>NW_028270180.1:62022034-62335534 GCF_037043375.1 Chiloscyllium plagiosum | reverse complement strand
GCTGCTCAAGTTATATTATCCTAACCATTCTGAACTCCGGTTAATTCTCAGTTCCAAACAAACACCGAAGTAATGAACATTCATGTAAAAAAGGCTGAACCCCTGAATATAATTAGAGTTTACCAAAATAACTATAGGATTCTTGTCAGCACCCCTCTCTCTGTCACTCTCTCTCTCTCACACACACACACACACTCACTCACACACACACACCATGGATAAGGGAAAATCATGAAATGTAAGATGTCTGTAAGGCAAATGGATACTATAAACTTCCACTGTATTATGTCAACCTTTTAGCAAAACAACAATGGTTGACTCAGACCCATGGCCTGTGCCTCTTGCTTGATATGGGAGCTTAGGAACGTGGCTGACGCTCCAGACTCTTACACTTGCAAGAAGTGTGTCCAGCTGTAGCTCTTGTTTGACCGCATGACGACTCTGGATGGACACAATGTGGAGCATCTGTAATGCTGAGGATGCTGTGGATAGCACGTTTACTGAGCTGGTCACAACACAGTTTAGAATTGCTGAGGGAGACAGTGAATGGGTGACCAAAAGACAGAAAAAGAGTAAGAAGACAGTGCAGGTGTCCTCTGCCGTCATCTCGCTCCAAAACAGGTATACCGTTTTGCATGATGTTGGGGGAGATTACTTACCAGGGGAGGGCAGCAGTTGCATGGTTCATGGCATCGTGGCAGGCACTGCTGTTCAGAAGGGCGACAAAACGACTCGTAGGACCATTGTCACAGGGAATTCTCTTGTGAAGGGAGTAGATAGGCGGTTCTGTGGCCGGAATGGGACTTCTGGATGGTATGTTGCCTCACAGGTGCTCAGGTCAGGTATGCCACCGATCAGCTGCAGAGCATTCTAAAAGGGGAGGGTGAACAGCCAGTTGTCTTGGTGCTTATGTACACCAACGATATAAGTAGAAAATGAGATGAGGTCCTCAAAGAAGAATTCAGGGAGCTAGGAGAGAAGTTAAAGAGGAGGACCTCAAAGGTAGTGATCTCGGGATTACTACCAGTGCCACGTGCTAGCCAGCGTAGAAATAAAAAAAAGACAGGTTGAACACATGGCTTGAGAGATGGTGTAGAAGGGAGGGGCTCAATTTGTTGGACATTGGGACCGGTTCTGGAGCAGGTGGGACTATTACAAAATGGACGGTGTACATCTGAACCAGACTGGAACCAATGTCCTAAGTGGGTTTTTTGTTACTGCATTTGGGAATATTTAAACTAATGTGGCAGGAGACTGGGAACCAGAAGAGAAAACAAGTAGGCAGTGGTGTGGAGACCGGAGACTGTAAGAATTATGAAGATTGCATTCATAAAGGGAAGAGTAGACAGAGAGTCGATGAGCACAAAAAAAACTGGGAGCCTAAAATGCGTCTACTTTAATTCAAGGAGTGTAGTGTGAAAGGCAGATGAACTTAGGGCTTGGATTGGTGCCTGGGAGTATCATGTCATTGCAATCACAGAGGCTTAGTTGAAGGAAGGGCATGAAGATTGGCAATTAATCATCCCTGGATATAGACGCTTCAGACAGGACAGGGAGGGAAGTAAAAGGGAGGGGTGGAGTTGCATTGCTGGTCAAGGACGATATCACGGCTGTGCTAAAGGAGCACACTATGGAGGTCTTGGTTAGTGAGGCATTATGGGTGGAGCAGAGAAATTAGAAGAGTGCAGTTACACTGTTTGGGCTGTATTACAGGCCTCCCAACAGTGAGCATGTGGTAGAAGAACAAATGTATAAACAGATTTTGGAAATATGTGGAGGCAACAGGGTAGTGGTGATGAGAGATTTTAATTTTCCCAACATTGACTGGGATATACTTAGCATCAGAGGTCTGGATGGGGTGGAATTTGTAAAAAATGTCCAGGAGAGTTTTCTACTGCAGTATGTCAATAGTCCGACGAGGGAAGGGTCATATTGGACTTGGTACTGGGGAACAAGCCAGGACAGGTGGTAGAAGTTGCGGTGGGGGATTTCTTTGGGAACAGTGACCACAATTCTGTAAGTTTTAGAATACTCATGGATAAAGAAGAGAGTGGTCCTAAGGGAAGAGTACTAAACTGAGCCAAGACCAATTATATCAAAATTCGGCAGAAGCTCGGAAATGTGGAATGGACACAGCTATTTGAAGGGACGTCCTCATTTGAGACGTGGGATGCTTTGAAAGGTAGTTTAAGGATAGTGCAGGATAGGCATGTCCCGTTGAAGGCAAAGAATAGGAAGTGCAACATTCGTGAACCGTGGATGCCAGGAGAAATTCTGCGACTAGCCAAGAGGAAAGGGGAAGCATACATAAGGTCTAGGCAGCTAAGAACAGAACGGGCCCTGGAAGAATATCGGAAAAGTAGGACAAGTCTTAAATGAGGAATCAAGCGGGCTTAAACGGGTTATGAAATAACTTTAGCGAGCAGAATTAAGGAGAATCACTAAGCATTTTATTCTTATACAAGAAGCAAGAGGCTAACTAGAGAAAGGATTGGTCCACTAAAGGATAACGAAGGAAGGCTGTGTGTCGAACCTGAGAGAATGGGTGAGATTCTGAATGATTACTTTGCATCAGTGTTCACTGAGGAGAGGAACATGATGAATGCTGAGATTAGAGATAGAAGTTTGATTAGTCTTGATCATGCTGACATAAGTAGCGAAGCTGTGTTGGGTAGGCTAGTGGTTATTCAAGTGGACAAATCCCCAGGACCGGATGGGATCTATTCCAAGTTGCTGAGGGAGGCGAAAGGGGAAATAGCTGTCGCCCTGACAGATATCTTTGTGGAATCCTTAAATACAGGTGAGGTGCTGGAGGATTGGAGGGTAACTTATGTTGTCCCCCTGTACAAGAAGGGTAGTAGGAATATTCTGGGTAACCAAAGACGCGTGTGCATGATGTCAGTGGTGGGAAAGTTGCTGGAGAAGGTACTGAGGGATAGGATCTACTTATATTTAGAAAAGAATGGGTTTACAGTGATAGGCAAAATGGTTTTGTGCAGGGGAGATCGTGCCTTACCAACTTAATTGAGCTTTTTGAGGAAGTGAGCAATTTGCTAGATAAAAGAAGGGCTGTACATGTCATATACATGGACTTTAATAAGGCGTTTGATAAGATTCCCCATGGTAGACTAATGGAGAAATTGAAGTCATATGGTGTGCAGGGTATTCTAGCTAGGTGGATAAAGAACTGGTTGAGAAACCGGAGATAGAGAGGACTACTTCAAGGGAGTTTCTCGAAATGGTGAAAGGTGACCAGTGGTGATCCACAGGGGTCAGTGTTGGGGCAACTGTTGTTTGTAATATAAATAAATGATCTGGAAGAGGACACTGTTGGTATGATAAGCAAGATTGCAGATGACACGAAGATTGTTGGAGTAGCAGAAAGCATAAGGGACTGTCAGAGAATGCAGGAGGATATAGAGGGACTGGAGATTTGGGCGGAAAGTGGCAGATGGTTTTCAATGCAGACAAATGTGAGGTAATGCATGTAGGCAAGACTAATTCTAGAGCGAATTATACAATGAACGGAAGAGCCTTGAGAAAAGTTGTTGGGCAGAGAGATCTGGGAGTGCAGGTCCATTGTACCCTGAAGGTTGCTGCACAGGTGGATAGAGTAGTCAAGAAGGCATATGGTTTGCTTGCCTTCATTGGATGGCGTATTGAGTATGCGAGCTGGCAAGTCATGTTAACATTGTACAAGACATTGGTTCAGCCGCATTTTGAATTCTGTATACAGTTCTGGTCGCCACATTATCAAAAGGATATGGACGCCTTTTGGAGGGTGCAAAGAAGGTTTACGAGGATGGAAGGTGCTAGCTATGAAGAAAGGTTGAGTAGATTAGGTTTATTTTCATTAATAAAAAGGAGATTGAGTGGGGACCTGATTGAGGTTTACAAAATCGTGAAGGGTATAGACAGGGTGGATAGAGACAAGCTTTTTCCCAGGGTGAAGGATTCAATAACGAGAGGTCACGCTTTCAAGGTGAGAGGTGGAAAGATTAAGGGGGATACACGCGGCAAGTACTTCACACAGAGGGTGGTGGGCGTTTGGAAGG
Organism: Chiloscyllium plagiosum; assembly: GCF_037043375.1. Lineage (NCBI taxonomy): Eukaryota > Metazoa > Chordata > Chondrichthyes > Orectolobiformes > Hemiscylliidae > Chiloscyllium > Chiloscyllium plagiosum. The sequence continues at coordinate 62,331,479 of NW_028270180.1, read as the reverse complement.
CGTTGCCAGCAGAGGTGGTAGAGGCAGGCACGGTAGATTCATTTAAGATGCTTGTGACCAGATGTGGTAGATGGAGAGCAGAGGGATACAGATGCTTAGGAATTGACCGACAGGTTTAGACAGTACATTTGGATCGGCTCAGACTTGGAGGCCAAAGGGCCTGTTCCTGGGCTGTAAATTTCCTTTGTTCTTTTTAGTTAACTTATACATTCCTTTTCATGTTGTATTTATTAGAAGGTGAGAGATTGGGAAGTGCTTTTGCCAAAAAAGGACCCGAATGTCCTTGGTCACACATCACGAACAGAATTCATGCAGGGCATCCATTAACCAGGACAGGAAATGAAACGTCAGCCTTCATTACAAAATGAAGCATGTGTAGGAGTTGTGGAGTGTTGTTGAGGCAGTATTTCGGCTATTGTGGACAGACTTTCTGACCTTTATAAATCAATGGTCTCCTTGTCACAGCGGCAGTGCAAAGCTGTTTTATCAGAATGATCTCTGGGGTGATGGTAAAATGAAGAGAGTGTGAAGGAATGGACTTCCATATGAAAAGAGTGTGTTTGTGGCTGTCCATATGATAGTGACCGGTGTTGCCCTCGCTCTAACTCCATCCTTGATAGTGTAGGGCTTGGTATCCTCACCTTGCACGCGGGAGTTGAGGGTGCAATTCTCTGCGGCAGAAAACCATAGAGTTTTGGAGCAGAAAGATGTGAAGCTCCGGTCCTTGGAGTTGTTGTTGGAATTTTCAGCGGAGCTGTGAAGAAGGTTTCCAGCCTTTTCCTCCCCTTTGTCGATGACATTCTCAGCGCTGCTGAAGCTCATGTGAAACGCTGCGGTCCTCTGAGTGTTATGAATTGAATTAGTTTGAATCAATTGTTTCCGCTTCCGATTGTTGAGGTTTGAGGACACAAAACCCAAGACCCATCAAGTGCAGGACAAAGTATTTGACGAGATTCCACCAAGGGACTGCACGAAACAATATATAGGAGAAAGGGGCTGACAACGTGCGAGCTGCATTCATAAAGTTCATCTAGTCCGTAAATGCCACGGACAGCTGTTCCTCATGTCGATATGCAGGACACTGAGTATCTCTGATCCCGGGAGTTGGAACTGGGATTATATGACCGTCTGCAGCACTGGTTACTTCCTTGTCTGAAGTACCTCCTGATGGAACACATGTAAAAGTATATTGCTCATTGAGAAATACATACAAAATAGTAGCCCAGAGCAGTATTTCTGTTGTGTTTCTGGTGCTGCTCTTGACATGCCCTACAACTATGTACTTATTCTGTGCTTCCTGAAGATTAAGTGAGTGCTTCTATGATCGTATTGTGGGCAGTATCTGCGTTTTAACTTCAATAATGCGCCTGTGAAGCCCAGGTCCACCAATGTCTTTTTTGTCTTTCTCTTATCATGTGCAATTACAACACAGTAAATAATCAATTAATATTGCAAGATGACTTTCAGAGGCGTGCGAAATGCCGAGATTTTAGTGATATTTATGCAATGATTAGAGATTGCCTTGATTCAGGAAATAAGGATGTAAAATGTGTTTTGTGTCGAGATAAGGAACAGTGAGAAAAGAAGTCAGCAGCAGGTGTAGTTGACAAGCCCACTCGCAGTAACCAGAGTGAGAAATAAGACGTGCAAGAAAAAGTACTGTGTGTGAGTGCTAAAAGATGGCAGTAATCATGGGTGATCTTAATTTCCCCTCTCCCACTCCCGGTTCTATTGTAAAGAATGTTTGGAGAACAATAATCAATAAAATACGTATGGCCCATAGACCAAGACAAGCCATATCTTGGTCATCGATTACTTTACAGGCGACTTAGTTTCCGTCTTTTCTTGGAAACCATCTGAACCACACTTTTATTGGGTTTGTTTCCATATTAATATTAGTCTGTCTTTTGATTATTCCCAACAAAGTGCATGACCTCACACTCACAACATGAAACTGCAAGTTTTCTCCACTCACTCATACTATCATTATCTTTTTGCAGTTTTGCACGTCCTCATCAAAATAAGCCCGCTCACTGATTGCGTATCGGCAGCAGAACTGGACACATTTCACTCTGCCACTTCCTTCAAGTCATTAAGACAGATAAATCATTGAAGCCCGATGACTGACCATTCTGGATTTCACTAATTATATGTTTTCAACTTGAAAACTGTTCAATAAACCCGATTCGGTGACTTCTTGTGAGTAGACAGTGGGCAGTTAATGCTGATGTATTACCCAACACCATGAACTCTCTCAGTGTGCAATGATCTATTATATGGCTCCTAATTGAGTGTTTGACAGAAATTCGAAAGGACTGTACCGAACAGCTCCCTTGATCAGCTCCGCTAGTCATGTTAGCAAAGAAATCTGGCAAATTGGCAAGTGTGACTTTCCTTTCAATAAATAATGTTGACTCAGTTTGAGTGCAAACATCTCTTCCTCACGTTGTGTTTTTACTCATTTTAAATGGTGTCTCGCATTTTCCAAATGACAGCAAAGACATTAGAGCAGATAGTAGCAATTTAGCCCATCAAGTCAGCTACAGCTTTCAAAGATATCTCGGCTTATTTGTATAATCCTCAACTTTACTTTTCAGCCTTATCTCCGTGGCCCTTGATTGCGGACTGACTAAATAACTGTCTATCTCAGCCTTGAATGTACCCATTCTTGACAGACCTCTGTTGGATGCATTTCCACAGACTTGCTATCCTCCGATAGAGAGAATATTTTCCTCACGTCAGTCTTACATGTTTGACCCCATCCGCTGTGATAAGGCCCACTGGTCCCACATCTTCCCAGGTGTAAATCAGAGCAGAATAAACACCCGAAGGTCGGTCTTAACTCTGCAGAGCCAGCTGTGAGTATTGGAAACATTCTCATATCTTGACATCAGATGACACAAACAGACATGAATTGCACATTAGATTTGCCAAAAGCGAATCTTCTTCAAGATCACATAGAATCATAGAGTCATAGAGATGCACAGCATGGAAACAGACACTTCGATCCAGGCTGTCCATGCTGACCAGATATCCCAACCCAATCTAGTCACACCTGCCCGCACCCGGCCCATTTCCCTCCAAACCCCTTCCATTCATTTGCCCATCAAAATGCCTCTTAAATGTTGCAATTGGACCGGCCTCCACCACATCCTCTTGCAGCGTATTCCATACACGTACCACCCTCTGCGTGAAAGCACTGCTCCATAGGTCTCTTTTATATCTTTCACCTCTAACCCTAAACCTATGCCCTCGAGTTCTGGACTCCCCGACCCCAGGAAAAAGACTTTGTCTGTTAATCCTATCCATGCCCCTCATAATTTTGTAAACCTCGAGAAGGTCACCCCTCAGACTCCGACGCAGCAGGAAAAATAGCCCCAGCCTGATCAGTCTCTCCCTGCAGCTCAGATCCTCCAATCCTGGTAACATCCTTGTAAATCTATTCTGAACTCTTTCAATATTCACAACATCTTTCAGAAAGGAAGGTCAACAAAATTGCAAGGAATATTCCAACATTGGCTGAAACAATGTCCTTTACAGCCGCAACATGACTCCCAACACCTGTACTCAGGACTCTGAGCAATAAAGGAAAGCATACCAAACGCCTTGTTCACTATTCTACCTACCTGCGACTCAACTTTCAAGGATCTACGAACCTGCATTCGAAGGTCTCCTTGTTCAGCAACACTCCCTGGGATCTTACCATTAATGGCATAAGTCCTGCTAAGATTTGCTTTCCCAAAATGCAGCACCTCACATTTATCTCAATTAACTTCCTGCTGCCACTTCTCAGCCCACTGACCCATCTGGTACAGATCCTGTTGTAATCTGAGGTAACCCTCTATAACTCAGCTGGCGATGAAAGCACTGGACCAATACAACAACGTTTTTATTTTCTCGATCCATTGCTATGTTTATTAATCTCTCTGCACATGAAAATGGATCCTTCCCATCCATTTTAATGGATTAAATTCCCTCCAGTGTGGCCCCCTTCGGCCCTACCAGTCCACACTGACCCTCTGAAGATTAACACACCCAGACTCCTTTCCCTGTGAGTAATGTACCAAACACTATGGGCAATTTACCACGGCAAATTCACCTGACGAACACATGTTTGGACTGTGGAAGAAAGCCCACGCAGACAGGGGGAGAATGTGCAAACATCACACAGACAGTGGCCCGACGTTGGAAGCAAACTTGGGACCATGGTGATGCGAGGCAGCAGTGCTAGTTGCTGAGCCACAATTATCTCTCATCAACGCATGTAATTCAACTTGATCTCCCAGCATCCTACTCCGTTCTGAACCAAGAGAGGGGGACAACGAATACTGGGGTCAGGCTGCGGACAGGGCAAGCCAAATCCTCGTATTTCAGGTTGGAAACATTCATTTCATAAGATGAATTAAGCACGGGAGTTAAATCTGTAGTCGTGTCTGAGTGGGAAAGGTGATGGTTTAGATATCCATTGGGAATCCGCACGCAGTTTCGAATTCGTTTTCACTGATTTCCGAAAGGACGATTTCGCGCTCAAACCTGAAAAAAGAACATTCTCAATAAACCATGCCAGTTGTTCGATTTGATTTTGTAACCTCGAGTTCTTATTCAGAACTGTATCACTGTCAAAACCTTGACCGTTTCTCTTCCCACGGATACTGCTGGACACATCGAGTTTCTGCAGTATTCTCTGAATGTACGAAGCAAAAGTGCAACATTACATTCGAATCCGTTAATCACAGTCCTCTATGTACTGACCCTGGTCGGTGGCAAGTTTTCTTCCTATTCGTCAAAGCGCCCATCCCCACCGCTCCCTCCCACATCATTATAAACAGCCGCAGGAAATCTCAGGTTCACCTTCTTCGCTCCAAAGTGAAACTTACCAGCCTCTTGACTCTCTCCTCATAAAGGGAATTCTCATCCCCAGATATTAGGCGCAAGACAGAGGATAGTGAAGAGATTTTGGGAAAATATTGACATTTGAGAGCGGAACAATGTTAAGGAGGCAAAACATGGAAACCAGTCTCCAGCTTTGTGGATCTTCAGAAACTTTTTGGGAAGTGGAATCGGAGGCCAATGAGCAAGGGTGAACTGTCGGACTGAGCAGAAACTGTCAGGACAGCTTCCCCCTCTTTAAGGGGACGGGACATTAACTCTGATGTTCTCGGGACACGAACTGATCTGAGACATTGAAAGATTTCTCGTTTTTGTATATGAGGACTCCAGGACATTGAAAAAGCTCGGGCCAGACAAATACTGAGAGGCTCGAACTCAGACTGTCAGGGTGTGAGAGAGAGTCTTCCCAATGACATGCGTTCGCCTGCAGTGAGTGAGATCAGACTGTTCCTATGTCTCCATAATGAGCGTCCCAGGCTTTATTTTGGAAAAATTACATCTGATAGAGGACAGTTGTCATTCTGGGAAGGGCAGACTGAAGTTGAGATTCAGTAACCGCCTACTTTGGAGGATCGTGCGATGTGCTGGATTGCACGTGACAGCGCATTAGTCTGTTGAATGAAAGATAGCTGATTCAAGAGCCCCCAGGGCGACAGCGATTACTGCCCTTAATGCATCTGTTTGCTTTGCTGCACTGTTTCGATTTCTAATGAGGTTAACAGGTATTCTCCAAATGGAAACAATATCGTGTGAATACCCACAATGACATTTCCCATTGCTGTCAAGATTAATGTCAAGAACTGTGACTTGTGGGAATCTGAAACCAAAAAGAAACTGCTGCAGAAACGAACCAATTTGGAAGTACCTGTGGGAGAAAACACAGCGCTGATGACGTTCTGAAACATTGCCTGTTAATGTCTCTCCAGAAATGCTGCTAGACCTGCTGAGGTTCTCTTGCAAGTTCTGTTTTTATTTTAACTGAATGCTCATTTCATCCATCAGGATGATGCAGCCAGCCTCACCACGCACCGACATTTTACACGTTTGGAAGCTGCGAAATGATGGATTCAAACAAACCCAATAATTATTTGCTCTTCCTCAGCTCCACAAGGAAAGAGACCTGTGAAGTGAATTGCACAGTATCATCCTTTCGTCCTGGATGAGTGGTTAAGGCAATGGAATTGAAATTCATATGGCTTTAATCATGCAGCCTCGAATCCTACTGATGGTGATGGAGAAATGCCAATAATTGTGAAGGGAAATTGCTCCCTGACTTCGACTGGAAGAGTCAGCTTAAAAACAAAAACGGGCAAATTGGGCATGGTGGGAATCTGCAACCCACTGCCTGTCAGGGTGCAGCAAGCAGAAATTTCTAGAGAAATTTGAGACGCATTGAGGTGTACACTTCTACCACCAACTGCGTTTGAAGCTGTGAGCCAACTGTTGGAAAATGAGACGAGAACAGTCAGGGACTTGTGTTCGACTGGTGCAAACCTGTTCAGCTGAAGTGCATTTTCTCTGCTGCAGAAATCTTTGACATGCTGCGGTGAGGTGGTCGGAGAAACTGGCGGATGAGAAGCACGTTAAACTGGTCTCATCCTGACTTCTCTCCTGCTCTCGGGGGATTTGTCTGTCTGTCCACCTGTGTGGATGAAAATGAGGATGATTTCCTCAGGGCGATTACCATACAGTGTGACCACGTCAAAGTTCAGTCCTATGATTGTGTCATTTAAAGCACAGGGAGTATCTCATTGAAATTTACCCTGGAAACATCAGAACATGTAAGATTAAGTGCCTCATGCCGGAAACTGCGACTAGAGTAGATGAATATCCGGTCTCCCGCACTGCAGATAGGCGGAAAGGCCTTTCCCACGCTGAAAGAAATGGAAGAAAGAAGGAAATTGATGGGCAACTAAAATGATCACAAATGAAAAAATAAAAGGGGATTCATTAAGAAAACATACAGCACCATATTTCAATTTCCCTGCAAGTCTAGTGGTAAGGATTCAGTACTCTGACTGCTGTGGCAATGGGAGATTTCCTCTGACCGGTTATCTTGTTGACAGCCTTCCCAAAGCAGGGAATGTTGTATGGTGCTGGCAATTGATGGAGTTTTGTCACAAACAGAATTCAGACTGGCGTAAAACAAATAAGTGTGAATCCTGGAAATCTGAATCAACAACAGGAATTGACAGACAAATTCAGCCGGCCTGACAGCACCCGTGGAGACAAAGAGATTTAATGTTTCATATCGACAGAATCAGGTTACTTGTGCATTTTATTGTTTTAATTCCTGGGTAATTGCCAGTTTCACTTCACGAATCAGCATACATATCAGAATCTCTCATTAGCTGACAAACGTCATCTGTAAAATGAAAAATGTCATATCGGCTGTAATGCTGTTGCTGTTCTCCTGAGTTGGTGAAAGGCTGGCCTTACTGGGCGGCACGGTGACACAGTGGTTAGCACTGCTGCCTCGCAGCGCCAGAGACCCGGGTTCAATTCCCGCCTCAGGCGACTGACTGTGTGGAGTTTACACGTTCTCCCCGTGTCTGCGTGGGTTTGCTCCGGTTTCCTCCCACAGTCCAAAGATGTGCAGGTCAGGTGAATTGGCCATGCTAAATTGCCCGTAGTGTTAGGTAAGGGGTAAATGTAGGGGTATGGGTGGGTTACGCTTCGGCGTGTCGTTGTGGACATGATGGGCCGAAGGGCCTGTTTCCACACTGTAAAGTCATCTCATCTAATCTACTCATTACCTTTATCTTCTCCTTTCTGTCCATGAGCAACAACGTTGAATGGAGAGCTTCTGTTTTCAGTGTCTACCTTCGTATGCTTATGTATTTGTCTCCCTTTATCTCTCTGTACCATCTCACTCTCTTCTACATTTTCCCACTCTCTGTCTGTTAATATCCCTCAATTTCTATTCCTACTCTTGGAAAAGTCTGAAATTCAGTGACAGTATGAGAGTATACCTGTTTTGTGGCTTTCTCCCACTCCCGCCGAACTCGCCTCACCCCCCACCGCCCCGGCCAGAGTGTGTAGAACTGGGCTCACAGTCTCCAGGTAATATCTCTGGCACTGAGGTCTGAGGTCAGGTGACATTTCTTCACTCAAAATATGAGCATTTATAATTGTAATTAGAATTCCTAACCGACCAGAAGAAAAGCAGTTTCTCTCCAATTATAGGATTTCAATGACGTCATTGCAGTTTGCCTAAAATTAATGAATGGTGACAGCAAACAATGAGAGCTGTCATCTCGCAATGGATGCGTTATTACCACAACATTTCCTGGCAAGTCTGCTGTGTCTCCTGCCTCACTTCATTATTTAAAAAAAGACTTGCTGTGACAGCAAGAGACTAAAAGTAGAAGCGATTGAGAAATCATTGTTGAACAGTGTACAGAATCTCGGCGTTGGACTCATGGGTCCACAGCAGACGGCAGGGCTTGGTCTCATCAAATAACAACGGGCTGAGCTCAAACACAAGAAGCATGCTGAGCCCTCACTGTCGCGATATTGGATCAACAACACGGTTTTTACAATAAGTTTATGCAATGTACTTTCAATGTACGGAACATTTCAGAGCATTTGACACCATTCCCGCCTGGTTATTACCAGATGCTTTAACTGACAAAGCCACATACGGTGTTCTTCAAATCCATCGGTGCATTTAATTAACTATTTGATCACAGTAACTCGGACTTACTTGCAGTAATAAAGCTGCTCGATGAGAATATATATCAACCTGCGCTTATGCAGGAAAGAACAGGTCACAGCTGGTCTTCCTTCACGGAAAATGCACCGAAAGGGGCAGTCTCTTCTTGCTTTGCTTTCAAACTATTGCCTTCACCTCTGTAATCTGACAGGATAAAGAGGATGCGTTCATCCTCTCGGGGCCGACAAAACGCGTGAATATGCACAGAGGGAATCTCATACCAAAAGATCAGGGTAATTGTGGTGAATTTACCAGGAGTGGTGTGTGAGTCGGTGTTAACAGTGGGTAGTAAGGGCTAACCCATTAGCACTGACATTGAGCCTTGCACCAACAGCACCTGACTCACTTCTTGCCTCACGTCTCCCAGTCATCATTGACTTTCAGTGTATCCTACTCCCCCTTCGAACCTTCTCACTTGTTCCCGAATACTTTCGGGTTTCCACTTCGAAATTGCAGCCGTTTGAAACGAATTTCTGGAGTATGCACGTCACTCTTTGGGCCCAGCTTCACTGCCCATCCATAATTACTCCAGAGCTTGCGATAGTAATTTACTTTACAGAATCATGGGAGTACTCAGCACAGAGATGCATGCCTGATGTCGCTAGGGAATTCCAAGAATTAAAACAAACGACATTGAAGGAACAGTGAGATGTTTCAGCTGAGAAAGGCGAGATTCTTAGAGGCGATTTGCAATGACAGGTGTCTCGTGTATCTGCCGCAATGATCCTTCCAGTTGGAGGCAATCAATCACTGGATTGATTCTGGCAGGTCCGCGTCTGTGCTCTGTGTGGAAGCAGGAAATAGTTTTCATTCAGATAAACCAAAAGAAGATAAATAAATCTTTATTTCCTGAATGCTAATTGGATCCAGGTCTGTGCAATTCAAACTCAGACTCTGAAGCAGGGATTCCACTGATGCTGACAATAACCCTTGACCTAACATGTCCACACGTTTGTGCCTATTTTCTTTCTCCCCACATTTTGGAGCACCAGACCTTGCCGTGAGTGGTTAAGGAGCTAACTACTCCCTCGCAGAAACACAACTGCGGCCAGAGACCCATATATTTGTCCCGCAGCGGGTATTTGCTTTGCTCCAAACAGACCGGGTTTGCTGTGTGGGACTGAAACTGTGTTCGATCACACACAGACACGGTGTATCAGCTGCCAGCAGATGTGGAGAAGGTTGGGGCGGATTCAGACACATTCTGGGAAATAGACTGGATCCGGAATTCAGGGGAGCTTAGTGTCACAGACAGAAGGCTGGAGAATTGGATTGGATTGGGAAAGATATCAGCCATGATCGAATTTTCGGGAAGACTGGTCCCTGGCCATCCGGAACCTAAGGAAATAGAAACAGAGTTTTTTTTTCAGTTCGAAGTCCTCCGGTCATAACTGGGTGAGGTGAGAGATGGAGGACGTCTGATGTAAGTTTAGAGACTGGGAAAATGTTTGGAGAATAAGTAATAAAAGAGGATCTGAGTATGAAGTTGGAAGTCAGGAGATATTCAATAAAAAGGAAGGGTGCGTAAGGCAGAGGGAGATGGACATGGAGAAAGAAATGTCACTGGTCTTGATGTCTTAACTCTATTTTCCTTTCCAAGCTTCTACCAGACCTGCTGAGATTTTCCAGCAATTTCTTTTGTTTGTACTGAAACAGAAGATGGGAGTGAGTTCCTGGATCAACCAGCTCTCTCTGTTCTGTGGGCGTTTGAATTCCCCGTTCGACCAGATCACATCTCAGCCACACGAAAACCTCACTATCCTGCCCCACCCTACCCCTGTTACTGACAATAAACTGTTCATTACGTAAACCTATGTGCATGCAACAGCATCATTTTCCGTGTGAATTGGGAAAAAGTTTAGGGAGAGTTTCATTCGGTTTCATTCAGAGCATTCTAAATCAGTTACTTTTATTTCAGCACTATTTGATATGGAGCCGTCACTCTCAATCCCCAGAGCATGTGGCCATTTGCATTCCACGTCTCTGGATATTTTGGTTGGTGCATGGTTGGAATGGAACCTCACGTTTTGAGAGGGACAATGTTTATCGTATATTCGGCTCAACTGATAAACTTGTCTCTGGCACCTCCGGTACAGTGGAAACAATTTTCACTCAGAAACCAACACATGATCAAAAACAGTGGTAAAAATATGTCAACAAAATCTGCAACAGCGAGTGAATGCGCTCTTGTGTGGGGTTGCAACATTGCAAATTGAATGGAGAGCTGTGAACCTATTAACAGATAAAAGTGTCGCTACATGAAACTGCATCTGCCAAGACTTCTCCACTCACTCACACTATCGATATCTGTTTGTAAAATTCCACGTCGTTATCACAATATGCTCACAATATATTGTGTATCGCTGCATTTCACTCTGCAACTTCCTCCAAGTCATTCGGTCAGATAAAACATTAAATCCGATGACTGAACAATCTGGATTTCACTAAATATATCTTTCCAACTTGAAAACTGCTCATTAATCTCGATTCGGTGATTTCTCTTAAATAGACAACGGACAGACAATGCTGCTTTATTACCCAACACCAAGAACTCCTTTTCTTGTGCAATGGACTTTTACATAGCCCCTTATTGATTGCTTGCTAAAATTCAAATGAACTTTACTGAGCATCGTCCTTCACCAAGTCTGCAGGTCATGCTACCAAAGAAATCTGTCAGATTGTCATCGTGTGATTTTCCTTTTAAAAATGATGTTGACTCAGTTTGACTGTACTCATCTCTTCTAAACTTTCTGCTTTTCTTAATTTGCAATGGTGGTTCACATTTTCGAAATGACAACAACGACATTAGAGCAGATGGAAGCAATTTAACCCATCAAGTCAGCGACAAGTTTCAATGAGATCACGGCTGATTTGGTTCATCCTCAAATCCCTTTTCGGCCTCATTTCTATGGCCCTAGATTCCCGAAGTGACCAAATGTCTATCTTTCTCAGCCTTGCATGCATGCAGCCTTGACAACCCTCTGTTGCAAAAAAACTTCACAGATTTGCTCCCCTCTGCAAGAGGAAATATCCTCCACACCTAAGTCTTACATAATTGACCCCTTCCGTTGTGAGGAGGTCTTCTGGTGCCACATTATCCCAGGTGTATATCAGAGCAGAAAAAATACCCTCAAGCTCGGTCTGCACTGTCCAGTGCCATCTCTGAGTGTTTGCAGCATTGTCTTTTTTGACTTTTGAATGAACAAATAGACCTGAATCTTCTTCAAAAACACTTCTTTGGCTGTAATTTCGCTGGCAGTATGGTGCGCTAGAAAGTCGAGTGCTTGATCACAAATATATCACTCTCAAAATGTTATCTCTGTTTCTCTGCCAAATTTACCGCTAGATCCGTCGGTTTTCTGCAGTATTCTGTAAATTTATTGTGCACAAGTGCTGCATTTTATTAAATTCCTTCAATCACAGTCCTCTGGACACTGATCCTGTTCAGTGACAATATTTCCTCCTGCTCGTCAATGTACCAATCCCCACCGCTCCCTCCCCTATCAAGATAAACAGCTGCAGAACATCTTCAGTTAACTCTCTTGGCTCCAATGAAAACCTCGGGAATCTCTCCAAATGCCAGGAAATCTCGACCCTGGACATGGTGCAAGGCAGAGGAGGGTTAAAGAGATTTTGGGAAAATATTATCAATTGGCAGGTGGAAAAAATGTTCATGAGGCAAACCATATAACCCAGTCTCCAGCATTGTGAATCCTCAGAAACTCCGTAAGAAGTGAAATCCAAGGAGAATGAAGAAGTGTGAACTGCCCGAATGAGTAGAGACAGTCTAGACAGATTCCCCTTCTTTAAGAGGACAGACCATTAACTTTGATGTTCTCGGGACATGAACTGATCTGAGACATTGAAATAATTCTCGTTCCCCTACATGACAAATACAAACCTCATCTAGACTCCGGGACAACGAAATATCTCGGGACCACACAAGGGACTAGGAGGCTTGAAGGGAGGTGGTCCCAGTTGGAGGAGAGCTGGTGCTCAGTGACATGGGTGTGTCTGTCGTGGATGGGATAAGACTGTTCCCATGCCTCCATAATGAGTGCTCCAGACGTTATTCTGGAAAAATTAAAATGATAAGAGGACACTTCTCGGTCTGGGAAGGACAGACTGAAGTCCGGTCAAGGTTTTAAGTTGGAAGTTTCAGCGCATTAGACCGTTAAATGAAAGGCTAGTGGTTCAAGACCTTCAAAGGCGACAGCGATCGTTGTTGTTAAAGCATCTGTTTTCTCTGCTGCAGGGTTTCTTGTTTCTAATGGGAGCAGGAAAATGTTCCTCAAACGGAAAATTTCCGTGTGAAGAACCACAAAGAACTTTCTGCAATGGTTTAAAGGTTAATGTAATGAACTGTGGCCTCTGGGAATCTGAAACAAAATCAGAAACTGCTGACAAAACTATCTGGTTTGGCAGTACCTGTGGGAGATTATTGAGTTCTGATGAAGTTGTTAAATATTGTCCACGATTCTCTCTGCATGTATGCTGCCAGCCCTGCTGAGGTTTGTCGTGGAAAAAGTATCGAAAATCACCAGGAGACAGTGTTCTTTAAGAAGTGGGTCTGTTATTTGCAAACGAAAACCGTGACACCGAGAAAGCAGATTCTCGAATGCTCTCGAACTTCATTGTCCATGGTTTTTTTATAAATGTTTCCCACGCTTTGTTTGCTTATCAGCATGTCTAAATATATTAATCATAGTACCTCACACTCGCTACACAATAAGCCATTGATGTTAGTTCCCATCATCTCTTTAATTGGTCTTTCTACTTAATGTTATTCTCATGTCATGGTTAGATATTTAATGTCACCCTACGCAACAATGGTAATTCTTTCCAGACCCTACTTCATATTTTCCCGATATCATAATTAGTTATTTATTGTCAATAATCTCAATTAGGCGGACTCTATTAACTATTAATTTGATACTTAATGTCATGTTCCAAATATTTATGTTCCCAATCGAGTCATAATGATACTTAACAGGAAGCCTAACTTTACTAACTGTAATCTAATCTCACCATCGAGAACTTTCAGCGTCAACCTTTCTTTGCTAATTGGTGTGAGAGAATTCCACTATTCTCATCTCATCCTGCATTCTACAGACCCCTTGCAACAGATCGCCAGTGGGGTTCATGCTTTAAGCCTTCCCTTGCTTTCATGCTTTAAAGCATCCCTTACTTTCATGCTCTTTATTTTCCATAACAACATTCCTGACACTGGATTTACTGAGGGTGAAGGGTCAGGAATCAGAGCGGACTGTCCCTGTAGTTCTGCTCCCGACTCTCCACCTCCCGTTCTTTTAGTAACCTCTCAGTCTCCTGGGAATTGCATTGTTGCCAATTTTGTCGGATTCCAGTCCTTTAACCTTGGCTGAGCAGACAGTCGATGGTCTGAGGAAACGTATCATTCCCAAACCTCTCATGTCCGAGGTAATAACAATTAATAACTATGTCTGTGCATCCTCCTCTAATCTGTGAAAATCATTGTTGCGGACTGTAGTAACATTTATTGACCGAAATTGAGGAGGTTTTGAACCAGGTCAAACTCCTATGAGTTAAGAAGATGGTCCAGATCCCTTTTTCTTTTCTCCTGAAGGCAAATGTACGGCAATGCAATTCAATTGGTGAAACTTCCAGGCTTGAACTGAAACATAATTTACTTTCACTATCGTTGTATCACAAACAAAATACAAAGTGTGGACTAACCCAACTCTATTGGAAAACTTAACGAAATGAAACATCATTTAACTACGAAACAGTCAATGTTCGAATATAGTAACATTGCATAAACCACATAAAAATGGTCTTCCTGCTACCGGAATGATATTGTGAAACTTGAATGGAATAGGAAAAGGTATAATGTAATGTTTGTAATTCTTAAGCTTCCAAATGGTTTTGAGGTGAGAATGTATTTTAACCTTGAAGAAATTTGACGCATTTAAATCTCCTTCCTGTCCACGATAGAAGCTGTTGGATCTGTTCCGAATTTCCAGCGGCTTCTGTAATTATTTAAGGTTTCTGACGATAGCAATCTCTCACTTTTCGAACAAAACAAAACGAACCTTATATTGTGAACAATATTCAACTAAGCAATGGGCAGCAGAGAGGAAAGCTTTCGAGCAACGCTGCCCGGATTGTCACGGCAATTAACAGGAACCATGGCCATGAAAACCCGAAAGCAACCTGACAAATCCATTTCGCCACAGAATGCAACGTTGGTGCTCAAGACTTTTCCTTGCAAAACCGCAACGGCCGGGAATCGAATCCAGGTCAACTGCTTGGAAGGCAGCTATGCTCACCACTGCACCACCACCGCTCTAGCAGCTAGTCCGCCCCTTTTGCCAAACACACATAACAAGGCCGTCATAGTCACCAGCTGAACTGGGGCTGAAAGCAAAACAAAACATTGCTTGTAAAACATCAACAGGTCTGAAAACATCAGAATCAGAAGCCTTCAGTCCTTAAGAGCAATCACTGGATCCAAAAGGTTCACTCCCCACAAATGCTGCCGGACCTGCTGAGTTTCCCAGCAATGTTTGTGCTGTCTCTCAGATCTGCAACATTTGCAGTTCTTTGTCAGGTAGAAAACAAACGCTGACCCATTGAAGAGGATATTTGATCAGGTGATAGTCCACTTCATCCACAGAGATAGGTGGGATGGAGTATAGGATCATAAAATTCTTACAGTGTAGAAACAGGCTATTCGGCTCATCATGCATCCCACCAAATCTCACCCTCTACGCTATTCTTGTAACCCCACATTTCTCATGTCTAACCATATAACCAACACTTACCTGGACACTATTGACTATTGAGTGTTGCAAATCCAGTCTAACCTGCGCATCTTTGGACTGTGCGAGGAAACTGGAGCACCCGGAGGAAACTCACGCAGACACCGGGAGAATGTGCAAACTCCACACAGACAGTCTTCCATCAGACAGGGATCTGGGTAATTGGAGAGGTTTCAAGAGGGAAACTGGTTTGTGAATGATGGGCAGAAAGCCTGATCTCGGTGCTGTAAAGGCTCTACAGTAACATGATTCCCTACATCCAGCATTCAACACAGTTTGCATTTTGTTTTAATCAGTCCTGTTATTGACATTATTGAGTGAAATGTACAGACAGCGGTTGTTTGCGCATTCACACAGATCTGTGTTTTGATGGGTCAGGAGCAACATACAAATAACAACTGGCGGAGGGAGAATTGAATTCCCCCTCCGAATCTGCCGAGGACATGCAGGACCTGGAACTTCTCTATCACCGCTCACTCACCACCCGGCGCCTGGAGGAAGAAAGCCTGATCTTCCTCCTCAGGAACCTCCAAGCCCAGGGCATAAATGTGGCCGTTACAATTTGCCTGATTTCCCCCTCCGACCATCTTATCCCAATTCCGTCCTGCCAGCTCGGCACCATCCTCATGGCCTGTCCTACCTGCCAATCTTCCTTCCCACCTATCCGCTCCACCGTCCTCTCCATCCAATCACCTTTACACCCACCTCCATCCATCAATTGCGCTCTCCGCTCCCTTCTCCACCGCCGCACTCCCTCCTATTTATCTGACCAAGATGGACGGTCCCAGCCTCATTCCAGATGACGGTGGTTTGCCCGAAATATCGTCTCTCCTGCTCCTCGGAATCTACCTGACCTGCTGTGCTTTTCCTGTATTACTCTAATCTTGACACTGATCTCCAGCATCTGCAGTCCTCACTTTCAACTTGCATGACTGAATTCCTGCCCCTTACAGTTAGAATTGGGTATCGTGTTTTCATCATGAATTTCATTATGTTTAATTTATTTTATTTTAAAAATCATCACAATATCTTGATACCCTCATGAGCATGTAATGCATTTGGACAGAACAATGCCTCCTTTCTCTGTGAACAAACAGAATTAAAGGAGTCGGTTTGGAGAATGTTTCCTCTCACAGAAACAGGAATCGGGAGTTGTAATTCTCTCTGAAATAAACACAGGCCATTCAGAGGAATCTGGTAAGGTCATGCAACATCTGTCGAGAGAAGGGGAAGGTTAGCTCATGTGTTATGAGAGTAGGGGAATTCAGCAGCGCGGAGGAAGTTAGAAAAGTAATAATTACTGAAAAATTGGCATGGGGGTAACGCTGAAGAAATAATGAGAGGTCGATACAGCCTTTTTAAAATATTCAGTCTGTTCTAGTAGTCAATTCAATCAAAGCTAGACTTAGATTTCATCTCCAGTTTCCTGTGCAATCCACATATCCCGTGACTCCCTGAGAAACCAGCAATTTGTGTCTTCCAATCTGAAATGCACACAGTGAGGGTGCATCAGCAATCGTCCGGGAGGGAGAATATTAAAGACTCAGAGGCCTTAGAGTTAATCGCTCTCTCCTCATCTCATTCCCAAATAACCTGCCCCCTTACCCCGAGGGTGTGTCAATAATAACCAAAAGATCTGTAAATGGTGTAACTTTAACACTGACTTCTCTTCACAGATTCTGTCAGACCTGCTGAGCTTTTCCGCAACTCCTGAGACTGTGTTATCGTGTTTCAGATACCCAGACCCACAGGATCAATTTCTCACCATCTATCCTCTGAAGCCTGTTCAGAATTTGATACATTCAAATGAAATCGTGTTTCAATTTTCTCGAATATGAACACAATTTATTCAATAGCTCAGCATTGGAGCACGTGGGTTCCAAATAGTGACCTTTATTTTGTGATTCATTAATGTGTTTGGCTCATTGCCGCTGGGTTACCACGTATAACTCAGTTATAATTGTTCTGGCGAAGTTGACGATGAGTTAGCTTCTTGAACTGCTGCCATTCATTTGATCCTAATAAACCCATAATGATGTAAGGGAGAGAGTTCCAGGATTTCCAACCAATGGCACTTTTTGGAACTGAGACGTTTTTCCAAGCCAGGGTGGCGAGTGGCTTGGTGTGGAATTGTCAACTGGTGTCCCGTGTATCTGCTGTGCTCAGTGTTCCACGCGATAATGCCGTGGTTCTGGAAGCTGCTCTGTGAGGAATTTTGGGGAATTTCTACAGTGCATCTTGTCAGTGGTATATTCCACTGCTACTGAGTGTGGATGGTGGAGACAGAGAATGTTTGTGACGGTGGTGCTGAGCAAGCTGCACTGCAAGTTAATTCTACCTAATTATGGAGAACATAACTACTGGCCATCATCATCAATCATTTTCACAGCTGGACATCCAGTGATTACACAGATGTGGTGTACAAGTCTGTTGGTTGCTCAAATGACCATGAACTTTTAACTAGATTCACCTTTTCACGGATATTATGCTGAGACACCTCACGCGACTGTTCCACTTTCTCGTCAACATTTCATCTGCAAAAACTGGGAACGAGCTGATGGGACATAGATTGTGCTGCAGATGGTTAGACACAGCGCAGTGTCAGTTACTGCACACTGATTCTGTTTGGCTTAATGCATGTGTTTCTCTGAATGTGTGTGTGCATTATCGTGTGTTCGTGTCTCTGTGATTCTGTGTGTGTCTACCCATCTATCTCTTCCTGACTATCTGTGGTTATGTGAGTGTGTTTGCCTCAGTTGTGTATTAGTGTGTGTCTCCATGTTTATGTATCTCTGGGTCTGTACCTATGTGCAACGGACTCGCTGTTATTTTCGGGATTGTAACAATTGAAATGTGGTTTAAACCCCAATATATCTGTACCTCTGACTATTCCTCTTGGGCGTGAAGTGATACATTGCTTTTTGTTATGTTTGAACGTGTGTGTGTGTTTGTGTGTGTGTGTGTTTTGTGCCTGTCTCTGTGTGTGTGTGACAGACGGAAATATGTACAGATACTCAGACACAATCACATATACAGAGAGATGTGCAGAGACACATTCAGACAGAAGCACACATATCGACTTAAAGAGACACAGGTGCACATACAGTCACACAGATATTCACACAACAGAGCACAGATGTTGATGGAGACAGCAAAAGTGATACTATTAGAATTTTTTGTTCCTAAAACTAAATGAGAAATTAATAGATTTATGGATTGTTTGACTTTACAGGAAATTTGTCCATAATTTCGTCCGGACAGCTGCGCCTTTAACAAGTTTTTGAACGAAATAAGAGAAAGGTGGTTTAATTAGTAGAGTGCGAGGTTAATGTTGAAAGGATGAAAGCAATTTGAATCGATGAACCTATTTTACCATCCCTGCGTTTTCTAGTCTTTTCAAAATGGCCTCTGATGCTTCTGAATTGAGTCGACGTGCTGTCTTGTTCCAGGATGATGAATTAGGAATTGAGAACCTGAAGGATATTTCTACTACAATCAATACCGATCATTGGAAAAGTCCTCTTCCATAGGAAAGGGGACTTTGGGATTGCTGTTCGATCTTCAGCACTTCGAAGACCACCCAACAAAGAACAATGAAATACAAAATTACACAGATTGCAATCCACTGGCCTTCTTTAAAACTTTCAAATTAACAATGCAACATATTTTGATGGTGTCGTTTGTTGTAACCATTTTATTATATACATCACTAGAAAACATAATGAGAATTCAGATATATTGTCCTAAAATACAAATGGTGAAATACGTAAAAACTTTAAGAAATGTGAAGGTTGGATAACATTGCAAGAAGGGAGAAATAATAAATAGACTGCAGTTGCTATAAAAATTGTGCATCATGTATTTTGCAAGTAAACGCGTTTTTGAAATGGCATTTTAGTTTTCTCAGGGCGAATATATATAAAAACATTTTTTTTAAAAAAGGATTAAGTGTAATTGTGGACTAAAATGTGAAAAGAGCGACATTATAAACAGATCGAAAGTGGAGGATAGCTGCAAGGTTTGACAGCAATTAACCTGATAGTGACCCAATAATTGAAATGTGATTGGAGATGAACGGAGTTATACACAGATGCAGCCTTTGTTTGTGACAAGGAGCTCATTGATTATTGGCCACCAGTTCACCACTGACAAAGGCTGTCTGCTACCAGCAACGATGTAATTGGTTCTCAGGCAACTAAACAGCTTGGGACTCTGAACAAGATACAGGGAAGTCTTCAACTGCTCAGGAGCTCTCTCTGTTCGCGGCAGTGATAGGTGCTTTAATCCTGAAGAAACCTGGTTTATTTTTGTTTCAGCTGTTCCTATGAGCTCTGCCTTTGACTGAGTGTGTTAGAGACTGTTTGTAAGAATTAACCAGTCCTTCTGTATGGTGTAACTCAATGACAGCCTCCAAGATGCACTGTACAAATTTACCAAGGCTCTAAACAAAGTACATTCCAAAGACAAGACAACGAAGAAATGGAAGGGCTGGGGAAGAAGATGAATGGGAGGGTTATGACTTGGAGCCAGTGATCAAACCTGGTTAAATAAAGAGTAGAGGACTTTAATTTATAACGTCAGGAAGTATGGGATACGATGAGATTTGGCGATCTGGATTCAGAATTGGCTGGCTGACAGAAGGCAGAGAGTGGTTGTAGATGGAAAATATTCTGCCTGGAGGACAGTGTTGATTGGGGTCCCGCGGGACTCTGTTCTTGGGCCTCTGCTCTTTGTAGTTCTTATAAATGACTTGGATGAGGAGGTTGAAGAGTGGGTTACTAAGTTTGCAGATGGCACTAAGGTTGCAGGTATCGTCGACAGTATAAACGGCTACTTCAGGCTGCAGCGCGACATAGATAGGATGCAGATTTGGACTGAGACAAGGCAGACGGAGTACAACCTGGATAAACGCGAAGTGATGCATTTTGGAAGGAGGAACACGAATGCTGAATATAAGATTAAAGACAGAATCCTTGGCAGTATGGAGGAGCAGAGGGATCTGGGTATGCAAGTATATAGATCCCTCAAAGTTGCCACCCAAGTGGATAGGGTTATTAAGAAAGCATATGGAGTATTGGCTTTCATTAAGGGGGATTGAGGTTAAGAGCTGCGAGGTTTTGCTGCAGCTCTACAAGTCCCTGGTGAAACCACTCTTTGAATATTGTGTCTAGTTTTGGTCGCCCTACTACAGGAAAATGCAGAGGCTTCGGAGAAAGCTCAAAGAAGTTTTACCAGGATGCTGCCTGGACTGGAGGGCTTGCCTTATGAAGAAAGTTGGAATAAGCTCGGACTTTTCTCTATGGAGATAAGGAGGAAGAGAGGAGACCTGATCGAGGTATAGAAAATAATGTGTGGAATAGATACAATCAATAGGAAGAGACTTTCCCCCCAGACAGGATTGACTGGTATGAGAAGTCATAGTTTGAAGATATTAGGAGGAAGGTATAAAGGAGATGTCAGAGGTAGGTTCTTTACGCAGAGAGTTGTGAATGCATGGAATCGGTTGCCAGCTGTGGTCATGGAAGTAGAGTCATTGGGGACATTGGTGCGACTCCTGGACATGCACATGGATAGCAGTGAGTTGAGGGTTGCGTAGGTTAAGTTACTATATTTGACATTAGGGATTAAATCTCGTGGGCCAAAGGGCCTGTTCTGTGCTGTACTTTTCTATGTTATATGTTCTATGAGTGCACACACTGGGTATATCTAAAAGTAATGTGTCAACCTGGTGAAGCTACGACAAATAAATAGTTGCATGCCATAAACCATAAGAAGCAACGGATAGACAAGGCTAATTGATTTCATCACTCAAGGATCAGACATAAACGCTGCAATCCTGCTACCTCCCATCATAAATGATGCGGGACAATATAATAAATCATTTCTTTCACATGAACGTCGAGGCTGAGGGATGCGAAATAGATCCTTTAGAAATTATGACAGGCATGGAAGTAATGGATAATGGAAGTCTTTTACACAGACCACAGGAGACATTGGTTTAAAGTGTTATCGAGCAGACCAGACCCAGACGTATGGTATGCAGATTGGTTTTGCTTGTTTTATGATAGACATACATTCTGAGAAACAGTGAAGAATATTGTGTTGCGTTCTCTCCAGTACAAATCATACCTTACATAAGGACATCAGGTTAATATAATTTCACAGCTTTTGAACAGGTGCAGAAAAGGATCAACTCTGTATATGACAGGTCCATTCATAAGTTTGATAACAGCACGGAAGAAATTGTTCCTGAATCCATTGGTGCGTATTTTCAAACATTTGCATCTTCTGTCCGATGGAAGAGGTTGGGAAAGAGCATTGCGGTGGTGGGAGGGGCCTTTGATTGTGTTGGCTGCATTCCTGAAGAAGTGGGAATTCATGACTGAGTCAATGGAAGGAAATATGATTTGCGTGATGTATTGTGTTCGGTATACGCATCTCTGCAATTTCTTGCAGTACGGCCAGAGCAGTTACCATACAAAGAGTCTGGATAGAATGTTTTCTGCAGTGCAATATTAAAATTGATCAGAGTCATTGCCAAAATGCTAAATTTTATTCCCCGTCTGAGGTGGTAGATGTATTGATGTGTTTTCTTGGCTGTAGAGTTGACATGGATAGACTGATTGATTGTGATATTTATTACTCGGAACTTGAAGCTGTCCATCACCTCCAAATCAGCACCAATGACAGAGACCAGTGTGTGTCCTCCAGTCCAATTCCTGAAGTCAATGGCCAGTTCCCTTGTTTTGCTGACATTGAGGGAAAGTTTGTTGTCTTTACACCACGTCATTAAGTTCTATTTCCTGTAGGAGAAAGTGAAGACTGCAGATGCTGGAGATCAGAGCTGAAAAATGTGTTGCTGGAAAAGCGCAGCAGGTCAGGCAGCATCCAAGGAGCAGGAGAATCGCATAAGCCCTTCTTCATGAATGAGGAGGGTGTGCCAAGCAGGCTAAGATAAAAGGTAGGGAGGAGGGACTTGGGGGAGGGGCGTTGGGAATGCGTAGGTGGAAGGAGGTTAAGGTGAGGGTGATAGGCCGGAGAGAGGGTGGGGGAGGAGAGGTTAAGAAGAAGATTGCAGGTCAAGAAGGCGGCGCTGAGTCCGAGGGTTGGCACTGAAATAAGGTGGGGGGAGGTGAAATGAGGAAGCTGGAGATATCTGCATTCATCTCTTGTGGTTGGAGGGTTCCTAGGCGGAAGATGAGGTGCTCTTCCTCCAGGCGTCTCTTTCCATGGTCTGGCGATGGAGAAGGCCAAGGACCTGCATGTCCTTGGAGGAGTGGGAGTGGGAGTTAAAGTTTTCAGCCACTGGGCGGCTGGGTTGTTTGCTGCGCTGTCCCAGAGGTGTTCTCTGAAATGTTCCGCCAGTAAGTGGCCTGTCTCCCCAATGTAGAGGAGGCCACATTGAGTGCAGTGGATGCTGTAAATGTTGTGTGTGGAGGTGCAGGTGAATTTGTAACGAATATGGGAGGATCCCTTGGGGCCTTGGAGGGAAGTGAGTGGGAGGTATGGGCGCAAGTTTTGCATTTCTTGCGGTTGCAGGGGAAGGTGCTGGGAGTGGAGGTTGAGTTGGTGGGGGTTGTCAAACTGACAAGGGAGTCGCGGAGGGAGTGGTCTTTCCAGAACGCTGGTAGGGGATGGGAGGGAAACATATTCTTGGTGGTTGGGTCTGTTTGGAGGTGGCAGAAATGACGAAGGATGATACGATATCTGGAGGTTGGTGGGGTGGTAGGCGAGGACCAGTGGTGTTCTGTCCTCGTGACGATTGGATGGACGGGGTTCAAGGGCAGCAGAGCGGGAAATGGAGGAAATGCGGTGGAGAGCATCGTCAACCACGTCTGAGGGGAGATTGCGGTCTTTGAAGATGGAGGCCATCTGGGTTGTTCGGTATTAGAATTGGTCCACCTGGGAGAAGATGCGGTGGAGGTGAAGGAATTTAGAATATGGGATGGCGTTTTTACAGGGGTATTGGTGGGAAGAGGTGTAATCTAGGTCGGTTTTGAGACCTACCCACTATCGTGGTTTCATTAGTAAATCTGTAAATGGAGTTAGAGCTGGATTTGGGGGTATACTCATAAGGGGGTAAGAAATATTGAAGGGGGCTGAGAACACAGCCTTGAAGGGCAGCAGTATTGCGTATTGTTGAAGAGGAGGAGTTTCCAACTATCCTCATTCATTGTGATATGCAGGTCAGAAAGTTAAAGATCCAGTTGTCGATGTGAGGAAAGTCCTAGGACTTAGAAATGTCGATGAGACTTGTTGGCATTATGGTGTTCAAGGCAGAGCTAAAGCCAATATACAGAAGTCTGATGTAGGTGTCCATTTTATCCACATGTTCCAGAGATGAGTGAAGTGCCAGAGAGATGGTGTCTGCATGGATCTATTACGGTCGTGGCGAACTACTGGGGACCTGAACAATCTTGGAGTTAATGTTTGCCATTCCTAACCTCTTAAACCACTTCATAGATGAGATCGGCCATGATTGTATTAAAAATCGGAGCAGGTTCGAGGAGCCGAATTCCAGACTCATGCTCCTATTTCTTGTGTTCATTTGTTCTTTATAGCTCAGAGGGAAACATGTTAACGAATGGTCCTGGCAGACAATGAAGATCCACACACATAAATCCCATTTCTCGGCTATAAGCCCATCGTCCTGAAGGTTTCAGCAATGCATGGGATTATTGAAATACCACACAGGTAATATGAATGCTTATGATTCAAACATTCATCCTAGTAATGAGAATGTGTGATACTTTACGTTCTTCTGGGTGAATGGTAGCCGACTGTAAAATGATCCTCTGCAGGAACTGCAAAGAGGAGGGTATCAGAGTAAGGAGCACAAGCAGTCCAACAGCTGCAAATGTTGTTAGGAAGATGGCCACCTGCACAAGAACTACCCAAGACAGAGGAGGGGGGGGGGCCTGGGAGTGAGGATGCCAATCCAATATTACCAGAAGTGTTAACGTGAGTTGTTCAATCAATGAATTAATTAAAATTTGATGAAGAAATGTATCTGACTCTCTCTGTCACTGTCTGTACCTCTTTTCTTTAAGTGATAAAATACCGCCCTCTGCTGGCCTCCCAGTGTCACTGTACAAGCAGCAGATATTTTTCTCTGAAACACTTTACTCCTGTCCCTGCACATTCTATTATTTCTGACAGTTTCACAATGCCCTGAATGACGCAAAGGCGCAAGCGGCTGCGCAGTGACGTCACAAAAAGTATGGCCACAAACAGCGGGGAAAGTCTGACAACGAGGAAGTGAGAGGAGGCAATAGGTGACTCGTGCTCGGGCCGTGAGCTGAGGGAGAGTGATCCCCTCTGGCCACCACGAGAGGAACCAGCAACCACTTTATGAACGAAAGCAACTAGATATTTTTGGAGAACTAGGTCGTTTATTCTCATTTCATCATTCCGTAACAAGGCAGCAACAACCCCCTGAAATACTTCAATACTATCGTACAGGAAATGTATCAATGTTAGGAACCACAGAACGATGAAAAGGTTTAACATTGTTGCTTGGATAGAATTTCAGCAGTGGCCCTGTTTTCTGCCTCCCTCCATTTTCAAATCGAAAAGTTACATTTGTTGCTTCCGAGTTTAAATGAACCTTCTCTGAATTTAATTAATGGAGAAAACAAAAGAAGTGGAAAGCAATAGTGATAGGGGGATTGCATTATTAGGGCATCAGGCAGACATCTGTGACAGTGCAGATGCGACACGAGGTAGCACGCTGCCTCCCTGAGTCTGGGATGTCACTGAGTGGCTGAAGGACAGTCTGAAAAGGATACTAGCAAATATAAGATGTGGCAACGGATGGAGCCTTGAAAACAGTATATTGGAAGCTGTGAGATCAATAGACAACACAGGGTTAAATACAGAGTAAAGTTCTCTCGATGATGCCTAACCAAACATTTTGAAGATATGTATAATCTGAGAAGTGATAGAAATTTAACTCACTCTCAACTATCACCACAGAAACACACACACTCACAAACACACACACACACACACACACAAATACACACAAACACACACACACACACACACACACACACACACACACACACACACACACACACACACACACACACACACACACACACACACACACACACACACACACACACACACACACACACACACACACACAGTAATTCTCGATTGTTATCCAAGAGGGTTCGCATTTTCAACGAAAATAGATGTATTCCAGAAATTACTCACAGAGTTCTTGACTTGATTTTTTCTGTTCAGTTTGGATTCCCAATTATATTCCTGATTCGTAACATCCACATGGACAATTTTCCGCAACCCATGTGCTATGTCCTGCTCACAAAAACTGCATTTGATTCCAATACCCTATGTTGTTTGATACAGGAACCTTTCTATGTCTGGGGGATTGAATCTTGAGTCCGACCCAGGTGTGTGAATGTCCTGTTTATCTGACATCCAGGATTGTTTAATGAAGCTTTGATGTTTGGAAATAACGATGTTTTTTTTTACAGTCCCTTAGTAGAACTGTATTTATTTTCAGTCAAGTACTCTTTTAATCTGGATCTTATTAATTGATTCATCATTATAGTCCACAATCATGGACACAAATCGGGAGAGTTAAAGTGATGGCGACAGCAAATATTTGGACAGTTTGGAAATTATGACCAGGATTTGGGCCTAGGGAGGTGAAGACGTTTTACTGTGATCGTACAGGAGGTATGGACACCATGAAGCATCTCCAAAATGATAACGGATGAATGTGGCAATTCACAGATATTCTGGGCGAGGAGATCGAAACAGGCAGACACAAGGAATAAGGAACAGAGAGTGACAGAAGCATTTTGAGATTTCCAAAAGGCATCTGCTCAAGTCAGTCTTGATCTAAAAACTGAGTATATTATTGCTAAAACTAGTTTACAAGTAAATTGTGAAGTGGAAGTAAGCTGCTGTCAAACAGATCGATGTAGCGATGGTAAGTGAATGGACAAAGCCCTGTCCATTACAATGTAAAGTGGAGAGTGTCAGTGAGAATCGACAAAGACTTTAGTTTAAATGGGGAGATATTATAGAACTCTGACGTAGACAGGGATCTGTGTGTCCTGGGATATTAAAACACATTGAGTTAATCTGCAGGGGCAGCAAGGTATGAGCAAGGCAAAGGGACGAAGTTTTCGTTTGTTCATCGGACGTGAGCATCACTGGCTGGGCTCAGCATTTATCACTCATTCCCATCAGCCCTTGAGAAGATGGTAGTGAACTGCCTTATTGAACGGATGCACTCCATAAAACTTTAATTTTGAGAAACTGCAGCTTTTTGTATACCCAGTCCCAATTTTAAACTTAACTGTTTGGGTGGCACAGTGACTCAGTGGTTAGCATTGCTGCCTCAGAGTTCCAGGGACTCGTGTTTGATTCCAGTATCGGTCGACTGTCTGTGGAGTTTGTAAGTTCTCCCCGTGTTTGCGTGCGGTTCTTTCGGATGGTCGTGTTTGCTTCGACATGTAATATTGGCCATGCTAAATTGCCCATAGTGATCAGACATGTCAAGGAAATGTACAGTGATCGGGCAGGGGAATTTCCACCGCAGGGATTATATATTCATTTACTCTAGACTGGGTTAGAGACTGGAATTCCATGTGTTGTCAGCAAGCTGATGTACAGCAGAACAAAGTCTCCAAGCTAATTGAGGGGAGCAATTCGTAGAGCAGGGAGAGAATAGGGAAAAAACAAATTGCTGATAAAAGCTCAGCAGTTTTGGCAACATCTGAACAGAGAAACCAGAGTTACCACGCCCTATCCGGTCACCGTTTATCGGAGCCAGACCTGAAACTTGAACGCTGATTTCTCTTCACAAATGCTACCAGACCTGCTGAGGTTTTTCAGTAACTTTTGGTTTTGTTTCTGATTGACAGCATCTGCAGTCTTTCAGATTGTATTTCGGTAGTGAATGGAGTTAAGTTCAGAGTAAAGCTGTGTCTGCACTTCAGCTTTTCTAACTCCCAGACCATGTTCACCGTGGAATTAGATAATGACGAAGTCAACCCCTATCCCCACACTGTCCCTATCAAATGCACGTAGCATAGTTATATCACTGGCTTATAGGCAGAGTACATTTCCCTGTACACTTTCTCCACTAAACCTCCCAGGGTCCGAGAAAAATAGGGTTACATACAATGTACAGATATGTCCACAAACACTCCCGTGTCAGGGGAAGCTCTGTGTTAGATTACAGAGTAAACCTGCCTCTACAGTGTCTATCACAAACTCTTACATAGCTCATACGCACAGACACACTGTCATGCAGTCACACATGTTCAGTCACACGCACAGTAGAGCGTTGCAAACTCCCGATCTCAGAATCTCACACTCGAACACAACCTCTCACTCAGCCAATCTCAGCCACCAACTCTCAGTCAATCAGTCGCAGACACCTCAAAGCCACACTCGCTCATTCACGTACACAGTTTCTCTTTCACAAATATATACTAATGATACACAATCCTAGAGGCTTGTTTAAATGTAAATCAATTTCTTTATTTTCACAGAACACAAAATTTGAAGACAAATTACGTCAGGCTCGTCCTTGATAAATGCCAGTTATCTAGATAAAATACATCTTACTCCACGCTAAATCTCTGACAGATTCTGAACAAGACCACGCACCTACAATTCAGTAGCTGACCTGTCATATACCTATCGTATTTTCCTCTTGAAGTTTGGCAAGTTAGACAGACTTTTAAAAATCTCAGGGCACGTACTTTAAAAGGATTCTGGAATCTGCATCTTAATCAGTGGAAACTTTGTAACAGAGTTCTCCATATCCTGCTTTTACAGTTTAATTCATAAATTAATATTTCTACAATATAGGAATGTATGAATGGAAAAAAAGCTTTTCACACATTTGCCCCTCACCTGTGCTGACAGAATTCAGACTCAAACTGAAGCTTCTCTGCTCCTGCATCCAGTTTACCATTGTACCATTTGGTTTAGATTATCCCTCCTCTAACATCGAAATTCCATCGATTGACATCCCAGTTTGTTTTATCTGCAGGAGGCCGAGAGATGAAAATGTATAAAGTGTCCGATGTGTTTTAATCTGCCAAAGCAGGACAAATGATTTCAAAAGTGTCAGTAGCCATTATAGGTTTGTTTCAGGTCGCCATTTCATGTCAGCACAGCGCTGACAGCGACTTTATAAACAGGGAAAGGGAAGAACGGGTTGGGGACTTGGGAGTCCATTTGCAAATGAATGCAGCGTAGATTCACAGAACTAGAGTTGGACGGCACGGGTTCAATGGCCAGGGAAATGACACAAGCCCAGGACTGTATCGCTGGAATTTTGAATAGTCTAAAATGATGAAAGTTTGAGAGTCAATGACAGGAACTGCAGGATTAGATAGGGAGAAAATGTCGGTGCTGCTTCTGGAGTCTATAAATAGGTTCAGTGTCAAGTAATCTAACAATAGACTGGAACCCTTTGAAAACTCAGGGCAGGTTTAGCATGAGGTTAGGTTTTGTTTAAATCACCCGACACTGTCCCCAGCAGTCTCTCACAGAAAAGCATTGGCACAGGGTTAAGTACAGATTAAAGCCCAATTACACTGTTCCCATCAACCACTCCCAGGATAGGAACAGCACTGAGTTAGAGAAAGAATAAAGCTCCCTTTACATTTTCCACATCAAACTCTCCCAGGACAGGGACAATACTGTGCCAGATAGTAAACAACACATCGTTCATATAAACAGAAAATGATTGCATTCCATCTGCTGCTTCCTTGCCTTGTGTGAGTCACAGAGTGAGCTCCGAAACATCTCCAGGACAATCGGATCCTGTACCTGTGTCTGTGGCTCTCTATCTGTGTCTGTAAGTCTCTCTCGGTTTCTGAAATTAGCTCTCATTCCCTCGACAATGCTGAATAAATTTCAAAACCGTTCAATTATCTTTAAAACATTTTAGGGTACACTTAAGATATTTTTGCAGGGTTTATAAATATCCATCCTCACGTTACTTGCAGATATCCAGTGTAATTCCTCTACATTTATATGGTCCGTAATTCACAAAGCAAATTAACATCCAGGGTCTGTGAACAATCCGGAAGTTCCATGAAGTGTCTGTCTTTATTCTATGCGATTGGCCCTTAACAGTAAGGAAGCGTTCCTATGATTTTTTTCTTTGAGACGCTATCAGGAATCCTGAGGACCACTGAGATTCTCAGATTGACTGTTCATCGTCACTGCAAAGAAAAACATAAATTTTCAAGATGCAGGAGAATCTCAACGAAAACAACTACTGATGTGCTTCCCCAATGTAACCACTGATACTTTTTCGGATGAGATTTTGAGGAGGACATTTAGCTGAATGAAACCAGGAGCAGGACGAAGCCATTCAGCCCCTACAGCCTGCTCTCCATTCAATGTGATCATGCCTGATTCCCAATCTCAACGCTATATTCCCACTTGCTCTCCAGAGGTCGTGGTGGAGAATGGTACAATTACAACAATTGGTTCACGTTTGTCGGAGGAATCGAACAGAAACTGAATGATCCCGTTGAAAATGTTGAGATGTTATTAAACATTATCATTCTGGGGGATATATGGTATCAGAAATTTAACTGACAACGGGGTCAATAATGTGGAGTACAATTGATAAAGAAGAGTGCAGTGCAGGTCCTTCAGCCCTCGATGATGCACTGATCGGTTAATCTACTTTAATATCAAACTAATCTACTTTAATCTACTTTAATATCACCCTTTAAAAGCGTGAAGGAGAGGAACCCGAGGCACTACACGGGTAGTGCCTCCCACCCGCCCTCCTCCTCTAACCTAATAATAACACCTGTTGTGGCAAGCAGGTAAGTGCTGAATTTTGCTTGTATTATTTAGACACAGTTTTTGTTTAAACAGTTAGCTTTAGAGGGATGGCAGTGAAGGCAGTGCAATGTTCCTCCTGCAACATGTATGAGGTGAGGGATGCCATCGACGTCCCTGCCGATTACACTTGCAGGAAGTGCACCCATCTCCAGCTCCTCCAAGACCGTGTTAGGGAACTGGAGCTGGAGTTGGATGAACTTCGGATCATTCGGGAGGCAGAGGGGGTCATAGATCAGAGTTATAGGGAAGTAGTAACTCCAAAGATGGCAGATAGATGGGTGACAGTGAGGGGGACTGGGAGGAAGCAGCCAGTGCAGGGACCTCCTGCGGCCATTCCCCTCAAGAACAAGTATACCGTTTTGGATACTTGTGGGGGGGATGACTTACCAGGGGTAAGTAACGGGGCTCAGGTCTCTGGCACGGAGCCTGTCCCCGTTACTCAGAAGGGAAGGGTGAAGAAGAGCAGAGCAGTAGTAATTGGGGACTCGATAGTTCGTGGCACAGATAGGCGGTTTTGTGGGAACGAGAGAGACTCACGTTTGGTATGTTGCCTCCCAGGTGCAAGGGTACGTGATGTCTCTGATCGTGTTTTCCGGGTCCTGGAGGGGGAGGGGGAGCAACCCGAAGTCGTGGTCCACATTGGCACCAACGACATAGGTAGGAGGAGTGCTGAGGATGTTAGACAGGCTTTCAGGGAGCTAGGTTGGAAGCTTGGAGTTAGAACAAACAGAGTTGTTGTCTCTGGTTTGTTACCCGTGCCACGTGATAGAGATTTGAGGAATAGGGAGAGAGAACAATTAAATGTGTGGCTTCAGGGATGGTGCAGGAGGGAGGGGTTCCAGTTTTTGGATAACTGGGGTTCTTTCTGGGGACGGTGGGACCTCTATAAACAGGATGGTCTACACCTGAACCTGAGGGGAACCAGTATCCTTGGGGGGAGGTTTGCTAGTGCTCTTGGGGGGGGTTTAAACTAACTCGGCAGGGGCATGGGAACCCAGATTGTAGCTTCAGGGTGCAGGGCCTGGAGTGTAGGGAGGTGAGGAACATGGCATCAATTTCCAAGGAGGGTGCCTGTAAACAGGGAAGTGGATTGAAGTGTGTATACTTCAATGCAAGAAGTATACGAAATAAGGTAGGTGAACTTGCAGCGTTGGTTGGTACCTGGGACTTCGATGTTGTGGCTATTACGGAGACATGGCTAGAACAGGGACAGGATTGGCTGTTGCAGGTTCCGGGATTTAAATGTTTTAGTAGGGTCAGAGGTGGGGGTAAAAGAGGGGGAGGTGTGGCATTGCTTGTCAAAGATAGTATTACAGCGGTGGAAAGGACGATGGATGAGGACTTGCCATCTGAGGTAGTTTGGGCTGAGGTTAGGAATAGGAAAGGTGAGGTCACCCTGTTAGGAGTCTTTTACAGGCCTCCTAATAGTCCTAGAATCATTGAAGAAAGGATTGGGAAGGTGATTCAGGAGATGAGTGACAGTAATAGGGTGGTTGTTATGGGGGACTTTAACTTTCCTGATATTGATTGGGAAAGCTATAGCTCAAGTTCGTTAGATGGGTCAGTGTTTGTTCAATGTGTGCAGGAGAGTTTCCTGACACAATATGTAGACAGGCCAACAAGAGGTGAGGCCATACTGGATTTGGTTCTGGGTAACGAACCAGGCCAGGTGTTAGAATTAGAGGTAGGTGAGCACTTTGGGGATAGTGACCATAATTCGGTGATTTTTACACTCGTGATGGAGAGGGATAAGTGTGTACTACAGGGCAAGAATTATAGCTGGGGTAAGGGAAATTATGATGCGGTGAGGCATGACTTAGGATGTGTGGCTTGGAAAAGTAGACTCCAAGGCAAGAGTGTAAATGATATGTGGAACTTGTTCAAGGGGCAACTATTGAGTGTCCTTGATAATTATGTACCTGTCAGGCAGGAAGGAAAGGGTCGTGCGAGGGAGCCGTGGTTTAATAAGGAATTGGAATCCCTTGTTAAATGGAAGAGGGCGGCCTATCTCAAGATGAGACGTGAAGGTTCAATTGGGGCGATTGAGAGTTATAGGGTAGCCAGGAAGGACCTGAAGAGAGAGCTAAAAGCAGCAAGGAGGGGACATGAAAGGTCCTTAGTAGATAGGATTAGGGAAAACCCTAAGGCTTTCTATAGGTATGTTAGGAATAAAAGAATGACTAGGGTAGGAATAGGTCCAGTCAAGGATAGTAGGGGGAAGTTGCGTGTGGAGGCGGAAGAGATTGGGGAGACACTGAATGAATACTTTTCTTCAGTATTCACTCAGGAACAGGGCATTGTTGTCGATGAGAATACTGAGGCACAAATAAGTAGAATGGATGGCTTTGAGGTATGTAGAGAACAGGTGTTGGAAATCCTGGAAAAGGTGAAAATAGATAAGTCCCCTGGGCCTGATGGCATTTATCCTAGGATTCTCTGGGAAGCAAGGGAGGAGATTGCAGAGCCATTGGCCTTGATTTTTATGTCCTCTTTGTCTACAGGAGTAGTCCCAGAAGACTGGAGGATAGCAAATGTGGTTCCCTTGTTCAAAAAGGGGAGTAGGGATAGCCCTAGTAACTATAGGCCGGTGAGTCTCACTTCTGTTGTGGGCAAAGTCTTAGAGAGAATTGTAAGGGATAGGATTTATGCACATCTCGATAGGAATAATGTGATCAAGGATAGTCAGCATGGTTTTGTGAAGGGCAAGTCGTGCCTCACAAACCTTATTGAATTCTTTGAAAAGGTGACGAAGGAGGTTGATGAGGGGAAAGCGGTAGATGTGGTATATATGGATTTTAGTAAGGCGTTTGATAAGGTTCCCCATGGTAGGCTACTGCAGAAAATACGGAGATATGGCATTGAGGGTGAGTTAGAGGTTTGGATTAGGAATTGGCTGGATGGAAGAAGACAGAGGGTAGTAGTTGATGGCAAAGTTTCTTCATGGAGTGCCGTCACTAGCGGTGTTCCGCAAGGATCTGTTTTGGGACCATTGTTGTTTGTCATTTTTATAAATGACCTGGAAGAGGGGTTAGAAGGTTGGGTGAGCAAGTTTGCGGATGATACGAAAGTCGGAGGAGTTGTTGACAGTGAGGAAGCATGTGGCAGGTTACAGCAGGATATAGAGAAGCTGCAGAGCTGGGCAGAAAGGTGGCAGATGGAATTCAATGTAGCTAAGTGCGAGGTGATTCACTTTGGGAAGAATAACAAAAAGATGGGGTACTGGGCTAATGGTCGGATACTTGGTAGTGTGGATGAGCAGAGGGATCTTGGTGTCCATGTACACAGATCTCTGAAAGTTGCCACCCAGGTAAATAGTGCGGTGAGGAAGGCATATGGCGTACTGGCTTTTATTGGTAGAGGAATTGAGTTCCGGAGTCCTGAGGTCATGATGCAGTTGTATAAGACTCTGGTACGGCCGCATCTGGAATATTGTGTGCAGTTTTGGTCGCCATACTATAGGAAGGATGTGGAGGCATTGGAACGGGTGCAGAGGAGGTTTACCAGGATGTTGCCTGGTATGGAAGGAAAACCGTATGAGGAAAGACTGAGGCACTTGGGGCTGTTTTCACTAGAGAAAAGAAGGTTTAGGGGTGACTTGATTGAGGTGTACAAGATGATTAGGGGGTTAGATAGGGTCGACAGTATGAACCTTTTCCCGCGTATTGAGTCGGGTATTACAAGGGGGCATAGCTTTAAATTAAGGGGGGGTAGATATAGGACTGATGTTAGGGGTAGGTTCTTCACTCAGCGAGTCGTTAGTTCATGGAATGCCCTGCCAGTAACAGTGGTGGACTCTCCCTCTTTATGGGCATTTAAGAGGGCATTGGATAGGTATATGGAGGATAGTGGGTTAGTGTAGTTTAGGTGGGCTTGGATCGGCGCAACATCGAGGGCCCAAGGGCCTGTACTGCGCTGTATTCTTCTATGTTCTATGTTCTATGTTCTAATCTGCATAAACTATCTTCCATGTGCCTATCCAAGAGTCGCGTAAACATCCATAATGCATCTGATTGAACTACCACAGCCACAGAGTCTGATCGGTGCATAGAAAGAATTTACCTCTCATCTCCCCGAAACCTTCCTCCAATCACCTTTAAATTATGGCCCCTTATGAAGATATTTCTGTACTGGGAAGAAGTCTCTGGCTGTTCAATCTATCTGTGGCTCTTATCATCATATACATCCTTATCAATTCACCCCGCATCCTTCTTCACTCTAATGAGAAAAGCCCTCGGCCCCTCAATCTTACTTCATAAGAATTGCCCTCCAGCCCAGGAAGCATGGTGGTAAATCTTCTCTGCAGCGTCTCTAAAACCTCTGCCATCAGGATCAATCTAGTCAGATTGCAGATTTAAAAAAATCTGTAACTGATTCTGAATAAGCTTCACGTGGAATTTGCTTAAGAAATCTCAATCCATCAGGTCGCTGGAGGGATCCCCATCTCAGAGTGTGATTTTGATTAAATACAGGAAATGTCTCTCCCCCACGGTCATTACGTGACTGTTTTGCTCTTTATGACAAACAGAAAGCTCTCGCCTATCTCGTGTCTATTTCACTGGAATTCTGTGCTTC
This sequence comes from Chiloscyllium plagiosum, assembly GCF_037043375.1. Classification (NCBI taxonomy): domain Eukaryota; kingdom Metazoa; phylum Chordata; class Chondrichthyes; order Orectolobiformes; family Hemiscylliidae; genus Chiloscyllium; species Chiloscyllium plagiosum. The sequence goes on along the minus strand of NW_028270180.1, from coordinate 62,296,640 downwards.
ATATTAATTGGCCACTAACAATAAGGAAGTCTGGCTCTGATTAGTTCATTGTGAGGATATAAGGAATCCTATGGACCACTTTCATTCTCAGAACGAAGAGAAATAACTTCTGCATGTGCCCTCCTAAATTCTGCTACTCTTCTCTTCCCTGTTTCCTGCATTTTCAATTTGTGTCATCTGCAAGTTCTGAAGACATATCCTGTTTTCTGGAGGTTGACAGTGAGTACATTTCGATGTCCACAACAAAGACTCCCAAGCCAAGCGTCAGCATGCTGACACCTCTTGATGTCAGTGACCAAGTCCTCATTGACAAAGTGGAAGTTTGAGATTCAGAAACTTAATAACTGTGATACTCTGTTCTGTCCATTGACTCTCCACCCCTCAGTGAAATTCAAATAATGACCTAGTTCCCTGTTAAAAGGGTCGGTTGGAGCCCCCTCCATTAGAACTCAAGCAGGGCCCTCCACGCAAAACCAAGCGTTGTGTCAACAAAAAACATCTCTTCTATACATCTGTTACTTTTGCAGATAATTTTAGCCTGTGTTGTCTCATTTTTGAGCCTTATAATTAGGGAGAAATATCTCCCAGGGTCTCATGATTTTTGAAAGTCCCATCAGATTCCAAATCTGAAAAGTTTCATTCTTTCCAATCCATCCCCATGATTGAAGCTGCGGACCCAGGGAGAAATATTCCAGTAATCTGTAGTGGTTAAGGAAGTGAGCTCACTCTCTACCACCTTCACGGGAGGAGTAAGTGACAGCACAGACAGTGAAGGCCACATTCTTTAGGAAGGCCTCCCCATCAGAGTTTTCAGGTCCCCAGTTGATTACCACATAGTCTATGTCCAGGTTTATGCAGGGGCCTGACATGCACAGCCAGCCTGTGCTTCTGCAATAAATACCTGACCAATGGAATGATTCCTTTCTGAATGAGTTAATGCAGAGAAATATTGATGCTTTTCATTGTAATTCTCTGGTTGTACAATCGACGAGAACCTGCTGTAAATGATACTCTCCATTAGGTGTTCGGCAGTATGTCAGGTATTCATACAGTAGATATTCGACCCATTTGAATGGCTGGATTTAACCCAGTGGAAGAGCTCCTGTCCTAAACACACGCAGGTTCAATTCCCAAGCAAAGTCACTGGGCACAGTTGTTACATCGGTTCCCTTGGAACTAGCTGTCCAAGCTCTGTGTGTAATTGTCAGTGTCCCTCTGTGCAGCCAATAGTGAGGCCCACAGTGACTCCTTCCTGGTCGTGCCTTTCTCATTGGGGAACACTGAGACATGGAGATTCTACAGAAACTGCGCTGTGGGGCCTGCCCCCTGAATCTCATCACACTGCGGCTGGGTCTCTGACCTCACAATGAGAGATAACCCTCTCTCAACTCGAGCTGGAGATTCAACAACAACCAATAGTATTGCTTCCTGGAGCACGGCCGCTGAAACGTGAAGGAAAGGAAATCAGAGAAAGTTGCTCAGATAGAGAGAGTACTGGGGAGAGAAACTGAAGTTCTCACGTGTCCAAAATCAGGTTGGAGTGCAGTGACTACAGCGACTCTAGCTGTCTTTTCCCATTTGAACTGAACTGGTTGTACTGGAATCTGAAATATGAAAATTAAATCGAGGAAAATACTTCGTGTCCATAAGGGGGAAAGTGGACTTTACATTTCAACATCAATAAGTGTTAAGTGTAAATTTTAATGAATCCTAATCATACTTTACTTATTATATTGCAAGTTAACAAATACTCACAATCTGCTGTAGACTCTTACTTTGTCTGAGTTCCATCTGCTTTCGTCAGAAATTAAAAATGCAGAAATTAAAAGGATTTAGTGACAAAGAAAAAAGAGGGGAACCGGAGGGAATGAAAATAAAATGGAAGTGCAGGAATGATGAGATAACAAAATGATAAGGGTGCAAAACAGAACCCATGCATCCCAACCTTCTTGCCCAAAGTTGCTTGGAAGCAGAAAGAAATAGATCGGGAATGGAGTTTGTGGTGGAATTGAGCAAAAGTGCCAAAGTATTACTGGAAGCTATGTAATACTGGGACCAGGATTGGAATCAGGAGGTGTAGCCACGTGGGCATGGTCGGAAAAGTCCTGAATGCAACATTGTCAGAACTGGTCAATTAACGGTCGGTCAGCAGGGGGCGTCGTTCAATCAATGTGGGCAGAGGATGTTCCGGTTCATAGAATGCAGCAATCAATTTTAAGTCTGTTACCTATACGAACAAACAACAGCTCTGGAAAGACATTGGCTACTAACAAACATTTACCATCAATTAGATTCAGGTTGCTCTCTGATTCACTAAAGTTCCTGCAGGTTGTTTGGGCACAGGAACAGTCCCCGTTCTATCAAGGCTGGAGAAGATCAATAAGTCAATGTGGGCAAGTTCAGGTAGAGATTGTTCAGATGGTGAGTACGTGTGGGGAACCTGGTTAAGTTGACAAAAAGGGATCAGCGAGCGGACATTTTCTGGAAGGGTTACATGGTTAAACTGAAGAACTTACATGTGGCCAGAGGTGAAACTGAAATTGAAAGCAAAACACATCATATCCAGCCATTGCCAAATTCATGGCAGCAGACTGTCCTTCCAAAAGGTCAGGGAAAGGAGGATCCAGTGTGCCCTGCCAGGGTAGATCAGCTGCTGACTGCAGTAACTGGATTATGGGGAGTTGTAGGGTTTCGGGGGAGTGGGGGTTGGGGGCCTCACAGTCACTTCCCGTGACCAACAGCAGCTCCTCATTCCCACTGAAAATTACACCAGAAACCACGCAGAAAGCTCCCAGGTTGTCGGTACCTCTCGTCTTCAGGCAATTAGACGAGAGGCAGAATGATCAAAACCAACGGAGAAAACAGACAGCAGCTTGACGTCACTTCAGCTGTCAGTGCAGAGGTTCAACAACATCATAGCACCCGCATTTGCTAAGAAGGTCACCTTGATGTCCTTAGATTTCACAAGTATCTACTTTGTTATTAAATATCACCGTGGTGTGTCGCTATTTTCAATTAATTCTGGTGGGATGCATGACAAGTCAATACCGTCAGTTGCGCACCCCACTGGGAGCAGGGAGTCCGGGAACTGTCTACAGAAAGGGGCCATTGACAACAGGGCAAGTAGGGGTCGAGGAGAGCGCAGATAGGTGAATTGGAGCATGACCAAGAGCATCAGGAGCTTACCTAGTCAGAGGGTTCAGTGCTGTGTGAAATTACTGCCCGCAGCATGGAATAATGGACGTCCAGGTTCTCTAATGTGAGATCCTCAGAGGAACAGTGGATACTGGCATTCAATTTACATAAGGTCTGCCGGCTCACGAGGGCGACTGGGCAAGAGTCTGAAATAATTGCAGCATCAGTCGCAGTGGCAGGGCCAATACTGGAGTTAATGGGTTAGGAGAGTGGGTCTGTTATGGGTATTCTCAAAAACCGTAGAGTGCAGAGGGTCTTGCAACTCAGGTAATTTTCTGAGTCGGAAGCCGCAGACGGTTGGACAGACCCAGTATCCAACACAAAAGAAATGACCAGCTCCCCAGCACCTCCACATCCATCATCGGAATTTCAGATGGGGCGTTTGAGAGACATATTGAGACAGCCTGTGAAAACTCACTCTGACGATAACCCTAGTTAGTTTCTGGAGCACGGGGGAAGGGATCAGCCACAGTATAGGCAGCCTGTTGAAGCTGCCTCTGTTGTGTGGTCAACTGCTGTCGTGCCTAAGGGGAGAGGGAGAGGGTAGATGTCCCTGGGCGACATTGCCTGGACCAGCCCTGTGTCACTCAGTGTTCCAATTTCACACTGTTCCAGCACTGCCTTCTTTAAATTGCCCTAGTTTGCTGTACTGGCCTAGTGATGTCCTTGTGGTTGTCGGTTTGCGCGAGCCAGTCGAACGCCCCCGTCGGTTTTGGTGTAGTGAACATCCCATTACCGTCCAAGTTATTAAGTACAATTAAAATGTCCGTCCTGCTCGTCGTTTGATTGTGCAACGTGAAAACGTGAGCATATGTAAGGTCTGCACGGCAAGCTTTTCGTTCTCTGCGAAGGGAAGGCCCGACGAGGATTCACAGACCTCCCTAAAGCGGCCAAAGACATCGAGCAAATGCTTGGCTGCGCTGCAGACACTGGATAACAGCCCAAATTCGGCATGCCGTCTTGCACTGGCCTTTATTGCATCCTTCACGGTGCTCTCCAGCCACTTTTTCCCAGTCTGAAGCGGTGTCTCCGTGGGATGTCACTAACAGGGCTAATGGTCACCCAGTGGGTCATATGCACAAGCTGTAATACGGTCTGCACGTCTTGGGACCGACAGTTGAAAATACAGGAAATTTCGAGGACCCAAATGTAGAACGGGATCTGTCACTTCAACGGGTCTGGGGCATCTTGTAGCATGGCCCGAACCTCTGCGTGGATCCAGGTCTTATACAGGGGAGTGCACCCAATCATGATGGGGGGGAAACTGACAGTTGGTGGCCTAGTAATTTCGGCAAGCACTCAGGCTTCTTGTGAGTCTGGAGTTATCGTTTGTGTTGGGCAGCAGTGGTGATTCATACTGCCCGGCGGCTAATGTGTCCCATCGCGGGCTTGCTGTGTAATGCATGGTTAAAAAAATGCAGCCACTTCATTCAGGCCCAACGGGTCTGGCTTTGAAGCCAGTATTGGAAATTTCGGGTACTGTGGGACATCGGGCGGTGTGGCTGTATCTGGAATTATTTTGATCACAGTGTCGTTTGTTATTGCAGCAGTCTTCCACCTTCGCAGCCTGATACTGCTGGGTAACCTGCCGAAACTTTGCAAGACACTGCAGCATGTATACAGTGTCCCAGGAGGGGTCAACGTGCCCTCCCGTATTGGCCGTGGTCCAATAATCAAGCTTATCAGATTTAAAGGAACTCCCATATGGCCAATTTCCTTGTGGACATGTGTAAAGGTCTCCTGTGAAGTGGGTAAAGTTACCACCATCCCCTGTCTCTTTCAGCACAGTGTCTGCCAGTGAAACAGGTATAACAAGAGAATCTCCTATCTTTACTTTGATTTTCACGTATTAACAGGGCGGCGTGGTTAGCACTGCTACCTCACAGCGCCAGGGTCCCAGGTTCGATTTCAGCCTTGGGCGACTGTCTGTCTGCAGTTTGCACATTCTCTCCATGTCTGCCTGGGACTCCTCCGTGTGCTCCGGTTTCCTCGCACAATCACAAAGATGTGCAAGTCAGGTGAAATGGCCGTGCTAAATTGCCCATAGTGTCAGGTGCATTGGCGGGAGGGAAATGGGTCTGCATGGCTTACTCTTCCGAGGGTCGGTGTGGACTGGTTGGGTCGACGGGCCTGTTTCTACACTATAGGGAATCTAAACTTACATGCCTCCTCAATATCGTCTTGTACAACATCGATCCTGGGCCGTTCTCACCACATGGTTGGGGTTGCCCAGCTATCACATCCCAGCAGTGGGTGGAATTCCCTGCCGCCATGGCGTACTGGAAGTCCTGCGCTGACTGCTAAGCATTGCACTTCAGTTTTCGAGGAAAGACAAAGGGACTACTCACAGAACACACAACCAGTGAGTGATTGACAGGTCAAGCAATAAAGGATTATCGCGTACCGCACTGTAAATAAACACTTGTCTGATGGATAAACACACTTAGACGAGACACCTGAAACTGACAGGACATGCAGTCAGCAACCGCAAAACAAGCAGACACATCCAAAGCAAATGCTCAGAAACCATAAGACAGAAAAATAAGTGAGCTGGTGGAGCCCCGGTCAATTTCCTTCGAGCTGAGGAATCTCTTAGGATTGATGCGAAAAAATTAATCAGCAATCTCTCATTCTATTTTGCCGGTCTTCCCTTGCCCATCCCGCTCTCCCCTGGCTGGATCCGGGTTACGGCACAGGCTCTGGACTTGATTGATACAATCTGGACTCAATCAAGCATCCAGCAGCATTAATCAGTTCAAGAATGGGATCAGGGGGTTCCAGCTCTCTTCGTGGGTATGTGAGAATGTCCCTTTCCTTGGCAGTCAGTGATACAATTGTTGCTCTCCAGAGATGGGCAAGGTATTCTGGTGCATCCCTGGCTGACCTGAGCTTCATGTGGCTTTGATATCACTGGGGTACAAGATTACCCTTCGGGCTTTGTTTCAGTTGTGTTTATCGTGTCGAGGAAGCTTATTGGTAGATTGTCTTGGGAAGTGTATTCCCTGGTTTGTGAATAACTGTGATCATGTATGGTTTCCCTTGTCAGCCTGTTTGGTCAATGCTGAGGCATTTTGGGTGTTCCTTGTATGGCTTGGACAGGCTTGATTTTCTGTGTCCTTATTGACCATGCTGTGTGTAGGCAGGTTTGCATGTCATTTCCCATTCTGTTGAAAAATAAACTTTCTGATCTGCAAAGGTTGTAAATTCAAAATCTTAATTCAATATCAACCTGTTCACATGGGGACAAGCCACTCAGCTGTTCCATGACGGGAAGGTATTCACTCGGGGATCAATCCTAATGGCACCCAAACAACTTCAACAAAGGGAGAGAAGATTTGTCTTCTCTGTTTGGTAAGCGATTATCTTCACAACACCGCCTAATGTCATCCAATCGACATGAAACTGGAGAGACACCATTCGTCTGTTCTGTCCTTGAGAAGGAATTTATTAAATCAGCAAAGGTTCAAATAAACATGAATGGGCACACTGTAGAGATGCCTGCACTGAGTGTGGAAAGAGATTCACCTGGTCATCTCTATTCAGTGAGCACGAGTATATTCACACCAGCGAGAAATATTTACTTGCTCCTTGCCTGGGAAGTGATTAATTCGGGTCTCCAATCTCAGCAGATATGGAGTTGTTCCCACAAATGAGAGAACACTTTAATGTTCTGACTTTGAAAAGAGCTTAAGGAGTAGCAATGATGTGACGGAACATCCGAAAACACATGAGAATCCCTACAGTGCAGCAACAGGCCCTTCGACCCAACAAGTCCACACAAACCCTCCAAAAAACACTCACATCCATTACCCTCCCTTATATTTACCCCAACTATTAACCTACGGTATTGGTAATAGATCATTGCCAACTTACCTAACCGGCGCACCATTTTGTCTTGTGGGATGAAATTTGAGGACTTGGAGGAAACTCACGCAGACACGTGAAGAACGTGCAAACGCCACACACACAGGCCTCCGAGGCTGGAATCGAAGCCAGCCCCTCATGCTCTGAGGCAGCAGTGCTAAACACTGAGCCACCGTGCGTGGAGAGGCAGTTAATTTGCACTGTGGGTTGCAAGGGATTCAATTACTCATTCGCACGTGTGACAGCCCAGTCAGGTGGAATCTGTTTCGCTCAGTTGGCTGCTTTGTTGGCTTATAAAGCAGTGTGATGCTCGCAGCGTGGTTCGAATTCCTATCACTGGTTTGAGGTTAATTTAAAAGTTGTCCTTCTCGAAATCTTCTCTGACCTGGTTAAATCACCAACAGCCCCTTCTTTCTCAAATGAAGGCAGTAGCCTCTACGGTCTGGAAAGATGGTAACAGTGCAAACAATCCAGTGAGGTCGCATGTGAATGCGATATGGAATTATTGCATCGAGAATTGAACTGTGTTCATTCTGTCAGCCGGGGTTTACTTCATTGGATGTGTTTAATCTCTTCAATTGATCTGGTGTTGAATTGTTCAGTTTTCAATCACATCAAATTCAAAGATTCTTTTCCCCGGATTTCCGTACAATTAGAGGAGACTGGTAGATATCCATTGACTGCCCTGTTCTTGATCCTCTTCTTCATTGTTAAGTGTGGATTTGTACTAAAAGATATATCGATGCATTCAGCATTTCTGAATGCTCTTCACATCGAAATGAAGACCTCGTGAAGTGTATTCACTTTTATCAAAGAAACAACAATCCTACAGTGAGAGCATAAGATTGTGTTCTCATCAGCGTGAACATGTTTATGGGACCTCAAATACTGGAAACTTATAAAGCATTTCCCATACTGCGTCATTAAAACAAATTATTGTCACAGTGAACCCGTTGGTGTATCAGGAGGATGGACGGCTTAAGTGCATCCTTTCCCCAATTCAGAACATATGAATGGCCTCTCGCCAATATGAATTCACTCGTCTTTCAGTAAGTTTGAGAAACGTCAGAGCAGGTGAATGGTCTCTTTCCAGTTGAACTCTCTTGTATTTCAGCAGATTGCCGGAATCAATTAATTACTTCAAATCACAGCGGACGAATGGTCTCATACGAATGGTATGAACTCACTGGTGTCTCAGCAGACTGAATGACTGACTGAATGCTTTCCCATTCTTAGAACAGGCGAACGGCCTCTGTCCACTGGGTTCGCAGATGTAAAGTGAGATCAAGTGACGGCCTGAACCCATTCCCTCTGTGAGAACACTTGAATAGTTTCTCATCAACTTGAACACATTGATTGTACAGCAGTTCGTGAGAACTTTTAAAGCCTTTTCCATACTCTGGACAATTAAATGGTTTCTTCTCCGTGCGAACCAACTGGTGAGTCAGCAAGTTAGAAAACTGAGCAAATCCCTTTTCACACTCAGAACAGTTGAATGGCTTTTCCCCGGTGTGGTTGCACTGATGAATTTTCAGTACAGACAAGTAACTGAATCGTCAGCACATTACCGCAGTTCCTCTCCAGCGCCCCTCCAATTATGTCTCGATAGTTCAGATAGTGAATGCTTTCACTCCACTGTGAATGTTACATTCTGCTTTCATTTTCAAAGTCCGGTGAGGATCAGGCTACATGGAACAAAGCAGCTCCATCAAATTCTGATGTGATGCATCGTTTCAGTTTCCCAACAGCAAATCCTCATCTTTGATACCCCTCAAATAAAACCAGATATATCTCAGTAAGAGAGAACGACTCAAAACTCCAAAGCGTATGATTTTCATTCTTCGTCGGGTTTAGGTATTCCAGAACAGGTCAGCATTTACTGTTCATTCCTGATTTGACTGGACAAGGTGGTGATGAGTTGCTTTCTTGAACCATCGTTTCCGTGTGCTGTTGGTAGACCCAAAATAAAGGGGAGTGAAATCCACAGTTTTGACCCAGTGATTCTGGAGGAACGCCAATATATGTCCAGAGCAGGATGGTCTGTGGGTTGTAGGTCTTTCCTCCCTATCTACTACACTTTTCCTATTAGATGGAAGTAGTTGTGATTTTGTAATGTACTTTTTAAGGAGCCTTGGTGAACATTTGCAGTGCATCTTGTGGATGGTGCAGACTGCATGTCTGAGTGTTTGGTTGTGATGGGAATGGATGTTTGTCGATGTTTTATTAGTTGTGTGTTGCGGCTCAATTCAGTTGCTCTGTTCTGGACGGTGTTGAGCTTTTCAGTTTTGTTGCAACTGCACTAAGGCATCCTCAACAAGGTTGTGATTTAAATGTCTCTTGCAACTCAGATGCTGACTAATCTGCTGTGCTTCTCCTGTGCATTGTTTTTTTAACACTGCAATCATCCAGGCGAACAGGAACTATCCCATCATGTCTCATTCTGTATTGTAAAGGAGTAAACAGTTGGTCGGGAAAGAACAAAAGAAAGAGAAGAACATTTGGTCAATGAGGTGAATAACGCTCTCGCTCGGAGAGTGAACAGCTGTTAGTGGAGACTGCCGGTGACAAATCATAGGTGGCGTGTCATCGCAGGCTATGTGTCAGACAGGCTTTCGGGAGTCACGAAAATCTCTGACTATGACCTGCTCTTGTGGCCACAATGCTTTTGGCTGCTAAAGTTAGCTTCTCAAAGACATTGTGACTTTCACTGAACCAAAGAAGGACTTTGGACACATCTTTCAAATGTCCGTCATGGAGCAACGTTCCATTCTCATCCCATGTTTTTCAGAACATGGTCTGGAATCTTAAGCGCTGTGGTACTCCAAGTCATCAACGAAGTATTTTCCTAAATCCATCACCTCCAGCGAAATACTATTACCAAACATATATTCCCCTCCCCGCCCTTGTCCACCTTCGCCAGGAACCATTCACTCCGCGGGACCGTGGTGCACTACAGAGGTTAAACAAAGTTCTATGATGTTGGGGAATGGGTCTGGGTGGGTTGCGCTTCGGTGGTCGGTGAGGACTTGTTGGGCCGAAGGGCCTGTTTCGACACTGTAAGTAATCTGATCTAATTCCTCATATTCTGTCTGCCTCCCTTTTTAAACAGTGATGTCATATTTGTGTTTTCCAATCAGCTGGGACTACCCCAGAGAACAAAGAATTTTGGAAAAATACCACCAGCACACTTCTTTTTAACACGCCATCGTGTTAATTAGCTCCAACAATCCAACACTCGCTCTTTTGTTATAATGACTGTTCCCAGGTCGTCACCAACCGTCATCACTTTGTCAATTACTGGCATGTTATTGATATCCTCCACCGTGAAGACCGACGCAAATGCCTGTTCAATGTCATGGCTATTTCTGCATATCTCATAAGTAAATGCCCCTTATTATCCACGAAAGTGTCAACGTTTACTTTTGCCACTCTTTTTCATTTTATATTTTAATAGAAACTTCTGCTATCGATCTTTATATTCTGTGCTAATTTTAATGCCATGCTCTTTCTCACATTTTCTCTGCATTAAATTCCATTTGCCAACCTTCAGACCAGCTCTGCATCTTACCTGTGTCCCTATGTAACCTACAATATCTTTCAGCACTATGCACAACTGTAACGAACTTAGTGTCGTCCGCAAATTTACGAACCCATCCTTCTGCCCCCCCATCCAGGTTGTTAATAAAAATGAGAAAAAGCAGTGAGCCCAAAACAGATCGTTGCATTACACCAAAAGCAACTGAATTCCAGGATGACGTTTTCCCATCAAATAACACCCTCTGTCTTCTTTAAGCTGGCTAATTTCTAGTCCAAAGCACGAAATCCTCCTCAAGCCCATACCTCAGTATTTTGTGCAGTCATCTACCATGGCAAAATTTATCAAACGGCTAACTGAAATCCAAACGTGCATTACATGAACGACATTATCCACATCTATCTGTTTAGTCACCTGGCGAGTTTTAACAAGTTTGTAGATCTATGGTGTATACCTATCCCTTTAAAAAGCTCAAGTAAACATAATTGAATTTTGGTAACTATCACCAAAGTGCTCACCTACCGCCAAATCTATCACCTTGCCTTGTTCATTACCCGGTACCAAATCTAATTTGGCCTCTTCCCTTGTTGGCCTGTTCCATTACACAGTAGTTAAGGAATCTATGGCAGACACACAATACTCTCCTCATCAAGGCTACCCTGACTGAGCTGCTTCGACCGATCGACATGTTGATTAAAATCCGCATGATAATTGCCATACCATTTTTTCAGGTGTTATTTATGTCTTTGTTTCCTGCCCTCCCTAATGTGATCTTAAAATTTGGAGCCGGTAGACTCCGACAATCAATGACATTTTATTCTTCGAACTTCTAATTTCCTCCAAATGGATTTAAACTCATTCTCCACAGAGCGTTTATCATCTGTCAGCATCGGTCTGAGGTTGTCCTTGAATGTTTGAGTTACACCACCTTCCTTATCACCATTTCTGTCCTTCCGAATTGTCTCATGCCCGTGAATATTTACCTACCAGTCTTGACTATGCTGTCTCTGCAATGTCTACTAAATTGTATTCGTTCGTGATAATTTATGCCGTTATATCCCCAACCTTCTTCCGAAAAGTACGAGCATTCAGGTATAGTGCCTTTATGGTCGCTTTCTTACCCATTTATTAACAACATCTCTAATAATATCTTCTACGCTATCCTTTCTTCTTGCTTCTTGCTTCTCCTCACTTGTCCATTTCTTAACTCCCTGCTTAGTACACAAGTGCTCAAATACACCTTCTAGGTGAAGCCACACTTTGCCTCCACTTTGCACAATCCAGTCGAATAGATTCACTGCTCATATTGTGGTCGCCACTACCTTGGGAAATGAAGTCTGGATTGAATGACCGTTTTGCAGAATACAAAGTTCCAGAGCCAAATATGTCCCTGAGCTTCCAGTTGACTGCTCCTTTAGCACAGAACCATGCTTCCTAGCCAACGTCTCTATCTCAGGCTGACTGCAGTGTTCCACCACAGCTCAGCGCATGCTGAAAAAGTAACAGACCATTTTCTGCTTGAGAACCCGGCGACCATCCATACCAATTTCAATCATTTTAGAGGCCTGAAGTTTCCCATGTCCTGGCCCCCGACACACCCACCAGGCCCAGTTATAGCACAACAGCCATTACACAATATTTATGGTTAGTCATAAACAGTCTCCGTGTACAGTTGTCAATGCTCCAAACAAATCACTATCAATTCCTATGTACAGCTGTTAGTCTCTCTCTTTCGGCTCTATCCCGACATCTCGTTCCCTCCTAATTACTGCGCCCCCACATATCTTCTGCATATAGACCAAACTTTTCCTGGAAACCATCAATGCTAAGGACGGTGTCACTGGACTGAAAATGTTAACTCCGATTTCTCTTTCCAGCATCTTTTGGTCTTGCCCCTGAGGAAGCTTGATACTGTGCTTGTGTAATGACCCCCTGCACATAAGACACAACTGTGTTAATCCTGAAAAGTTCTCTTGTTGATCAATCCCATTACAATGTGAGGCATTGGCATCGATTTCGTAGGTCAATAAATATAGAAATCATGTGCTTGGATTTGTGCCGCAGTTCTGTTCTGGATATGGTAAACAACAGAGAGCAAAATCTCGGTCATGTCAGATGGGAACAGATAGGAATCTCCACAAGCGGTGGAATTAAGTGAATGTTTTTCAGTTAGAGAAAATTCACACCATTTCTCACTGTAATAGACTGTGGCTATCAAAGCAAAATATTTTATGACCACAAAGGCTTAATACAGCATTTTCGAGTTAAAATATCTGAATGATTTCCTTCCAGTGTGACAGTACAGTTGTGTAAGCAAATGGGATAACTGAGTGAATCACTTTACTTGTTCAGTAAGCGAACATTCCTCTTGTGCTGAGGTATAGGGACAGAATGCAGGGCGTGGGATGGAAAAGTTCTGAAGAAGTTTGACAGAGGGACTGATGAAGTGTTCGTGGTTCTGAGCGGCTTGAAGTGGGCATATTCCCAATTCAAGACGGACTTCTATCTTATGTTCCTCTCTGTCTCAATGGAGGAAATATTATACTTTACTCTTTGGGTTTGTAGTGGACTAGACAAACGCAGTTCCACTTTTCAGCAAGATTGGGAGAGATAAACCAGAGAATCACACAGCAGTGAGTCTCACATCAATTAAAGGGAACCTTTTGGAGCAAACCCTGAAGGAGACACTTAACTGCCACTTGTCCAGTCAAGGTTTCATCAGGAAGAGTCATCACGGCTTTGTTACAGAATGTCATGCCTAACAGATTGGATTAAATATATTTTATTGGCAAGTGATCGGGTTTTTTTAACGAGGGCTGTAAAGTTGATGTTGTTTGTGTGGATTTCAACATCGCCTTTAACACGACACCACACTGGAGACTGGTAAGAGGATAAAAGTGAAAAGGGATTTAAGGTCCCCTGGCAAGTTGGATCCAAACTTAATTTGGTGGTGGTAGGAGTCACAGGATGGTGATAGAAGGCTGTTTGTGTGACTGGAACTGGCATTCAATGGTGTAACACAAGGATGAATGCTGGGTCCCATGTCGTTTGTGGGTGTGTGTAAAGAATATAGAACAAAGTCGAGGGAAATGAGAAGCAGAGTTGTCGATGATGCGAATATTAGCAAAATGGTTAATAGTGAGGAAGAAGGTCTTAGGATAGAGGAGCTCAGAGATGAATTTGTCAAATGTCAAATTCAGATAGGGGATGTTGAATTTAACCATGAAAAACATGAGGTGATGCACATTGGGAGTAACACGTCAACTGATTACTCAATGAATGGCAGGACACGAGGAAACCCAGAGGAACAGAGAGACTTTGCATGTTGGGCCACATGTCCATGAAGGCAGCAGAACATCGTGACAATCACAACTTTATCAGTCAAGGCAAAATTTATAAAAGCAGATAAAATGGTGTCACAATTAGACAAGATTGTGAAGAAAGTACTTGGCACACTTTTTGTCATAAATCAGAAATTCGATTATCCAAGTTGGAATGTCATGTTGTGGCGATAAAGAGCATTGGTGAGATCACATTTAGAATACTGCTTGCAGTGATGGTCAACTTCTACAGGAAGGATTTTGTGAAAATTGAAACTGTGCACAAATGAGTTACAAGAATGTTGTGGGGACCTGAGGGCTTTAGTTAAGCGTGGAGATGGGGTAGGCAGGGGCTTTTTCGCTGGAATGTTCCAGGCAGCACGTAACGTTCTCACGGTTTAAAAAATCATGAGGGGCATGGATAGGCAACTGGACTAAATCGTTTGCGCAGGATGGTGAAGTTCAAAACTGGAGGGCACAGGTTTAAGGTGACAGGCACTGAGACACACTAAATAAGGTATAGAGAGTGAGAGAATGATGGCTGATTTCCAACAGGCATTGCTTCAGCTCAGTGTTCGGTTTTAAAAATAAGCATTTTTTTCGTGAAAGTAGTTTGGTAGTTAAGTCGTGAATGGAACATTAGGGATACTAAAATTGAGTGATGAACCAATGAATAAGTGAGTGGGTACAAAATTGTCCAATGCATAATGAAATGGAGAATGCCATATTTATAAGGAACAATCAATAAAGATCTTTTAAATAAAATGCGATGTTGCAGGACTCTGAAATGCACACCGAACTGGCTGTGCTGGGTTTATGAGTCACATTGACTTTTCTGCAGGAGCATCAACTGATTCGGAAGGCAAAATGATATTTTTCATCTGTTCAGCAGAGGCGAAGCAAATATATATTCCTCCGTTCCTATCAGCACTTGACAAGGTGAGCATGCATTGCCTGATCGAAACATTCCAGTTCATGAAACTCTTTTTTTTTGAGAAACAGACCGTAGCAGTTATTGAACTGCAGCTTTCTCTTTTCCTTTACCAATTTTAATATCCAAACATTCAGTTGAACTGACAGGATGCTGAATTCTACAACAATTATTTTTTTTCTCTCAGATATTCAGCCTCTGCAGTTTTCTTTTCTTTAGCGATCTGAATGACTTGATATTTATGGGGAAATGAATGTTGCAGTTTGTCTCGCATGCGACAGAAGAATCACCTGAGTGGTGACAGGTGCATCTTAATTTTCCTATGCAGTTGAGCTGAGGCGGTGTCGAGTTAAAAGTGTGGATCTGGAAAAGTAAACCTGGTAAGGCAGCATCCATGGAGTAGGAAAGTCGATGTTTTGAGCATAAGTTCTTCGTCAGGAATGTTGGAAACATTGACACTCCTGGTCCTCCGATGTTGCCTAACCGCTGTGCTATCTTGCGGCATCCTTCCTGACTGTAATCTCTCGCATCTGCAATCCTCGCCTTCTCCTCAGGCGGGGTCCTGTTAGATACTGTTCCTAAGATGTAACAACATGTTCATAATGATAGTTTGGATATGCAGTTAGAAGCTCATCACTGATGAAATTCATTCTCCCCCTCTCAATCTGCCAAGCACATGCAGGTCCTGCGCCTCCTTCATTGACATTCCCTGAACACCTGTCGCCTGAAAGAAGAAGGCCTCATCTGCGCGCCCTTCAACCAATCGGCAGGCGGAACGTTGCGGCCGCCCTCCAGTCCCCGCCCACCGGTGCTGACGTACCGCCGGCCCCGCCCCTTTCCGAACGACCCCCCGCGACCCGCGGCGCCGCCGCTCAGTCCGCGCCTGGACGCCGGAGGGTGCCCAGGTATCAGAAACAGGATTCCTGAAGAAGGGCTCATGCCCGAAACGTCGATTCTCCTGTTCCCTAGATGCTGCCTGACCTGCTGCGCTTTTCCAGCAACACATTTCCATCTGTGTTTTCTATCACCACACTGTCGGCTCTGAGTTCTCGCATCTGCAGTTCTCACTGTCTCCACGGGGCAGTATTGTGTAAAAGTCACATTAGTGGAAAAGTGCAGTTTCTGTGGCTTTCTAAGTTGTTAATTTCAGTTGCTCAATCGGCTCTCGCTGGAGTACTGTGTGTCTTTCTGCAATTATCATTACAGCAGGGATGTGATAGCATTGGAAACGTTGCAGAACAGATTTACCAGGATATCGTCTGTTCGAAGATTTTCACTTATGAAGACAGTTTGGACGGACTGGGCTCTCACAAAGATGTTCTCTTTTTTAAAAAGAAACGGAGCTGTACTTTTTCTCAAGGATAATGTCTCTTGATATCTTTTTATCAAAGGCATTTTAAAACAGTTCGGGCTCCGAATCGGATGAAGTGTTACAGAGATGAAAGTGTTCACTGTGAGGCCTTTCGTTTCTCCGTAAACAGCTGAGGCTTAAGGCCAAAGATTTAATGTTTTAGAAATGAACTGTATAATGGAAAAGGAGTGGTCATTCTGGAAAGCTGAATTCCGGTTTTGAGATCCTGCAGCAATGGTGCACTAACTAATAACCTCTCTCCTTCTGCCCTTCTAATTTTTAACTGTAAGCTTCTGTTTCATTTTTACTGTTTTTAAGGTACTTTTTTTTAAGGATTGCTGTGTATTTTCAGAACAGCATAAGTAAGTCTACTTTGGATAGACTAAGTTCTGTGGGTATTCTATATTCTGTCTTTTGTTTTTCAATCCGTCATTTTGTGAATAATTTTTGAAACTAGCTTACTCGGGTAATTTTCACTGTACGCTTAACGAAAAAATATAGCGTTACGG
Organism: Chiloscyllium plagiosum; assembly: GCF_037043375.1. Taxonomy (NCBI): domain Eukaryota; kingdom Metazoa; phylum Chordata; class Chondrichthyes; order Orectolobiformes; family Hemiscylliidae; genus Chiloscyllium; species Chiloscyllium plagiosum. The sequence goes on along the minus strand of NW_028270180.1, from coordinate 62,279,935 downwards.
TCTGGGTTGTCTGCTTAATAACGTTTTGAATGGATTAGCCTCGTCCATAATAAATTGGGAATTAGTTGATGGATTAAAAGAGCAACTGATAGGTGCTTGCGTCTTTATTTCGGGTGTTGATTTGGATTGGGGTAGGCAATGCTTGGGAAAGCAATGTCTCATTTAGGTTCAAAGAGTTGTCTTGCTATGGACGATGTAAAGTTGGTAGTTTTACAAAAAGTAATTCAGGCCGGGTTTCTGGAATTAGCAGACATACTGGGGTTGTATTTGCCTCTTTCTGTGAGGAAAGGAGAGATCATTCCCGCAGTAGCTCACCATTTAACTAAGCTGTAAAATCCATGAAATTTTTGGAGCAGGTGAAAATTTATTTGAACATGAAGCAGCTTGAGTTAGACTCGAGAGATAAGGAAAGGACACCAGATTTGAACAGTTTGAGATACGATTTGAAGCAGAAAGAGGGAAGAAGAGAGAGCAGCAGAGCAGAGAGAAAGGGAGACACAGTTTGAACTTCAGAAATTGGCAATTATTAAAGGAATTCACCTTAAAAGGCTGGAGAGAAAGGCTGAAGATAAGCTTACTCTGGAAGAGCATATTGTTAAAACGACAAGGTTAGCAGCTGAAATGGCTGATTGTTATGACATGGTCCATAAAACAGGGATGGGTTTCCAGAATCATTTTAAGTCTGAAGGATAGAAATTGGGGCAAAGAGAAATCCATACGTGGAAAGGGAAAGTTAAATCTCTGTGAAATTCATTAGGATAACTTATCACAGAGGAAATAGGAAACTCTTGAAGGGAACAAGATCTGAGGTTTTCATTGCAATAAAGTAGGCCACATGAAATAAGTGTTGGAGAACTAGGGAAAGCACTGGAAATTCAGATGCAGGGAAACGAAACAAGCCTGGATGTTTTGTTGGCGTGGCAATAGAAAGCACAGTGGAGGGTGGAAAGCTGCATCAGAGTGCACAAGCCGATCAGAGGTTGTTAAGGGGGAAGTGCCACATCTGCTTTAATAATAAACCTGCAAAGGTAAAGTTTATTTACCTTGTCCAGGAGTAGCAGATAGAGAGGGAACAATATTGAGAGACACAGGATCGTGCCTGTCTGTGATTCAGAAGGAGGGAGAAACATATACTCCTGACGAACTATGCATACGGGAATTCATGGTGGGACGAAAAGTTGCTCAGTTATGTACAGTGAGGCGAGAGTGGGCAGAAAGAGTGGGGAATTTCTGCTGGGAGGTCTGGACAAACTCTCAGCTCCAAGAATACAATTTGTGCTTGCAAATGATACAGCTCAATCACCGGTAAGCGTGCTGCCTACTCCAGTTGAAAAGCCAGTCGAGATGCAGGCAAGTGCAGCAATGCGGGACGTTTATCAAGGAATTTTCCCAGATTGTGTCTTAACGCGATCACAAAGTCACAAGCTGAAGCAGGACAAATCAAAAGGCACGGATATGGAAGCTGAAATATGATTACATTTTTTTTTGTCTGGTAGGTGGGACACAGCAGGGGACAAACGTTAAAAATGCAAGTATATTCAGCTCTACTATGCTACTGAGTTACAGCAGAGAGATGAATAATTAAAGCAGTTGTATCAGAAGACATGTACTTGGAAGGAGAGTGAATGCATCCCCGTGTGATATTATTTAGCAAATGATATGTTAAGGAGGAAGTGGAGAGCAACACATACTCAAGCAAGTGAGAAATGGGCAGAATTTATTTTTCCAGTAGGGTACAGAAAAGTGGGGCTGCGAGTGCCGCATGTGCCACAAATTGGAGGGTACGTAGGCGTGATGAAAACGGAGGCTAAAATACAAAGACATTTTTACGGCCTGGATTGTAGGGGAATGCATTTGAATTTTGCCAGACGTGTCATACATTTCAACTAATAGGAAAACCATGGGAAATAATAAAGCCTGCACTTTTAATATCTATCCCAGCGTTCGACGAATCTTTCTTAAGTGTCTTCATTCATTGTGAAGTTTTCCTACATCCAATAAAAGATGGGAATAAGCATTAATTAACAGAAAAAGGATGTATTGAGGAGATTTCCAAATGTTGTTCAATCATGCAATATGACAGCTAAAAGGAGAGTGGACGAATAACGGTTTTTTAAAAAAAACTAGATTAAGACTACCATCAGAGATACAATTAGCTCAAGGGTCAAACTTCACGTCCAAACTTTTCATAGAGTGTTTAGATAGCTTGGAAATAAAACGATTCAAATCTACTGTGTACAATCCGGAATCACAGGGTGCATTGGAAAGGTGACGTCAATTATTAAAGACTACATTGAAATTTTATGGTTTGGAGTAGCCAGATTATTTCCATAAGGGAGTTGCGTCAGTGCTGTTTGCGATCTGAGATGTACCAAAAGAATCCACCAAACTAAGTCCATCTGAAACCAGTTTTGGGCATAAAGTAAGAGGACCATTAAAATTTATTCAGGAAAAATTAATAAGTCCGATTACAGAGACCAGGCATTTGGATGATGTGTCAAATTTTAGAGTTGAACTAAATAATGTTGGGAAGTTGTCGAGACAGTATTTAAAAGTATCGCAGCAAATGGTGAAGCAGGAAGTGTATGAGAAATCAAAGAATCACAATTTTGCCGCTGGGACTAATGCAATTATTTAAAATTCATTAATCTGTGAAACTTTAAAGCAAGGTTTAAAAGACCTTATCAAATTGAGAGGAAATTGAGTGAGGTTAGCTACTTGATAGGGACTCCAGTCATGAAGGAATCTCACAGAATGTGATGGGAATATGCTCTAACTGTATTTTGGCAGAGAACGAACGCAAGAGGAGAATGTGTTATTGACTACGACACACTGGGAAGAACCAATGTCAGGGAATTCTGCATTGGACGTTCCTGAAATAAAATTGGACAATGCAAAAGTTGTCCAAAAAGTTATTCAGTTATCTTCCAGAAGAAAATCGAAAGAGTTATTACTCTTGCATGGGGAGATCTGCTGAAATATACTGGGAATTAATAATCTAATTGTAGATGATGTAAATATAGGAGATGCTGTTCTGACTCTGTAACATCCTTGCAGGCATAACCCTTTAAAGTTGTACAAGTTCATAAGGAGATATCACGTATGCACCAATATGGCATAACCGAAGTGAGTTTCAATGAATAGAGTTCACCCATCATCATGGTGCCAAAGCCAGAAAAGACCCAACAGTTATGTGTGGACTACCACAAAATCAATGCTGTTAGAAAGACTGATGCGTATACATATCTGCAGTTGGAGGACTGTGTGGAAAAGATTGGAGGAGCATTTCTTGCATTTCTTAGTTGGACTTCCTCAAAGATTACTGGTAGGGAACTTTGACAGAAAGATCAAAGGCAAATTTGTAACGCCAACTGGCCTGCAGATATTTAAAGTAATGCCGTTTGTACGAAAAACACTTCAGCCACATTTCAGAGGTTAACTGACAGGGTAATTGCCGAATACGCAACAGATTGGTGTATATTGTGCCTGGTGACTTTCAAACTCTCGTGGATTGAATATTTACAGAATTTATCGGGCTTTTTTGATCGAATTCGGAAGTCAAACTGGTTTGTAAACCTAGCTGAAAGTGAATCTGCCAAAGCCAAAGTCACCTTCCTGGGAAACGTCGTTGAACACGGACAAATAGCCCCATGGGATGCGAAATCGAAAGTTACAGGGGACTTTTACACATTGTTGACGAAAAGAGTAGTACTACGGTTCCCCGCATTGAGTGTCCTTTACTGAAAGTTTGTGCTGAATGTTTGCAGTGGGACTATTCCATTCACCGAACGGTTAAAAACAGGCAAGAAATTTAAGTGAACACAAGACTTTCAAAATGTTGTTTTTCTCAGAGCAGAGCTGATTGTGAGGAGACATGATTGATGTGTACGAAATAATAAGGAGCAAGGAATTAGAGATTGAAGGAAACATTTGCTCTTGATCGATCACCAGGGTTGGTAGATTTCAGAAAAGATGCAGAAAGCTTTGAATAGACTGTTAGGAAAACTTTATCAGTCAGCGGGTAGGAGACTCGAGAACTCACACTCTATAAAGATCAGTTGGACAGTTAACCCTTCATTCTTCTCTGATTCCACTGGCCAAAGAGTTTCGAAAAATGCTCAAAGCAGAGCATCACCGCGAGCAACAGTTATTCGATCGGTGGCTTTATGAAATGGAAAGGTGCCCAAAAGTCACCCGCGCGACTATTCGGCTTCCCTCCTGTGATGACGCTGGGACATTGACTCTCATGTTCTCGGGGGCATTTAATGAAGGCATTCTCGTTCCTGCAGATGAGGAGCTCACACCTTATTTCGGCTTTTGAAAAATCAATTTTTAAGCGGGATTAAAATCTGCGCTACTGGCGAGCCAGGTAGGATTCGAACCTACAGTCTCCTGATTCGTAGTCAGGCGCGTTATCCATTGCGCCAATGGCCCAATGCACAGCCTTAGCAGCCGTGATGTTAATACGGAACGGTTAATAGCAGTCACGTTCTCCAGTTGAACAAGCAATAAAGATAATCACTGTCACTGCTTCAGTCTAATCTTCATCACCTTTCAAAGCAACGAATTTTCCAAAAAAAAATACATATGTCCTCATGAAGCTTCCATTCACACTCTGTCTGCTTAGTCATTTAATGGAATGTGATGTGATGAATTTCGAATCCACTTCTTCAGCATAACTCACGTGAATGTGAGCCGAATCACCACATTGTATATACCAGTTAATTTTCAGAGGTTTCGAGTACAGTAGCGACTTTTGCGAATATGCAGGAAAGTGAATACTGTGAACCGAGCAAAAAAATCCCTTCATGGAAATTAATCCAGTGCAAAGTCAAACATATGAGGATGGCAGATGACGTAAACATTCCTCTGCATCACTCTGCACAGATGCTTCTCCAAGAATTGACTCTTTGCAGAATTCTTCTTTGTAATTTTGACTGTCCCGGTTGTAGATATTCTTTCAATCCACAACAAGTATCCTGCTGAAAACTACTGACTTAAGAATAAAATAGTTGAGTATCTATTCGACCAGCTGATGTCCCAAAGTTCCGTGTTCCATGTGAATACAAGTTCTTGCAGGTGAAATTGGAGCTCCGAGCCTGATGTCCCACTGCTTCTTGATGCGTGGGAATTGAAGCCGGTCTCCTTAAGGCGGGAGCTTTTAGCCTCGATATTTCACGCGCCTCTATATCATCAGAGAATGGCATTACGCTCACCGATTGCATTTTCGCAGCCACATGCTCGCGCTGAACGCCATTACCATTTCCAATTAGTTTTGGGTGCATTGCAAATCAATTTCTCTGATTCCACGCCCTTGAACTGGGATTATATGACATGCCATTATATGATTACGTCAATAAGTGAGGAAATTGGTGAAGTAACCGATGTTAAAATACAGTGTTATTGAGAAATACATTTCAGCAATGCCCTGCAGTATCCCATGACCCTTTGAAGTTTTGTAGATATCTCGCAAACATAACATCCTACAATCTCAGTGTTGCAATCTCTACAGTCTCTCCGGACATAGAAGCGATATATATGCAACCGAATCTGAGTTCCCACATCTCAGTCACTGTTTGACAAGTATTCCTTTGTGCGTGTGTTTCTGTTCTTGGCATAACCTCTGCCCCGATCCTTATTGCTTTTTGCATCGTGCTTTTCCATGTGGCGCCAGGATCATGAAATGGTTCTTCCTTGGCATTGTCAACACAGTAAGTTCTGCTCGAATCACTGTCACAGCAATCGGCATTTTACCCGTTTTACCCCATGTAATATGTGCTTAGCAAACGTTGAGAAAATCAATCTATGTTTTACATAAAAATACTCGACGTGGTGATAAGTTTCCTTCTTCAAACACCCGCTATCTCACATCTTTGCGTTTCACATATCATAACCACCCTTTATCGAAGAAATCTCTCCCTCCCACAAGAACTAATTCGCCTAAACGTCCACCCTCCCATTTCACTGAGGTATTGCGCAATATAATACTCACATTTACACTGTTCATTCTGTACTACTGCGGTCACTGTTTTGGGTGAAAGTGTTCAAACCCATGGTCGGCATCTTCAAGCAATTCAATCCATTTAGCTGCAGCTGTTCTGTAATTATTCCTCATGGAGCAGCTTTTACTGACACGGACAAGAGATTACTGGAACATCGGGCTCAGGGTAAGTGTACAGCGCAGGATTGAGCAAATGATGTTTTATTGGAAACGACAAGTTTCTGTGGCTTTCTCCAGTCAATTATTTCATTTGCTCATTCGGTTCCCCCGAAATATTGCGTGCAGTTCTGCAATTCACATTACAGGAGTCATGTGATCACACTGGAAACCATGCAGAAATTTACCAAGTTGAAAGGTTTAGGTTATGAAGACAGATTGTTTTGACTGGGGTTGTTTTCTTAAGGCAGAGGAAACTGTGAGGATACATGTTTCATATGCACTAAGTAATGAGCGGCATGGACAATGCAGACTAAAAGAAACGTTTCCTCTTGACCGATCAACAGGGGCGTAGACTGAAGTTAAGAAGTGGAAAGGATTGAGGATATATGCAGAAAAATCTCATCAGCAAGCGGATGGTTGAATCTGGATTCACTGTCTGAACCCACATAACCTTCAGAAATACACGGATCTGAACTTGAGTTGTTAATGCATATAAGGCCAAGTGATGAAAGTGAATAAAGATAGTCAAGCGATTGCATCTGACGAAAGCATGTACAACGACCTTGAGGGCTGTCATTCTACACATACGTGGTATTCGTGTAGCTGTCCATGGTGGGCTAGCAGGTCCATTTTTTTCGCTTCCTTCGCTGTGACCCGGCTTTGATTCTCAGTCCGGGAGTTGGGTTTGTTTTGATCCTGACAGTGACATCAGCAAAAGCAGACCCCCTGCAAGTGGAGTGTTTTTAGTACCTCGGATCAATTAATGACGTCGAGAAATGAGAGACGATGTCCCAGACTCTTAAATAAAGGGGACGGTGCCTCGGCAGTCTCTGCTCATTCAGACAGATCACTCGCCATTCTCCTCTGATTCCGCTTCCTAAAGGTTTTCCCAAAATTGTCAAAGCTGAGACTTGGCTCTGTGTCTCGTTTCCTTCACAATCGGAGGTGCCACAGTGAACCTCAGAAAGTTGAAAGGTGTAGAGGGCAACCTGATTGAAGAATTCAGCTTTCCCCCCCCCCCCCCCCCAGTGATGACTCTGGGATATTGACTCTGACGGTCGCAGGGTTATTTAATGAAGGGACTCCTGTCCCTGCAGTTCAAGGTGCAAACCTCATTTCGGCTTCAGAACAGTCAGTTTTAAATGCAATAAAGTCAGCGCAGCCCGCAAGCCAGGTTGGAATCGAAGCTCCACAGAGTAGATCTGTAGTTAGATATGTTATCCATTGTGCCACTGACCCGTTGTATGTGCTACATTGTGCGGTAAATTAACTTGTATGTGAAGTTGAAGCCTGCCAGTCTTGCTCTTGAACCAAGTCGAAACCTTAACTACAATCTCTGGACCGTAACCAAGCGCATTATCCATTGTGACACTGTGCTCCCGCGTGCTTGAGGTTGGCATTCTGCAGAGTTGTGATCTCAACATGGACATGACGAATCGTACTCATGTTCACAAGTTGAATAACCAGGAAAGATAACCACCGTTACTGCTTCACTCCAATGATCCACTCTTTGTGCAGCTGGAGGTTTTGTAACGAAAAGACATTCATCCTCATGAAACTTCCATTCACTTTGTGTCTACTCAGCCATTCAATGGGATCTCCGCTCATCTGATGAATTTCAAATTCACTGCACTGATTTTGCTCCATCACTTTTGATCAACTAATGCCTAATCACAACATCGTATTCAAGCTGATTTTCGAAGTCTGAACGTATTTTAACGGCCTGTGCGAGTTTACAAGAAATTCAATAAAATGAAATGACCAAAAAAATTCCCTTTCTGCCCAGAGCAGAGTTAGCCATATGAGATAGCTCAGAGAGAGAAAACATTACCTCCATTTCTCTCAGTGCAGATGTCAATAGTAGCTGCTCCAGATACAGTTGGAACTTCCAGCTTGATATCCCAGTGCTCCCTGCTTCGTGTCAATGGAAGCTGCTGCAGTTCAGGTTGGAGCTCCCAGCCTGATGCGACGTATACCACGTCAATAGAAACTGCTCCACGCAATGTTGGAACTCCCAGTCCCCGGCATTTCAATTCACTCTGTACTTTCAGTGAAATACTTCACACTCAATGATTTCATTTCTGAACTCATATCCGTTGCCTCATCCTCATCCGCATTTCCAGTTTGATCTTCGCTGCTGCACCACACAGTTTCTCGTATTCCAGTCATGAAACCTGGCACTATATGATATTCCACAGCAATGGTCACTTCCTTGTATGACGAAATTGCTAAAGTAACCGATGGTAAACTACATTTCTTTTGCAGAAATACATTCCAGCAATTCCCTGCGCTATTCCCTGATGCTTTCATTTTCTGGAGAACTTTTTCAATCTTCACCTTCAACAAACTAAGTGATGAAATATCCATCGGCTCTAGAGATACCGAAGTTTACCATTCAGCTCACCATGAGTTTGCATGTCTCAGTCACTGTTTGTCAAGTATTACTACTGTTCATGTGGTCCTGTTCCTAACATATCCTCTGCCACTATCTTTACTGCTTTTTGCATCATGCTATTCCATGTGGTGCCGGTATCATGCAGTGGTTAGCGCTTTGCGTAGTGGCAGCAGAAAGATCATCTGCAATTTGACTTCCAGTATTGTCACTTGTTACCGTTTTATGCAGAGTAAGACATGCTTAACAAAAGCAGGAGCGAATCAATCTTTTTTGACATGAAAATATTCGTCGAGTTGATGATTTTGCTCCTTCAAACCCTCGCCCTTTCACATCTCTGCTGTCTCTGTATCAGGATTCAAACCCACCAATTCTCGGAGATTTCTCCCCATCCCACGATCAGTAACCCTGCTTTAGGTTCCTCCTCCAATTTCCCTGAGGCATTTGGCTATCAAGCACTCGCATTGACATTGTTCAGTCTGTGCAGCTGCAGTCAATGTTGTTGGGCGAACGTGACCAAATCCCACAATTAGGACCTTAAAACCAATCGATCCATTTACATACTGCTGTTGTGAGATCAGTGCTCATGTAGCAATTTTTACTGACATGTTCCGGAGATCACTGGAACATCAGGCTCAGGAAAATTACACAATGCATATTTGTTTTTTTTTTGGAAACGATCAGTTTTTCTGTTCTAATTTCAATAGAGAAGAGGAGATTGTGAGGAAACATGATTGAAATGTGCAAAACAATGAGAGATAAAAGCATGTTCAGCTGAAAGAAATGTTTCCTCTCGGACAAACGCCAAGTGGTGTCGATTAAATGTACGAGGCACAAAGTTTTCAGTAGATAAGCAGTAAAAACTTTATCCACCAGTAGTGGTGGTGGATAAATCTGCAACTCATTGTGATGAAATCAACACAACCTTCAGAGATATTCAATCTGTATTCGTGATGCTAAGTCATACAAGGCAAAGAGATGGAAAATGGAATGAGGATAGTGAAGCGGTTGTTTCTGCAAAGAACGCGTCCAACACATTTGAGGGCTGTCAGACTACGTGCCTCCGACCGTTGTACTCGTCCCTGGTCGTGTCGTGGTTCTGAATTGGCACTTTTACCAATGCAGACCGCGTTCAATTCCCAGTAAGGGCTGTTTTGTTCAGCATCAACAGCGTAGGTTTCTGTGATAGGATTCCTTACAATGCTTCGAATCAATCAATGTCTCCACGAACATCACAGTCAATGTTCCAGCCTCTTAAAGAAGGAGAAGGTGCCTCGGCACTCCATGAACCAACATGAGACTGAGATATTTATTTTGTTTCCTTGCCATTACTATGAGCCGCAGTGATTGGGTCGATGGCTCTGTGAAATTGAAAAGTGCCGATTCGCAGTGTGTGGGACTATTTGGTCTTCCTCACTTGTGCGACATTGACTGTGATGTTCTCCGGGATGTGTACTGAAAGAGATTATCGTTTATCATATCAGGAGCTCAAGATTCATCTCGGCTTCAGAACAATGAGGAAGATTAGGTTGTGAGATTAATAAATACCTGTGTTAACCTCGAGCTAGAGCGGAGTGAAATCTACAATGTTCTGATCTTGAGTCAGGCACGTTAGACTTGGCGCCACTAGCCCCATATGTTCTTCACGCTTTCATGCTTCAGAGTTTTGATGTTAACAAGGACAGGAGAAATAGCAGTCATATTCAAAAATTTAACCAGGAAAGAAAATCACCACCACTGCTTCAGTCCAATCCTCCCCACGTTGTGTTTCAGCGCGATTCATAATGAAAACATATCTGTCATGATGAAACTTCCATTCAGCCTCTTGTCTGTTCAGTCATTGAATGGGATCATCGTTGATCCTGTAAATTTCAACATTAGTTTCCAGCTTTTCCTCCATAAATCAAGATAAACTCGAGCATAATGTCAACATCAAATAGAGTCATAGAGTCAGAGAGATGTACAGCATGGAAACAGACCCTTTGATCCTACTCGTCCATGCTGACCAGATATCCAAACCTAATCAAGTCACACCTGCTATCACCCCGTCCATATCCCTCCAAAACCTTTCTATTCGTATATCCATCCAAATGCCTCTTAAATGTTGCAATTGTACCAGCCTCCACCACTTCCTCTGGCAGCACATTCCATACACTTATTACTCTCTGTGTGAAAACGTTGCCCAGTGGGTCTCATGTATATCTTTCCCCTTTCACCGTAAAACTATGTCCTCTAATTTTGGACCCACAGACCCCAGGGAAAAGACTTTCTATTTACCATATCTTTGACCCTTATAATTTTGAAAGCCTCTAATAAGTCATGCCTCAGCCTCCGATGCGCCAGGTAAAACAGTCCCAGCCAATTAAGCCACTCCCTCTTTAGCAAATCATCCAACATTGACAGAATCCTCATTTCTTTCTGAACCCTTTCAAATTTCGTAACTTCTTTCCGATACGAAGGAGACCAGATATGCACGCAATATTCCAACAGTGGCCTGCCGAATGTCTTGTACAGCCGCAACATGACCTCCCAACTCATGTACTCAATACTCTGAATAATAAAGGAAAGCATACCAAACGCCTTCTTCACTATCCTATCTACCTGCGACTCCACTTTCAAGTTAAATTTCAAACATCAGGATTCTATGAACCTGCACTCCAAGGTCTGTATGTTCAGAAACGCTCCCTCGGACATTGCCATTAAGTCTTGAAGTCCTGTTATGATTTGCTTTCCCAAAATGCAGCACCTCACATTTATCTGAATTAAACTCCATCTGCTATTTTTCAGCTGATTGGCTGAACTGGTCAAGATCCTGTTCTGTGGTAACTCTCTTCGCTGTCCAACACAACTCCAGTTAAATGACAAAAAGTAGAGGACCCAGCACGGATCCTTGTAGCACTCCACTGGTCACGGGACTCCAGTCTGAAAAACAACCCTCCACCACCACCCTCTGTCCTCTCCCTTTGATCTAGGTATATACCGTTAATTTTTGGAAGTTTAGTTCGCTTTAATGACTTGTATGGGTTTTCAGGAAATATAATATCATGGCACGAGCTGAAAATCACTTGCTGCAATTTAACCAAATACGCAGTCAGTCTTATGATAAAAGGCAGAAAAAGAAAATATTACCTGCGTTTCTTTCTGCACAGATTCTCCTCCACGAGCTGAATCCTTGCCACATTTTCCCTTCTTTTTGCGAGATTTCCCTGGGACAGATATTCACTCAATCTACAAACATGGGTCCGGCTAAATACTACTTTAATTCAGATTAAAATAACTGAGTATCCTTTCTCCAACTTTACGTCTCATCGGTCCGTGCTCCTTATCAATACAATCTGCTCCAGGTGAGGTTGGAACTTCCAGCCTGCTGCCACAATGCCCCTTGCTTTATGCCAACAGAAGCTGCTCCCTATAAGTTGGAGATCCCAATCTGATATCACAATGCGCCTTGCTCCATGTCAATAGAAGGTACTACAGGTGAGGTTGGAGTCCCAGCCCCGGCGTTTCATGCACCTTTATACCGACACAGCGGGCTCATCGTCATGCCAATTTCCAGTTTGACCTTCACTGCTGCGCCACAGAGTCTCTCTTAGTTTAGCCCTGGGAACACGAGATTATATGATATTCTGCAACACTGGTTACTTATGTGGAATATCACAATTCTCCATTTCATAAATTAGAATTCAAACCCACGCACTTTCAGAGATTTCCCTCCCTTACAAGGCCATTAAACCTCCTTTACATCGCTCCTGCCATTTCACTGAGGCATTCCATAATCTAAGTGCACATCGGCACCATTCTGTCTGTGTTGCTGCTGTCACTCTTGATGGGTAAACGTGTCCTATCCCATCATCGGGAACAGGAAACCAGTCGATCCATTTCAATCTCGGTCGTTGTGAAATCAATCATCATGTCGGAGACTTTACTGGCATGGACCAGAGATTAGATGTTAACAATTCGTCTTGATTTCCTGCCACTAAGCCAGTATGGCACCTTACTTGCTACGTTTCCATTAATGCCACAGACGTTTATCTTTTAACCAGTTTGCCATTGTAAAATAAACACACACCTTGTCAAAAATACTAGTCTAATTCTTGTGCGAGGTGTCTTCAGTCTGACGTTAAGCTGACTGGTTTTTGATCTCTACTACCAAGATGCTCTCACGACGCCATTCCTCCTATTGTGCTGCTCTTGTTTGTCTTGCCATGACTGATCAAAACAGTGCTCTTGAAATCACTTCAAAAATCATTTCGCATTACAATGACACACTACATTGGAGTTATGAAAATCCACTGTTATTTCTACCCTTTTATTTGATCATTATTGAGAGATTAACTGCCATTAGCTCCACTATACCACTAAGTTTTTCTGGTCTCTGTGGCACTCTTCCACCAGTGTCATTGCATTTTTTGTTCCTTCGCTGAATTTCTACAGTCGCGTTTGATGTTCATTTAAAACATCATTTCTCAGAACTGCAATTTTTCAATCGAGCAAAATCTCCAGCCTTTTCATTTAAAGTCCCCTATAATGATATCAAAGGGGGAAAAATGAGAGTTTCAGCAGCAGATGAACTGAGATTCGGCCGAGTTATCAATTGTCAGCGTGTGGGGCACATGTGATCGTGATGATGATAAGACCCAACAGCGCAACCCAGCCGCTTTCATGCAAACATTCGTTTGGTGTTAGCTGCACAAATTGCCAGAGTCATTTCCCTTCATTTCGCAATCGGTCTTTTTGTTTTTGGCTTTTCTTTTCCTCCTGTAGTTCCCCCTTGATGGCAGTAACTCTGTCTAACGTTCAAAATGCCTACCTTTCTTATACCCCCAAATCGGATTATCTCATTTGTTCGATGTTGGCAGAATAATAAATTCAAAATCGATTGGCTTTTAATTTACAGAGACGTAAATGAATCTCGTTGGTTAAATTTGAATTGTCGTCAAAACAGCAACCAACTCAGGTACCTATTTCACAGCCAAATGTTAGAAATTTTCAATTTTCCAGTAAACTCTGAGACTGCTCTCGTAAGCTCTCAGTGCAGAACAACATTCTACCTCTCTTCAAGGTACAGCACACATTTTCAACTTCATAACAATTTGGAATTGCACATCAGGCTGTCACTGGCCCACCGCACACAAAACCAGAAATACAGACCTCAAACAAAGGACAGTTATAAGTGGATAAACGAGCAGTAAAATGTGCCATGTCACAGTCAAAGTGAAACAGGGGATAGAGAAAGATACTGTACTTGCCAGCACACAGAAAATAGTCAAGTATTTTGCAGGAATCTACATCATAGTCATGAGAATGAATTGATCTAATTTTTTTGGATAACATGGTGATGAGGTAGAACTCCATATTACCGCCAAGAGCAGTAGCCTGTAGTGTTTAGTGCAATGCAACACTGCTTCAGACTCTCTCATTCAGTGTAAAATCCATATTTGGCAGTGGGGGAGTAAGGAGCGTTCGAATACTGAGAGCAGAAGTAGAGGAGTGGGAAGAGCACAGAGGAATGTTAGGCTGGAAGCAGTGGTGGATTAATGGGGTGTAAGACCATGGATGGATTTGAAAACAAATCTGAGAATTATAAAATCAGTGGAGAGTCATCGTGGGAACCAATGCAGATCTGAAAATGTGTTGCTGGAAAAGCGCAGCAGGTCAGGCAGCATCCAGGGAACAGGAGAATCGATGTTTCGGGCATAAGCCCTTCTTCAGGAAGCCCTTCTTCGGGCTTATGCCCGAAACGTCGATTCTCCTGTTCCCTGGATGCTGCCTGACTTGCTGCGCTTTTCCAGCAACACATTTTCAGCTCTGATCTCCAGCATCTGCAGTCCTCAATTTCTCCAACCCATGCAGATCAGTGAGTTTTATTTAGTCAGAACAGAAGGGAAGTCAAGGAGGAAATGACAAGTAGTTAGATTAACATCTGTCACATGAAAGCTTCTCAATTTCTTTTTAATAAAGTTGTTGAGCAAGGCACTTGGAGAAAGAAAATCAAGGGTATGATGAAAATTCAAGATACTTTGCGAACAGGTAGTCAGATTTAACCAGATTATTGATATTCTTTGTGGAGCTATCGTGTGTTATGGATAAACTTCCATTTACTGACTCATTCTTGATGCTGTCAAACTTCACTTGAAGGCTCCCACCATTCTCCTTACAATGTACATTCCCATCCAGTTGATGTCATCAACAAGTTTAGAAAAATTACAAGAGGTCCAAATGTCCAAATCATGTATAATGTTTGGGAACAATTTGGTTCAAGCATTGAATCATAGAATCTCTCCAATGCAATGAGGCCCTACTCTCTCCCTATAATGCTGCATTTCGCATGCCCAATCCACCAAGCCTGGACATTCCTGGATATAATGGACAATTCACTTAAACCGTGAATATTTGTACTGTGTGCAGAAACAGCAGCATCCGCAGGAATCCCACGCAGACACTATGAATGTGCACAATTCATGTTGGCAATCGCGTGACGATGGAATTGAACCCCGGTCTCGAGCACTATGAGGCAGCAGTGCTGTCACTGATCCTTGTGGTACTTCACCCGTAACAGAACACCAACGTGAGAAAAGTGCGTTTATTCCTACTCTATGCTTTCCAGCTGGTAAACAGCTGGAAATGAATGCTGGCACGTTTTCTCCAACCCCATTGTGTTTTGTGATGTTCTGTGGGACCGGATAAAAAGCTTCCTGAACAAGCAAAACTGTGGGGTTCCAACGTGAATTCCACTCCACAGGAGGCTTTTCAGAGATTACATAACTTGAAAGATGACTCCCAGCGCATCCACATTCTCTCATTGTCTTCCTCTTTCTTCAACATTTTGGGATGAAGCCTGTTTGGTCTAATTGACTCAAACTTTAGCCCAGTTAACTTTTGAAGTACGACCTCTTTCTTGTTCTTATTTTTTTGTCCCTTGTTTCGTATTTTTGGTACATTTAATCTCCCGATGAAGGGCTTCTGATTGGATGTTGACTGACGGCCTGTGTTTTTCCAGTACCACATTCTTCGACACTGATTGCAAGCATTTGCGATCCTCACTTTCTCCTTTTCCACAATCCTGACATTTGCATAGTATCTCACTGTGCTGATTCGCTTTGCGTCTTGCCAGGCCAGATGATCAGCTGAAGCCTCGCCCACACACACGTGCTCTGTTTCTCCTGACTTTGAACGAAGTTTGTACCTTTTCTGTTCAGAACACCATACTATTCAGGTTTGGATAAATGATGTGACTACGTCAGACTCTGCTGTGATCTTTGATCCAAATTTGCTGAGTGCAAATCAATCCTTCTAATACCCTATAAAATTGATTTGAAGAATATAATTGAGAGATAACCCATTCAAACATGCTCAGTCAAGTGTCTAAACAACTCTTTATGTGGCTCAGTGTCAAGTGTTGCCTTTTCACATTTCTGTGAATCATTGTGGACATTTTGACAGATGGAAGACGGGGTAGGATTGCAATCTGATGTTTTTGAATTGGATATCCATTGCAATTCCTTCATCATTTCCAGGTGTTTAACCTGTAACTCCTCGCCTGCCAGTAATCTGGGACTAAGTGCACTACGTGGACTGCAGCAGTTTAAGAAGAAAATCCATCGACTTCTACATAGGCAATTGGAGATTGACAATATCAGCCAGTCTTGCTCATGAAAGGGCTGGAGAGTGGGGTGAACTAATCTGCCCAGGGAACCAGCATTGGCACGATGCGCCAAATTATCTTGTGTTGCAATCATTCGGTAATTGCGACTAAAATTAAAGAAAAAAAGACTCACACAGGCTGCCATGGATCTGTTTCTGCATTCACCACTCAGTAAGAAAGCAGCTAATCGTTGGAGCATCTGTACTTTTAGACTCAGTGCTGTGAGAAACACCTGCAAGAAAATAATAGCAAAATACTGCAGCAGCTGAAATTTTTTTTTAATAAAACAGGCTATGCTGGAAACCTTAGCTGGTCGGGTTTGTGCAGGGAAAGAAGGTAGATAAATGTTTTAGCGTGCGCAGACAGACATCAGGAAATAAAAATGAAGCAGATTTTCCTCATCCTTATGATCTGAGAAGCAGAAGGAAAATGGAGTAGATTTGTGACAGTCACAGGCTCTGGGGATGGTAATTAGTGGAAAACTCATAAAGACACAGTCGACAATAGTTATGGTAAAATAACAAAAAGAGGTATCTAAAATTCATCACTGTCAATCCAGGTAAGAAATTCAGAAGACACAAATATACCTTGGTTTGGGTTTGGTGTGTGTAAATACTCTCCTCTGAACTCACTTTAAATGCAGTTTCGTAAACCCTTCTCTACCAGTCCAGGAGAGAAATTCACAATCATTGTGTCCTGGTCACAGTCGTGTTCCATGTACTGTGCTATACTGTAGAAGTTGGTGGACGTTATCTCAAGTCCAAATGGCACTCCGTCAGCGCCTAGTAACACCGGATCCATTGCTCACGCCACCTGAACATGCTTAAGAGAGGATAAAGCAAACATGACTGACAAGAGAAGTCAGTGAGAGCACAGAAACAAAAGAAAAACACTATCTGGTGTAGATTAGTGAAACCTAGAGCATTTGGAAGGGTTCAATAACGAGCAGAGAACAACCGAAATGGCAAGATGAGTTATTAAGATTTAGTACGTAAGTGTGTGAACTTGAAATATAAAGAATGGTGCAAGAGTTTGTTCGCATATTTAAAAGGTTACAGAGAGAAGAGTAAGGTAAAACAATGACTGCAGATGCTGGAAACCAGATTCTTGAGTAGAGTGGTGATGGAAAAGCACAGCAGTTCAGTCTGCATTCGAGTAGCAGGAAATTCCGACGTTTCGGGCAAAAGCCCCTCATCAGGAGTACAGGCAGAGAGCCTGACGGGTGGAGAATTAAATGTGAGGAGGGCGGGGATGGGGAGAAAGTAGAATAGAGTACAATAGGTGAGTGTGGGTGGGGATGAAGGTGACAGGTCAGTGAGGAAAGTGGGAGAAGGTAGCTTCAGGGCAGAGGAAATGACCTGGGAGTTGCAGTGGAAGAGGACTCCCTGAGATTCTTGTAGAGAGAGGAGGAACATTTCTTCAAGGCAGGCATCCTTGCAAGAGTATTCGCAGTAGGGTTAAAGTCAACTCGGTAAAAAAACAATTACTGCAGATGCTGGAAACAAGATTCTGGAGTAGAGTGGTGCTGGAAAAGCACAGCAGTTCAGGCATCTTCCGAGGAGCAGGAAAATCCGACGTTTCGGGCAAAAGCCCTTCATCAGCAATACAGGCAGAGCACCTGAATTGTGGAGAGACAACAGAGAGATGAGTGCAAATTGGTGCACTGGAGAAGACGTAATGGGGAACAACGAAATGGTGCAGGTTAACAAGCACTTTGCATCAGTTTTCACAGTGGAAGACAACAACAAAATATGTCAATTAATAGACACGTAGGGAAGAAGTGAATGAAATGCCAACAATAACCAGAAGATGCCAGGGAAGCTGCAAGGTCTGAAGGGACTAAGTCACAGAGATCAGTTGGACTGCATTCCTGATTTCTGAAGGAGATTGCTGAGGAGATTGTGGACGCATTGGTCGTGATCAGTCAGGAGTCATCGGTGTCAGGGTGGGTCCCAGATGAGTGGAAATTTTTAAATGCAACACCCCTGCTGAAAGAAAGGGGAGAGGCAGACACAGACTACTGTCGGCCATGCTAACGACAGTGTTGCACCGTACTTGGAAATGGATGGTAAAATACAGCAAAGTCTGCATGTCTTCATCAAGTGGACGTCATGTCTGACAGCTATGTTAGATCTCTTTGAGGAAGTACCAAGTAAGTTAGGCAAAGCAGAGCCAGTGGATGTGATCTAATTCAATACTCATAAGTCCTGTGATAAGGTGCCATACAGCAGACTGCAAAATAAGGTAAAAGCATGCTGTTAGTGACAAGGAGGGGATTGGCTGACTGGATCAGTGAGAGCAGAGGGGTCTTTTAAAGGATGGCAGCTACTGATTTTTTAAGACTTGCACAGCCATCGGTGTTGAGAGCATAACTGTTCACGTTACACGTTAAACATCTGGACAAAGGAACAGAGTGCATTTTCGCTACATTTGCACTTGACACAAACGTAGTTGGAGAGACAGGTCGTATCAAGAAAGCTGGGAAAGTTCATAAGATGCTAGGCAGGCGCAGAGAGTGGGCAAATGACTGGCAAATGCAATACAAAATGGGATGTGTCAGATTCTGCAGTATGAGAGGAAGGAGGCAGGCTTCGACTAATTTCTGTTCACGGAAAGCCTTTAGAAAGCCGAAGCACAAAGTGACTTGGGAGCCCTAGATCAGGCAGGTTCAGTTGGAATTAAGGAAGGAAATTTCAATTTTATAATGCATATCAAGGGGTCTCGAATATAAGAGCAGGGATGTCCATTTGAGCATTTACATAGTCGTGGTCAGACGGTATTTGGAATATTGCAGGATGTTAGGCACGATATCTAAGGGTATATCAGAGTCATATAGCAGTTTAGCAGACCATTCACTCCATATATACCATGCAGAACTCATTGCCAAATTGAGATAGACCCGCCTGCCTGCCGTTGGCCCAAAAACTTCCAATACATTCCTAATCAGTTACTTATCCAAATGACTTTTAAATAATTTAACTGTAGTTGCATCCATCACTTCCTCTAGCGGTTTATTGCACACAGTGACCAAAGGGGGTAAAACAAAAGCTGCCACTCATGCCCTTTATAAATCTTCCTTCTCGTACTTTAAACATATGCCCCTGGATTCGAACTCCCTCACCTTTGATAGTAATCTTATTTATGCTCCTCGTGATTTTACAAATCTCTATAAGCCAAACGTCGAAGTCTTCTGCTCCATGGAAAAAGAAACCGCAGCCTATTTTTATAACAGAACACTTCCATTCATGACATCATCCTGGTAAATAATTTCTGAACCCTCTCCAATACAATAAAATCCTTCTCGTAACGAGGAAACAAGAACTGTACACAATACTCCAGAAGATATGATGACATTGGAGAGGGTCCAAAGAAGGTTTAAAAGAATGATCCTGGGGGGAAGAAATGCTTGTCATAAAATGTTGAAAGCTCGGGGACTGTACTTGATGCAGTTTAGAAGTTTGAGGAGATTCTGATTGAAACTTAAACAATACAGAGAGGGGCAATTAAAGTGGCTGTGGAGAAGTTTTTCAACTAGCACGAGAGACCAGGAGCCGACTGCACGGTATATAGAGAAAGGATGACCATTTTGAAGTGAGATGCGGAGGAATTTGTTCAGCAAGAGGCTAGTCATTCTTTGGAACTCTTTGCCGTAGAGGGCTTAGTGGTCAAGTCATTGCAATTTTTCAAGATATGTCCCTGATGGATGAGGGGATCAACAGTTACAGGAGATGGCAGAAAGCCGAAGAATGAGGTTGAGAAACATATCAACCATGACCAAATATTGAAGAGGTCTCGATGGGTTGAATGGCCTAATTCTGCTCCTTTATCTTGTAGCCTTCTCGCTATTGCGTGTGACTTCAATCTGCCCATAGACTGAGCAAGTCAGATCAGTAACAATACTATGGAGGAGACTTACGTGGTGTATGTATGAGATGGTTTTCTGAGTCGCTACATTTAAGACACAAATGGAGGACAGAGCATCCTTGATTACATACTGTTTAATGGCTATTGGTGAGCTAGCTTAGTTGGCTGGTCGACGAGATTTCGATGAAGAATGACAGCAGCAGCATGTGCACAGTTCTCGTACTGGTCTCATGAAGTCCACACATTTTCACCTTGTGCCTGAAGCACAACGACTCTCAGGTTAAAGCACCATCAGTCAACTCGTGCGATCTCTCTCTCTCTCTCTCTCTCTCTCTCTCTCTCTCTCTCTCTCTCTCTCCCTCTCTCTGTCTGTCTCTAATGAGTCAGCAGGCCTGGGAATATGTCAACTTTGATTTGAAAGCTTTATTTGTATATATGTCAAGGAATAATTGACAATCCATCTCGATGGTGTCCCTCAGGAAGATTGAAGAAGTCAGTGAGAGAACTCTTCATTAAGTTCGAGAGTGGGAGAGCTGACTCAGATTATGAGCCGAAATCTAAATAGAAGAAATGATACTGATATGAAGCGTGAGCATGGGACAACGAATTGTGGAACAGAACTTAAAGGGATGTCAAGCACTTCAAAAACATTTGCAGGAACTGCAACTGCTTCTCACTCCTGTCTGACACAAAGAAACCGGAGAACGTGGCCATGTCATGGCTAACAAGTGATATTAGGCATAGTATTGCACTCAAGGAGCCTTATAAATTGGCTGAAAATAGCAGCAAACATCAGATACCAGCAGAAGATGAAGAAAGAATGAATGCAGAACGAAACTTTCGTTTAACAGTAAGCATATAATGAATTGTTAAAGCTCCTGAAGGTATATGAATTGAGAAAAAAAAAACGATTATTGAAAACAAATCCCTTACAATGAGAAACAGAGGATGTTATAATGCAGGATAAATATATAGCATACCAAATAAATATGTATATTAGTTCTGTCATCACAGATGATAAAAGTTATATTCCTAAAGTGCTGGGAAGAAAACGAGAGGGAGGAACTGAAAGAAATCAGTATTATCAGGGAGATAGTGTTGTTGAAATTGATGATATTAAAAGACAGTAAATTCCACCAACTGCGAATCAAACAGCAGTGTACATAAAATCACCATAAATGCAGTGAATGCTTTCTGTAACTAGAGTGTGGAGTCTAAATAGAGTAAATTAATTGTCATATTTCAATATTCTATCGACTCTGAAACAATGTCTAGGGCTTGGAGGTCAGTTAATATGACGCCATGATTTATAAAAGGAAGTTGCGAGAAAACATGGAATGACAGAACAGTTAGCCTAACACTGGAAAACAGTAACTAGATTGGACAGAGCCAGCATGAATTTACGAAACTAAAATAGGAAAGGAGATCTCGTCTTCTTGTACACAAATCGCTGAACGTAAGCATGCAGGAGCAGCAGCAGGTGAGGAAGGCAAACGGTGTGTTAGCCTTTGTACTGAGTGGATTTGAACACAGGAGCAGGGAAGACTTGCTGAAATTGTGCAGGGTCTTGTTGACAGCACAACCGACAGTGTTGTGTGCAGTTTTGGGATCCTTATTTGATAAAGGATGTTCTCCATTCGGAGACGGCACAATAAAAGTTTACCAGATTAATTCATGGGATGACTGGACTGACGTATGAGGATTCGTTTGGATGAAGATCACTCAAGTTTAGAATGATGAAGTAGGATGTCACAGAAACGAGTAAAATTGTAAAAGGTACGAACAAGGTAAATGCAGGAAGGATGCTTTCAATGACCAGGGCGTCCAAACCATAGAGGGTTGGGAGGTGGCGTCACTTCTAAGAATATGGGGTAGTCCATTTAAGACTGAGATGACGATTTTATTTATTGATCAAAGGCGGGTTACTAAGTGAAATTTGATGCCACAAAACATAATTGAAGCCAGAATGTGGAATGTTGACAAGATGAAGATATCTAATGTTTTGGGGCAAGAGGGATCAAAAGGTGTAGGCCTAAATAAGTAGCAGGTTACTGTGCAGAATGATCAGACAAGATCATACTGAATTATAGAGAAGGATCAAACATCCCAACAAGCCAGTTCTGTTCTAATATTTCATATTTCCATTCTGTTGAAGGTGGGATATGAAAACCAATTGTTTTTAACTGACACAGATATCAGTAACACATTGTCTAGATTTTAAAAAATATTCTGTAAGTACTTACCAAACAGTAATCGGGGAGCAATTTTAGCATACGAACTTCAGCAATTCGAGGAGGTGCAAAGTAACTTTTGAGATTCGTACACTGGCTGTTCTGTATCTCAATTTCAATTCAGTTCTCAAATTACTGAATGTTCTGACAAAAGCGAGATAGTATGTATGAAATAAGTAAACGTCTTTAAAATGTTGCTGATATTGGGTGGAGGGAGTGGTAGGAAAGTGTGGGGAAGGGGAGCAGTGAGAAAAACAATGGGTCGGGTTTTTGTTGAGGGATTGGCCACGAATGACCCCAAATTCCAAAACCCCCACGAACCGCTATCCTGCTCAGGAGTCCTGTCCCTCCACATCCTGCTCCATTCTTTCCATCTCTTACACATTTACAGCAAGGTAAGTGATAGAGGTGTTCATGGGGTACACTTTCCCACCAATTCCAGTCACTAATACACTCCCAAGCGTCTCCCAACAACACCACATCCTCATGAATCACCGCTATGATTTCATACAATATCATTTATTTTCAGCTCTATTCACACTAAAGATAGATCAACCTACCGTGACCTGATAAATTTAAAAAAAACTGAAACAGGAATAGCGGTCTGTGGCTTAATTGGCGATCCCAGATAAACTATGTTTGGTTCCAGAATCATTTCATGACCAAACCTGTAACCTCTAACTGGGCTATAGCATCTGGCGCTTCCCTCCCCTTTAGCCCTCACTCAACGACTGTTGATTGGAGACAACAACATTTCGTTCCAATGAGCACTCGCCGCGAGCATGCTCACAGTTCATGTTAACTCGATGCATGCAAGTGATGACGTATAATGTTCAACAGCGAAGAATAGGCAGTCCTACAGGACCAAGCTGGAGGCACTGGTCCTCCAACCAATCAGAGAATCTCATGGGCGCGCTGGGCGGTCTGATAAATCAGAGAATGCTGCTTGTCTAAAATAATCTAACTAGAACTTGCACACACCAACGCTCAATCAAAGTCCGCTTGAAAAACTCTTCCAGTTCAAAACACAATTGTTAATGGTGACTCTGTTCCCTTTCCCGCAGACGAAAGTGAGGACTGCAAATGCTGGAGATCAGAGTCAGCATTAGAGTGGTGCTCAAAAAGCACAGCAGGTCACGCAGCATCCGAGGATCATGAAAATCGAAGTTTCCGGCAGGCACCCTTCATCAGTAACCATTCACGCAGCCAATTTATGATCAATATTGCTATGATTCCTTATATTCCTTCATCCCCACGTTTCATGCACTGCAGTCTCACAGAACTTTTGTCTTTTGTTTGGCCAATCTACATTTATCTGATCGCTTTGGATTAGCATCATCAAGACTTCTTCTTACCTCATAAAAAAAAACGGCAGAAAGTTCACCACAATTTTCTATGAACAATTCTATTTTAACTTTCCTGAATGAAACACATATTTCTTCTCACGTGGCACCTCATTTTGTCTGGTATGACTGTTTGCAACATGTTTCATACAGCTTTAAACGGTTATCCTGTCAGTACTGAATTAATTGATAAACGTTTCTCATGGCAAACTGAAAGCGTGCATACATTTTAAAGATGAGGAAATGTGTCTGAATGAGTTGTGACTTGGACATTAGTTATCATTAATACAAAGTAAAGACAATCAGGTTGTGATGGTGTTGACCTCTACTACACTTTCAGAAGCTGCCAGACAAGCTGAATACTTCCAGCATTTTCTGTTTTTTTTTAAATATATATATCAGATTGCCAGTATGTAGCTTCTGCACTTGTTCTTGGGACAAAAGGGATGAAAAGTGGGTCGGAAGCAGAAGCAGTCACCTCCTTCAGCCATGCAACTCCCAGCTCTTCCTCTGGTTTTGTAGTTTTGTGACAACATTAACTGGCTTGAATATTGGATTTTAATGACAATCGAAGTGTTTACATGTTACACTTTCAGCCCAAATATGGAATTAAAAAAAACATCAATTTATATCAATTTCACAATTTATGTGTGCATGTCCAGGTCATAATTCTACTTTTAAGGGGAAGGCAGCATTTCATATTGGTAACAATAAATGCTAACGATTCGCAGGCCATGGCTGTGAGAGCACGGAATCCAAATGACTAGACTTCCAGGGACAGTCGCTGTTTCTATCAACATGGACACTGTCTGATTCGGAATTACAGTATCCCATCCTTCTGCTCATAATGCCTTCAGTTCTGTCTTGGTTTTGTTCCGACTGGTTTCTAATGCACGGGCTATCCAATCATCTATTATGTTGCTTTTTCTAAAGAGTGAGAATCCTTCTCTCAGAGCACACTGCCTCCGTAGCTCAATGCTTAGATAGGGGAGGAATACGGACAGGGGAGTGGCTGAATGCTTCCTTTCTTTGCTGCAACCAAACTCTGGTGTTGTAATTTGAAATGGGACAAAATAAGCCAATTGAGTGCATTCCTATTTTCTGGCTGATCTCTCCAAAGGCCACAGTCACTTCGCCAGAACGTGTCTGTGTGTTTGCCTCTGTAAGTGAAATGGGGTTCAGATCACCGAGGGGGTGTGAACACAGGTTATCCATCTTAAACATCAGTCGCATAGATTGTAAAACGTGCCTGGATGAGAGCATTGCGACGAGTGCTTGAAACATTTGAGAACACAAGGGGAGAGGCCAAGAGCTGAAAACGTGGATGATGGGCCTCTTTCCATTCTGTAAACAGTCGATGACTTGCTCAAACTTATGTACTGATAAATTAAACGCCATATGCTTTGGCATTAAGAAGCAGTTCAACAGCTTGCGAGGCAGCACTGGTGGCATATTGGTTAAGAGTCATTGTTGGGTTGGGTGCCTCGTCAGGGAATCAGGTTATATTGTTGCTGACAGTGACAACAACGACAGTGGAGCAGCTCTGATGGGAATGCTTCAATATCTCAGATCAGTTCATGCCTCAAGAACATTAGAGTTCATGTCCCTGCTCCTTCAAGAAGGGGAAGGTACCTTGACAGTCTCTGCTCATTCGGTCAGTTCATCCTTCATTCCCCTAAAGATTCAGAGTTGAAACTGGCTCTTTTTAATTGTTTCCTTCAAACTCCCACGGGTTGCAGGTATTGGATTGGTTTGAAATTGATAATGTGCACAAGAGCAGCTTGCGAGACGCTCCTACCTTCCCCTCCTCTGACAGCGGTCTGAGGTTAACTCTGATATTCTCGGTTGCATTCATCGATCGGAGACATTAATCGGTATATTAAGAAGTGCCTCAAATAATTCAAACAGAATGAAATTATTTCAAATGTTCTGGCTACAAAGTACTCAGAAACAGCTTTTCTTTGAGAGATATTTAGGAAAACCGAGCTTAAGAAGATAAACAACTTGCTTTGCAAGATGCTTCCAATGAGGACGTCAATTCTTTTGAACGATTCGATGGAATTTTAGTTCTTTCTATTACCACAGACACATCTTGCGAGAGTGACAAATGCCTCAGTAGGGACCGACTTTCAGAAAATTAGGAATTTAACGATTTGGCTACTTCTTCCTTCACTTTAGACTTGAAAACCAGAGCCTGTTTCCGTAAGCAAAGAGGTAAACAGGCAGCAGGCTGCCATTCGAGGACAGGCCCAGCCATTAAGAATTGATACACGTTGAACGTATACCTCCTGAGGCAGCCTGGCTTCCTGTAATCTCCCATCCTCCTGCCTGTTTACTTTGGATTCCTCTAGTTGTGTTGTCGTTACATAGGAAGAGAAGCATTAAGCCGCTTCCCGTACGTCTTCCCCCCAACTGTTTCCCCGTTACTCTACGGCTTCTATTCTCTCATGTTGCTCTTCCTGCCAAAGTGGAGCATTCTTCGCGTCAGCTGCTTGTTATCCACATGTTCCTCGAAGGAGAAACACAGAAGTGGAATTTCAAACTCAAACAGATTAGCCCTGGAGAAATCTACTTCACGCTTTTTCATCAGAAATAATTACCACCCTATCTAACCGTATGATTATCTTATATGTCTCTATTAAGTCACCTCTCAACCTTCTTCTCGCCCTCGTAAACAGCGTCAAGTCGCTCAGCCTTTCCTCGTAAGATCTTCCCTTCATACCAGGCAACATCCGAGGAAATCGGCACGCTTTCCAAAGTTTCCACATTCTTCTTATAATGTAATGAACAGAACTGTACACGATAATCCAAGTGCGGCCGCAGCAGAGTTTTATACAGTTGTCGCATAACTTCATGGTTCCGAAACTAGATCCCTCTATTAATGAAAGCTAAAACACTGTATGCCTTTTAACAACCCTGTCAACCTGGTAGCAAATTTCAAGGATCTCTGTTCCTGAACACCGAGATCTCTCTGCACACCTCCACTTCCAAGAAACTTACCATTAGCACAATACTTTACACTCCGGTTACTCCGACCAACAAGAATCACTCACACTTGTCCGCATTAAACTCCATTTGCCACCTCTCAGCCCAGCTCTGTAGCTTATCTATGTCTCTCTGTAAACTACAACATCGTCGTCACTATCCACTACTCCATCGACCTTAGTGTCGTCTGCAAATTTACTAACCCACCCTCTACGCCCTCATCCAGGTCGTTTATTAAAATGAAGAGCAGCAGTGGACCCAACACCGACCCTTGCGGTACACCACTGCGAACTGGTGTCCAGGATGAACATTTCCCATCAACCACCGCCTTCTGTCTTCTTTCAGCAAGCCAATTACTGATCCAAACAGCTATATCACCCATAATCCCATTCCTCCACATTTTGTACAACAGCCTACTCTGGGGAACCTTATCGAACGCCTTGCTGAAAACCAGATACACTAAATCAACCGGTTTACTCTCATCTACCTGTTTGGTCACCTTCTCAAAGAACTCAATAAAGGTTGTGAGGCACGACCTACCCTTCACAAAACTGTGCTGACTATCCCTAATCAAGTTATTCTTTTCCAGATGATTATAACTCCTGTCTCTTATAACCTTTTCCAACACTTTACGAACAACTGAAGTAAGGCTAACTTGTCTGTAATTACCAGTTGTCTCTACTCCCCTTCTTGAACAGGTGAACCACATTTGCTATCCTCCAGTTTCTCGCACTCTTCCTGTGGACAATGACGATTTAAAGATCAATGTCAAAGGCTCGGCAATCTCCTCTCTGGCTCCCCAGAGGATGCTAGGATAAATCCCGTCCGGCCCAGGTGTCTTATCTACTTTCACACTCTGCAGGATTTCTAATACCTCTTCCTTGTGAACCTCAATCCCACCTAGTCTAGTAGTCTGTGTCTCAATATTCTCCTCGACAACATGGCCGTTTTCTCGGAGAATACTGTCGAAAGATATTCATTTAGTGCTTCCCCTGTGCCCTCTTCTCCACACACAACTTCCCACTACTATCCTTGATTGGCGCTAATCTTACTCTTGTCATTCTTTTATTCTTTAATTACCTGTAGAAAGCCTCAGGGTTTATGCTGACCCTATCCACCAACAACGTCTCATGTCTCCTCCTGGTTCTTCTGAGCTCACTCTTTAGGTCTTTCCTGGCTGTCTTGTAATCCTCAAGCGACCTAACTGAGCCTTCACATCTCATCCGAACATAAGCTTTTTTCTTCCTCGTGACCAGAGATTCACCTTCCTTCATAAACTACAGCTCCCGCGCTCTACAGCTTCCTCCATGCCTGGCAGGTGCATACTTATGTTAGACAGTCAGGAGCTTTTCCTTGATTAAGCTCCACATTTCTAATGTGCCCAAAACCTGCAGTTTCCTTCCCCATATGATGCTTCCTAAATCTTGCCTAATCGCATCGTAATTGCCTTTTCCCCAGCTGTAGATATTGCCCAGTGGTATGCATCTGTCCGTTTCTATCACTAAAGTGAACATAACAGAATTGTGATCGCTATCACCAAAGTGTTCACCTATTTCCAAGTCTAACTCCTGGCCGGGCTCATTACACAGTACCAAATCTAATGTGGTTTCACCCCTTGTTGGCCTGTCTACATTCTGTGTCAGGATGCCCTCCTGCACACATTGGAAAAAAACGGATCCATCCATAGTACTCGTACTATAGTGTTTCCAGTCAATATTTGGAAAGTTGAAGTCCCCCATGACAACTACCTTGTCTGTCTCATTGCTATCGAGAATCATCTTTGCTATCCTTTCCCCAATATCTCCGGAAGTATTCGGAGGCCTTTCTGCAACATCCTTTCTGCAACTGCAATGCTGTCCCTTGACCAAAAATGCCTCTTTTACCATCTTCTCTGTTTAGATTTGATTAGATTACTTACAGTGTGGAAACAGGCCCTTAGGCCCAACATTTCCACACCGACCCTCCGAAGAGAAACCCACCCAGACCCATTCCCCTACACCTAACACTAGGGGCAATTTAGCATGGCCAATTCACCTAACCTGCACATCCTTTGGACTGTGGGAGGAAACCGGAGCACCCGGAGGAAACCCACGCAGACACGGGGAGAATGTGCAAACTTCACACAGACAGTCGCCCAAGGTAGGAATTGAAGCTGGGTCGTCTGGCGCTGTGAGGCAGCAGTGCTAACCACTGTGCCACCGTGCCGCCCACTGTTCTTACTGAAACATTTAAATCCTGGGACCTGCAACAACCATTCCTGTGTCTGCTCTATCCATGTCTCCAAAATGGCCACAACATCGACGTCGCATGTACCAACCCATGCTGCAAGTTCATCCACCTTATTCTGGATGCCCCTGGCGTTGAAGTAGACACACTTCAAACCAATATCTTGCTTGCCGGTGCCATCTTGCATCCCTGATACTTGATTTCGGATCTCCATACTCTCACCCTTTTCTATACTCGAACTACAATTTTGGTTCCCATCCCCCTGCTGGATTAGTTTAAACCCACCCCAATAGCCTTAGCGAATATCCCCCCCCCCCCCCCAGGATATTGGTACCCTTCTGGTTCAGACGAAGACCATCCTGCTTGTGCAGGTCCCACCTACCCCAGAATAAGCCCCAATTATTCAAGAATCCAAAACCCTCCCGCCTGCACCATCCCTGTAGACATGTGTTGAACTCCAATCTCTCCCTATTCCTCGCCTTACTAGCACGTGGCACTGGCAAAAATACAGAGACAACAACTCTGTTCGTCCTAGCTCTCAGCTTCCATCCTAGCTCCCTGAATTTCTGCCCTAAATCCCCATCTTTCTTCCTACCTATATCGTTGGTGTTCGATGGACCATGACCTGGGGCTGCCCCCATTCCCACTTAAGGATCCTAAAAACACGATTAGAGACATTATGAACCCTGGCACTTGGGAGGCAACACACCAACTGTGAGTCTCTTTCGTCCCCACAGCACCTTCTCTCTGTCCCCGAACTATGGAGTCCCCACTGACTACTGCTCTGCTCCTCTTCCCCCTTCACTTCTAACCAGCAAGGACAGACACTGTGCCATAGCCCTGTGCCCCACTGCTCTCTCCTGGTAAGTCGTCCCCCACAATAGTATTCAAAACGGTATACTTATTGTTGAGGGGAATGGCCACAGGGGATCCCTGCAGTGCCTGCCGGTTCCACTTCCGTCCCCTGACTGTAACCATTTTGCCTTTTAATTGTACCTGAGGAGTGACTACCTCCCTGTAACTGCCCTCAATAACCCACTCTGCCTCCCTAATGATCCAAAGTTCATACAGCTCTCGCTCCAGTTCCCTAATGCGGTTTTCGTGGAGCTGGAGTTGGGTGCACTTCCCGCAGATGTAGTCAGGGGGGAGGCTAGTCATGACCCTTACCTCCCACATTCGGCAGGAGGAACATTCAAATGCCCTCACCTCCATTCCCACGATTCTAAATTCCCAAAGAGACTGTTGAAAAAAGAAAGAATAAAAAAAAAATCGTTATCTTACCAATCTTACATTACCCACACCTCAACCCACCTATCACACTCTCAGGTACCTTGCCTCCTCCTATTTGTCTCTGTACCGCCTCGGCTCACAAGCCTCATTCCAAATGAAGAGCTCTTGCCTCAAACATCGATTCTCCTGCTTTTCGGGTGCTGCCTGCCCTGCTGTGCCTTTCCAAGTCCACAATCTCTATTCAGTGGCGAGGCAGTGGATTTGTGTTGGGGACTGAAGATAGAGGCCTCACTTTTGCACGATTCAATTGCAGGAAATGTCTGCTCCAACAGGACATGATATCAGAGAAATCCGGACAGTGTTTGACCTCGAGCGAACAGGGATTTGATGGTGATCTCATCCACCTGTTGACCTGCTCCTTCTCAGAAGTGGAGGCTGTGTGTCTGAAAGATTCTTGCAAATTTCCTGTCAAATTGTTGGTGCCTAAATCCCTTAACTGCAATCCTAGCTTCAGGCACAAAATACAGTCTGTGAGAGTGTTTTTCTAATTCTCTTGATTATAAAAAAATTATAACATCAATTTCACAGCATATTAGAAGGGGAAGTTTTAATAAACAATCACTCCAGCATGATAAGATGAAGTCGCGCATTTTATCCGAAATAGAACTTGATCAGAGTTTGAACATGGAAGGAAAAGGCTCCGGTTATGGTGGGAGAGAATCGTTCATTTGTTGTGTGTGTGGACAAGGTTTCTGCACCCACCAGAGCTCACAAACTACAATTGTAGTCATATTTAAGTGAGACTGTAGACAAGTGAGGATTCATTTCTCCATCTGAGCTGAAACCCCATGAAAGCAATGACACCAGGAACTCCTTCTCTGACCTACTGCGACACCTGGTCGATCACAATGACGAAAAATCATTTCAATGTCTGGATTGTGGAAAATGCGATAACACGTCCTGTGATTGGATTATCCAATACCATGTTCATACCCATGAGAAACCTTGCATCTGTCCAGACTTTGGAAAATATTATCATACCTCTGTGTAGTTGATGCATGGGAAATGTGCTCACATGAATGAAAGTCCTTTAGAACTTCTGGGGACCTGGCGTCCGATCGATGTGCTCAGCCAGAGGACAGACATCTTCAATTCCACAACTGTGGGACGTGCTGCAAATGTCCTATCGACGTGAAGTCCCATCAACATTACTAACAGGTCTTTTCAACGCCCAGACCGTGACTAGTGTTACAAATGTTCCTGGGGACTGACATGGCATCAAGTTATTCACAAAGAAGAGACCCTTTAAATGCTGAGATTGTGGTAATCTCTATACAAGTTCCTTGGGATCGTTTAATCATTAACGTCTTCACATTGTGGAGAGACTATCAAATATCCGGTGTGTGGGATGTGCTCTCCAGTCTCTGCAGGACTGATGTTCCATCGACATTTTCACAAGTTGAGAGACACTTCAATTGTTTTCTTTGTGGGACTCGGTTGGGCGATCATCTCAACTCTCAGTACACCAGCGAGTTTGCAGTGGGCAGATCGTATTTACATGCTTCATTTGAGAAAAACAGTTAGCTCACGCATCGACCCTGCTGAGACCGCAGAGAGATCCACTTGGGGAAGGAATTCACTCACTCATCGAGCCTGCTGAGAGAGCTCAGAGCGCAGAGTTCAACTGCGATTGGACTTTGTGTTCGTGACATTCAGGACTGAAAGCAAAGTTTTAATATTTTAGATAAATGTCAAACAAAACAATTTTGTATTCAATACCGTACGAGAGGTC
Organism: Chiloscyllium plagiosum; assembly: GCF_037043375.1. Lineage (NCBI taxonomy): Eukaryota > Metazoa > Chordata > Chondrichthyes > Orectolobiformes > Hemiscylliidae > Chiloscyllium > Chiloscyllium plagiosum. Next base: position 62,248,067 of record NW_028270180.1, on the reverse strand, counting down.
AATATAAGGATGGGATTCCGTAGTACTTGAAGCATCAACACAGGTTCTTAAGGACAAATGTAATAGAATTCTATGAGGAGGTAATCAGCAAGTGAGAAACAGTATATTCTGTGAATGTGATCAGCTTGAATTCGCAGCTGGTATTTGTCAAGGTGCAGTATCGGAAGCTGCGAAATATGGGTCTATGGTGTCAGGGGCAAAGTACTGGCATGGCTTGAGTGTTGGCTGACTGGCTGAAAACAGTTGGGTGAAAGGGTCTTTTCCAGGATGACAGCGCGTGACATGTGGGGTTCAGCAAGAGTCAGTTTTGGCACCACAACTATTCCTGTTATGAGTGAATGATTGGGTCAAAGGACCTGAGAGTGTTGTTGATACTTTGCAGAATACACAACAACAGGTGGAAGGACAGATGGTTTTGAGGAAGTGGGCAGGCTGCAGAATGACATGGACTTGCTGAATGCTTGGATAAAAAATTCTTGCAGTTAGAACACTGTATGGAAAAGAGTGAGGTCATAAAGTAATGGCATGATTAGAGGCATAGACCATTTTGTGACGGGGAAAGGCTTCAGAGATCCCTCGGTTAAAGACACTTGAGAGATCTAGTTGAGGTTTCGCTTATGTTTAACATGCAGGTCCTGTTGGCCGTTCGGAGGGTAAATGCAATGTCGGCATTCATTCAGGCGAGTTAAGAACCAGCTGCAGAGGTTTACAACTGACGCGATAAGAGGCGCTCGTCAGACGCATTTGGATTATCTGGAATAGTTTTGCCCTCATGTCTCAGGGGAGATATATTGGTGGATAGGAGGTTTTCAATGGCTGACACAGTGGTAGCACTGCTGTCTTCCAGCCTTAGCAACGCTGGTTCAATTGCTTCATCGGGCGACTGTCAGCAGTTTGCACGTTCTTTCCGTGTCTACGTGAGTTTTCTCCACAGAAGGAAAATACGTTGTTGATGTCATTTGGCCATGGGAAATGCAGAGTTACACGAATCTGGTAGAGGTGTGAGGTTATGTACAATGATCTTCGTATGTTTCATGGGTTCTTCTTGGGCTGATTTGCCTTTTCGCACATTGTCAGGATTCTATTAGAACAACGGATGAAGGACTTGTCGTCTAAGAATTTATTTTAAAAAAAAAATCACAGTTTCCATGTAAACATGCGATCTCAAGTCAATCTCTTGAACAATATGAGGAGTGGAGGGGCATTCTTCAAAGGAAATCATGAAGGCAAAGCGAGCATATTAGATAGCCTTAGCAGATAAATTTAAGGATAATCTAAAGAGATTTTATAAGTACATTCAGTGCTAGAGACCAAATCGGATCCCAGAAAGATGCAAGAGCTAACATTTGTCTTGAAACCTCAGCAGATGAGAGAGACATTAAATGTTCATTTCACATTAGTGAACGAAATGGAGGCTACAAACATTGATGTTTTGAAAGTAGTTCACATTGAAAAGAGGAAGTTCCGGAAGACTTGGAAAATATAAAGTTGGATATTTCTCTGGGATCTGATCTCGTGCAGCAAGGGCTTTGTGGGAAAACAGGGAAATAAACTGTTGGGCTCTTGGTAGAAATATTTGCATCACCTATTACTGCGAGTGATGTGCCCAATAAATAGGGTGTAGTTTTGTTGAGGAACAGATGAATGGAGAAAACTGAAAATGATATACCTGTGAGGCTTGCTAAGGTCGTGGGTAAGTTGTTGGAAGCAATTCTTAGCAAACGGATTTATATGTATTTTGAGAGACGAGTAATGAATAGGGCTAATCAGTTTGGTTTTGTGCGAGGGAATTTCTGTCCCACAAACATGGTTGGTTTTTTTGAGGACGTAACCAAGAATATTGATGAGGACTAAGTGGTAGGCATCGTTCAGTTGGAATTTAATAAATCCTTTTAAAAGGTTCCACAAGGTTGATTAATTTTTAACATAGACTTCAACGTAAGCTTTACAATTAGATATAAAATTAATTTAATGGTAGAAGGCATGAACGGTGGTGGAAGGTAGTGTTCTGACTGGAGGACTGTTACCAGCTGTGTTCCACAGGGTTCAATACTGAGCTCACTTTCGTTTTTCATTCATACAAATGATTTAGATAAAAATGTATAAAACATGGTCAGTGAGTTTGCAGATGAGATCAAGATTGGTAGTAGAGTGGACAGTACAAAAGGTTGTGTCAGATTGTAATAGTAGATTATCAGTAAAAAAATACTGAAGTAATTTATTTGATTTATTTGATTTCCTCTTGCTAATCAAATGCTGGACCCGGCAGCTCGAACGAAATCAGAAGCACTGTGGTCAAAGCAAACGTTCACAGTTGAGGAAATACACAGGAATCAGGGTGATGTTACTGAGCAATTGCCTATGTGTGATGACATCACCCATATGAATACACAGCATTTGGGTTTGCGCAAACAGGTGATCTCGACAAAGAATGTGAATGTCTGTGGAGAAATCGAAAAGGAGATTTATCAGAACAGTCAAAGAAATGCGGAATATTATATCTAAGTTCAGGGTGGAGAAGTTGAAGTTGTTCTACAGAGATCAAAAACGATTCAGGTGTGATTTGTTCAACATACCAAGGTTTTAATACGTTTAGGAAGTTAGAGGAAGAGCAGCTGTTCCCGTTTCATGGGAAACAAATGTATGATATTGTGCAAGAATTACTGCGAGTCAGAAGGTGAAACTTCCATGTTGCTTTTGTCTTAGCGAATAAAGTGAAATGATTTAATCTTGATACATAATTTGGTTTTCGTGTTCGAATCTGTAAATCCTCCTCTGACATGGTGTAAAATAATTTTGCAAAGGTCATCTTAGTCAGTCCAGGACTGAAGTTCAGAAAAGAAGAAATATTTGGAGCTTGCTGTTCACATTCTCCCTGCCTCACTCTGTGTAGAAGGACTTATAAGCTTCCCGTCAGTGCAGGTGAGACATTCACAAAACCAACAAATATTGTCACCCACAATGCTTGACTTCAATTGTCACCACTTTGTGACGCGGTAAGTTTCATTGGCAAAGAAAGTACATTTATCACCATGAAGCTTCCTTTCACCCTTTGTCTGCCCATCCACTCAATTTGAACACTGCTGTTCTGATAAATTTCACCTCTGCTCTCCTGTTGTTCTTCCGTAATTCGACGGAACCTCGAACCGAATCCTAACTTCATGTTAATTTCTGGTTGTTTATGTTACATCAATGACCAGACCAGAACAAGCTTGCAGGAAATTGAATAACACAACAAAAATTAAAAATATCCTTCCAGAAAATAAACCGACTGCAGAGTCAGAATATGAGAAATGTCAGAGTGCAATGATATTTAGTCCATTTCATAATGCACAGGTATTCCTAAGCGAGCTGAGTCTTTGCAAAATGTTTATTTACAATTGTGACAATTCCCTGGGGCAGATCCTCCCTCAATCCACAAATATGTATGCTGCCGAAAACTATTTCAGTTCAGATTGAAATGGTCCATGATACTTTCCATCAACCCAATGTTTCCTGCACCATGTCAATTGAAGTGTATCCAGATGAGGTTCGAACTCCCAGCCTCTTCTCCCAATGCTCCCTATTCCATGTCAACAGAAGTTGCTCCAGCTGAGTTTGGAGCTCCCAGCCTGGGCGTTTCTCGAGCCTCTCTGCCTTCATAGAAGGACTGCATGTTCACGGACATTGTCACTGGCACATGGAGTAGAGATCCACGCCTTCATTCCACTCCCAATTTCCGATCGGATCTTCGCCATTGCGCCACTAAATTTCTCTGACTCCAGACCTGGGAACTGGTGTGATGTGAGTGTTCAACAGTTGTTACTACGTGGTCCGTCTGCACTGATAAAGTAAAGATGTGAAACTTCGTTGTTATTGAAACATACATTTCAACAATTTGTGTCCTATCGCCTATACATTTCATTTTTGTTAGAAATCCATTGAACTCAGTCTTCAACATTCTCAATGATGGAATCTCCACAGCCAATGAAGGCATTGAAGATGACGATTCATTCCAATTTCAGTGCGTTGTCCTCTTGTGCATGTGGTGCCGTCCCTCGCCAATCTCAGCCATTGCATTTATTGCTTTTACTGTTGAGTTTTTCATGTGATCGTATAGTGGCTCGTCCTCAGCATTGTGGCCGCAGCAACCTCCATTCAAATCCGAGTATCAGTAATGCGCATTTGTTCCATGTTACTCCATATAACCTGTAAAAAAAAACGCAGAAAGGAAACATTCAATTTTAATGTGAAAATACTCTCTAAGGCGATGATTTATTTGCTTCAAACTTTATCTGCATCGAATCTCGGAGAATTTTCTCCCTTTCACAATCACTATTCTTCCTTTCCATCCCTCCTCCCATGTCTCTGGGGCATTGCACAAATTAACATTCACTTTCACATTGACACCGTTAAGTTAGTGTTGCAGCTGTCACTCTTGTTAGGTGAACATGCCCGAATACCACCATGAGGACCTTTAAGCCACTTAATGCAATCAGATAATGTGGTTGGTTATCAATCCTCATGTACAGTGTTTGATTTGCATGGACAAGAGTTCATTGGAGCTCTGGGTTCATGAAAGGACACAGAACAGTTTCGAGGGAAAGAGACTTTATTATAAAAGACCAATGTTTGTGAATTCCCCACATTTATTTCAAGTCTTTATTCGTCTCTCACTAGAATATTATGTACAATGCTGCAATTCACATAAAAGAATCGATATGACAGCTGTGGAAACGGTGCAGAAGTAATTTGCCAATATGTTGTCTGGATTGAAGAACTTCAGCTATGATAGAGTTCAGACTGACTGGCCTTGTTTTTGTGAGAGCTGTAGAGATTGAGAGGAGACAGTATTGAGATGTAGGAAATAATGAGGGGAATGGATTGGGTACACTGAACGAAAAATTTCCCTATGATGGAGGGATCAATCAAACGGTAGCCATAGATTTAAGATAAGAGTCATAAATGTTCGAGTAGCTGTACATAGAAAACTTTATCAGCGAGGGAGTGGTTGGAATCTGGACATCACTGTTTGTATGTGTCAGAGCGGCAGAAATTCTCACAATTTTCAGAGATATTTAACTGTGAATTTATAATGCTTAAGGCATACAACGTTAAATGATGGAAACTGAGATGAGGATTATCAAGCAGGTGTTATTGACAAGAACATGCACAAGTAGCTTGCAGGCTCAGTTAGCTCTGACATCCATCGTGTGGCGTTTTGTAACCTCAGTTGTGACGTGGGAGGCCAGGGTTCATTTACCCGGTGGGGCGGCTCTGACAGTTTCAGGGTTTCAAGGTTTGTGTGAAGATCTGTAGTTCCGGTGAAGGGTGCAGATGGTGTGGGGATGTTCGGTGGTTTTGGGAAATTGTTTTGCAGCCGTTTCCTCCCCTTTCTCGGTGATATCCTCAAGGCAGATGAATCTCGTGTGAAGCGCTGCTGTCCTGCAGCGTTTCGAATTGGTTTGATTTCCTTCCCACAGCTTTCAGTTGCTGGTTCTTGTCGTCCTTTGCATGTCCCAGTATGTTGGGTCCAGATCAACATGTTTATGGATGTAGTCATTGGATGAGTCTCGTCATTCTAGAAATTCTCTGGCTGCACTCGATTTAGCTTGTCCTATTATTTTTGTGTTGACCCAGTAGAATTTGTTGTCCTCGTCATCGCTGTGCATTGCTACTCGGAACAGCTGGTTGTGTTGTTTACTGGATCCTCCAGAAATACTTTGCAACAGTAGATATTGCCGCAGGTCCATTGCCAAAATCAACGCTAGGAGGACATGCCATGACCCAACACACCAATCACTCTACATTATAGGTAAAAATAATGTCTCGGCACGTACAGCCAGACTCCTCTGACCACTCGGATTTATGAGACAACATAAACCGAAAGCCACGTTTGACAACAACTCACCAAAAAATGGACCCGATACCCATCATCTGCAGGACAAATTTGGACAAACAATGTTGCACGTAGTGACTGCAGGAAACATTATAAAGGACAGACAACTCACGATACACATTCATGAAGATCAACTTGACACAAAACACCACTGCCAGGTGTCCGCAGTAGGTTGACTCATGACACTGAGTGTCGCTGATTCCGTGGCTCGAAGCTCGGTTGGATGATAGTCTGCAGCAATGGAGAGTGCGTTGCTGAAAACGTACAGCAGGTTAGGCAGCATCCAAGAAGCAGGAGAATGGAGCTTTCTGACATGAATACTTCATCAGGCATTCGGCCAAAACGTCGATTATCATGCTCCTCGGATGCTGCCTGACCTGTGTTTTTCAGCAACACACTCTCGAATCTGACCTCCAGTATCTACAGTCCTCACTTTCTCCTCCGTCTGCAGCATTGGTTAGTTCCTTGTGTGAGGGAACTGTTGAGATCACAATGTAAAATTCGTTTGCTGATTGAGATATACAACCAGGTCCGTAACCCAAAAGAGTGTTTCTGTTGTTTTGAGTTTCCTTGCTGTTGAATGTGTGCTTCTGTGATCGCACAGATTGCAGTACTCTGGGGAGCGGCTGCAGTTATCTGCGTTCGGAACCGAGATGGTATTGATGCTGTTTGATTTGTTCTTAATTTGTGAAACAGTAACACAGTGACGGATCAACTGACATTGCAAGAAGGCATACAGGCGTGGAAAATATCGAGGTACTTGTGACATTTGATTAGAGATCACCGAAATCAAGGAGAAAAGAATTTTGAATTCTTTCGAGTCGTGATGAAGAACAACCAGGGAAATAAGTCACCAGCGGGTACAGTTTACAAGGGCACTCACAGGAAGCAAAATGCGAAATAAAACGTACAAAATGACGTAGACAGATGAAGGATGACAGTAATCATGGGTAAACTGACTTCCACTCCCCAGGTCCCCTAACTCCCACTCCCAGCCCCATTGGAAACAAATGTTAGCGAGCCATAAACATCAACGACATCCATTGGAACGATTCAAGTCTTTTCTAAACTTTCGATTAGACTATTAGTTTCAGTTATTTTTCTTTCCTGGGAAACAATCTCTTTCATTGTTCGCATTCGGAAATGTAGCCATCCTTTTTGTCAGGGAAAGAATATGTTCCTAAACTTTGTGCCGTGTATAATATTCCTCTGCGTCACACGTTTCTTCTACTTTCTCTCGATTTTAATAATCATCTCTCTTTTGACTCTTCCGACCAAAGTGCATGACCTCATAATCCGGACATGAAACTGCACTCACCCAATCTATCTATATGCCTATGCATATTGCCATGATCTTATCATAACATTCGCTCCCACGAGTGTGTATTGTCAGCAAATTTGGACACATTTCACACTGCCACTTGCTCCATGCTATTAACAGAGAGATAATTGAAGCCTTGAACATACCCAGTCTTGACAGGCCTTGGCTATAAATACTTCTACACACTTGCTACCCACTGAATGTGAGAACATCCTTCTCATTTGTTTCTTAAGAGGGTAACGCCTTCCCCTGAGATTGGGATCACTGGTCCTGCACTATTCTGGATATAAACAAGAGCAGGACAAACTTTTGAAGTAAAACATAATCTCACTGGCGTTTCCAGTGCCAGTTCTGAGTTTTCTTTTTTGACCTCTGTTTGAACAAACAGCCCTGATTGGCACATAATTATTGACAATGACATATCTGCTTCACAGGTGCTTGAGTGCCTGTGATTAAAGTGGAGCTGAAAAGTGCAATAGAAGTGCATCTTTATTAATCGACCATTGCCGTGTTATTAATCTCTCTGCTCATGAAAAGGGATCCTTCATATTCATTCTATCTCTCATCAATACCGAGCACATTTCCCTCACAGTTGATTTTACAATTTTTCTTGTTGGAAGAGTTATCACTGCAACTCCAGAAATCTCGCCTAAACAACTCGATATGTTCTCAGGTCTGCTCATTTCTTGACATGCAGTAAACTTGCGTTCTGAACAAGAAACGGACCTGACTCAAAGCGGACCTGTTTCTCTCTCCACAGATGATAAAGAAAAAGCATGGGATATGGGTTTCACTGATTTTATTTGAAACAAGTTGTCTTTTTCCATTAAACGTCTTCACTCCTCGTCCTCTGGTCAATTACCCTGGTCAGAGGCAGCAGTTCCTCCTGACCATTAATCCGCCCATCAACAGCTCTTTCTCCCACATCATTATAAACGTCCCCAAGAAATTTCCCATTAATCTTCTTTGCTCCAAACAAAACATTCCTAAGGTCGTGAATCGCTGTACATGGTGCAAAGCAGAGGATTGTGAAAAGATTCTGGGAACATGTTGCCACTTGTCAAGTGGGAAAACTGTCAACAAGCAAAACAGAAATCCCAGACTCGAGCTTTCTGAATCTTTAGATAATCCTTGGGCCGCGGATTCAGTGGAAAGTGAAGGGTGAAATGGCCGACTGGGCAGAGACAGTTTAGAAATCTTTCCGTTCTTTCAGAGGCCGGTACTTTGACTCTGATGTTCTCTGGACATGAAATGATCTATGATGGTGAAGGATTCTCGTTCCTGTACGTCAGGATGTCAAATCTCATCTCAGCTCCAGGGCAATTCGAAAACGCAGGAACAGATAGGACACTGAAAGGCTGAAGTGAGACAATCCCGGTTGGAGGATAACTGGTTCTGGTGTCATGGGTGCGTCTATAGAGGGTGGGATCAGACTATTACCATGTCTTTACCGTGAAGTTCCCTGGATTTATTTCGTAGAAAGTGCTAATTAAGGATGATTGTAAACATGGGAGGAGCAAGCTGCAGCTTGCATTCGGGGGTCTGTGATGCCGTTGGCTCATCAGTCTCTGTGACGATGTTAGTCAGTGCGTTCGGCTCTTCACTGACAGGTTACTGTTCTCCTACGACCCAGGAACAGAGCGACAGCTGTTCTCACAACATCTGTTTTTTCTTGTCCTCACAGTTTTGGGTTTTTACCAAGGTCAGGGAAATGTTCCACAGAAGCTCAAAGGGAGAAGTTCCCCGTTTTAGGAGAGCTGTTTCCTGGTGACATGTATGTGTTTGCAAAGCATGAGATCAGATTGTTCCTATTGTCCACAATGAATGCCCCAGGATTCATTTTGGAAACTTTAACCAATTGGGGACAATTTTCATTCTGCGAAGGGCAGGCGATAGCTTGAATTCACTGACAGTCTGCTTTAGAGACCCTGCAAGGGGCCTGCTACAAGGGACTACCTAGTCTCTGCAGAGCAATTAGTCCTCTCGTTTGGCTGTTAACCGAGAAAGTGTACACACGCATGGAGCGGCCGGTGTTCTTATCCATCCGACTCCTTTGCTGTGCACTTTCGGGTTTTTAATAGGGTCAGGGATATGCACCCAAAAGGAAACCAAATCCAGTGAGGAACCACAAATGCGTTTCTGTATTGTTAACTGGCTCGTTGTGGAACTCGGAATCTAAAACAAAAACAGAAACTAATGAAGGAACTCGGCAGGTTTGCCAGTACCTGTCGGAGAAAACAGAGTTCGGAGAAACTCCTGGAGAAGCTCCGAATCGTTGTCTCTGTTTGTCTCTCCCAATATGCTGCCAGATCTGTTTAGTTTCTCCTGCAATCTCTACCTTTCTTTTTAACTGAATGACCATTTCAACCATCGAGATTGATTACACAGACCAAACATGTCCTGACATTTAACCCTGTCGAAACTGTGGTGATTGAATTCAAAGAAACCAAACAATGATTGCCTGTCCCTCAGCTCCACAGGGAGGGAGTACTTGAAACCAGTTTAGTAGCTTCTGCAGATGTGGCCATGTAGTTTAGGCGATGGGCCTTAAATGCAATGTGGATTCATCAGAAAGTTAAGCATTTTGCTTACTGTGATTGAAAGCCGCGAGTGAACTTGAAGAGTACTTGTTCTCTGCTTTCTTGTTTGAAATTCAATCGCAGGATTAAGTGAAATGCGTAAAACTCAAATAAGGAACGTTAGGAATCTGCAACTAACTGCCTGTCAGGCTGGAAAAGACAGAAAACTCCAGAGCAGGTAAGACCCATTTAGCTGTAGACTTCCATGACTGAATACATTTGCCCCTCTGAACCAATTGACGCCAAATGAGGTAAGAACAGTTCAGGGAATTGTGTTGGACTGGTGCAGACATATGGGCCAAAGGATATTATTGTACTAGACACTTCCATGGCCAGCTTCGAGGAGGTCATTTTGTCAAGTAATAGGACATTCTTTGCAAAATGTCCCTCGGCGAGGAAGGGTTCGAAGCTACTCTCCCCTGATTTTTCTGTCAGTCATGGTATTCATTGGGACATTTCAATTGGTAATAACTATTGCGTTGCATATTTGTGGACTCAGTCTATATGATAATTAGGACAACGAGGCCGTGATGTTTCATTACCCAGCAGAGAGCAAGCCCTTGCAGCTCACATTCCCTGGCTCTGCTTTTGAAATAAAGATTACTTTCTCGATATGCATGTGTTTATATCAAACAGCTCATTGACATCGAGACTGGACGTTCAGGGGAAACTGGAGGTGTGACGGCGACAGAAACAGAACAAGACGAGACATGAAAGTGTTTAGATTTTGCCGTGTGTCCGTTGTTTTTAGGGAGGAATGTCTGCTGGGTGCTAACCTGTCAGGTCCCAGGAACCAGAGGGCTTGTTGTGGTGGGATTTGTGTTATTGAAAGTTTCACATGAGAAGCGTTTGGGACCATTTCAGCTCAGTATCCATTTCATATCGCGGCTCACAGCAACGGTGCACATTTTCTGCCGAAGTGCCTTGTATTCCACTTAAAGCCGCCTTTCTCCGGAGATACTTGTAGACATAAAACACATGGAATGGGTATAACCCTGAGGACTCTGTCACTATCGGGGAATGTGCCTGCGTGACTACCTCTGTATTGGAACATGAGAATACGTTCCTCAGAAGGGTTACAATTTCAAATCACATAGACAATCTCATTGCTGCAAACTGGGACGAGAATAGATGGATGCCTGATAACGTACGCTTCACGATGGACGAATGGCCCTTCACAACTCCTCCCCCACACGCTTTTTAAACTCGAGGCCAGAGAGAAACTGACCTGACGAGAAAATCGCTTCACAACCTACCAGAACCTTATTATTGTCCATTCTACTACCAATTTTGCAAACGTACTTACCATGCTTTCTATCTTCCCACCTACATCATTTATTTAAATGAAAAATAAAATGAATGTGCGATCAGCCAATGGGATACCATTGGTAACAGTCCTCCAGTCTGAAAACTACCTTCCACCACCATTCTCAGCATCCTGCTATCGAACTAATTTTATATCGAATTGGAATCCTTACATTTAACTTATGTGATTTAACTGTATGAATTAGTCAATCATGTGGAACAGTGTAAAAGCTTTTATTAAAGCCCAAGTGAGCAAACTCTACCACTATGTCCTCATTGATCTTCTTGGTTACGCCCTCAAAAAACTCAATCAATTTTGTGCAAAACCATGCTGATTATCCCGATTCATTCCTTGTATCTAAAAATTCAAATAAAACCTATCGTTTAGAATTGCATTCAACAACTTACCCACGAGCATAACCAGACACACAGGTCGATCGATCCCAGACTTCTCCATGAATTCCTTTCTAAACAAAGGCACAACATAAGCCATCCCCCAGTCATTCGGCGCCTCACTCGTAATAATACGTGATAAAAATATTTCTACGAAGGGCCCAACAGTTTCATCCCCTAACTTCCCACAAGTTTCCGGGATACAGGAGATCAGATCCCAGAGAAATATCCAACTTTATATTTTCCAGGTCCTCCAGCACTTCCCCTTTTCAATGTGAACTACTTTCAAAACATTAGTATTTAGGTGTACCAGCCATTTCGTTCTCCACAGTGTAAACTGACGCGAAATGAACATTATATGTTTCTCCATCTGCTGAGGATCAAGACATAGCTGAGCTTTTACATCTTAAAGTGGTCCTATCTGGTCTTAATTTCTTAATGTACTTGCAGAATCTCTTTAGATTATACTTAACTTTATGGTCTGAGTCTATTTAATATTCTCCATTGACCTTTATGATGTCCTCCTCAAGAATGTCCCTCCACTCCTTATATCGTTCAAGACGTTCGCTTGAAACCATGTGTTTATAAAGAAGGTGTCACCTCCGTTAAAAAAATTCTTATGACAAGGCCTAAATCCCTGCGATCAACGTTGTTCTAACGGAATACCTAAAATGTGCAAACCGGACATTTGGACCAAGAAACCCCCACGAATCATGCGACGGGAATCGCACCCAACTCACACATCTATCCAATTCCTGTAACTCTGAATTTCCCATGACGAAAGAACGTCAGCCAAACATCTTTAGTCTGGGGAGGAAACGCAGGCTGAAACGGAGAGGATGTGCCAACTCCAAATTCGCATTCGTCCAAAGTAGATATTGAACAAACATCGCGGAGGCTGCAAGACATTAGTACTCACCACTGAGTCAGCCATTATAAACCTCCTATCCACCACTCAAATCATACCATCACTTAGATATGGGGCCAAAACCTATTCTCAATGTTCCAAATGCAATGGTCCAGAGCCTCCTATTGACTGAGGCCTAAACCTTTGCACGTGCTTTTTAATTTGCTTGAACTGAACGCCGACATTTTATTTGCCTTCCTAAACACCAACTGAAACTGCATGCTAAACATAAGAGAAAATTGATCTTGGAATTATTTCTGCTTTCCAAACATATGACCTCATATTTTCCTCAAAGTATGGCAACTACAACGTTTTTCGAAGCACTCACCCCGTTCAAGTCATTCTGCAGCATGCCCGCTTCATCAATAAGATCTGGCCTTCCACCTATTATTGTGTCTTCTTCAAATGGAGCAACAACACCCTCAGTTCCTTTGAATGGATCATTCATACATAAGGTGAATAGCTGTGGTGCAAACCCTGACTCATTTGAACTCCACTAGTCACGGGCTGCCATCCTGGAAGAGACCTCTTTACCCAACTACCTGCCTTCTGCCAGTCATCCAAGCCTCAATCCATGGCCTCTTATTTAGCAATTTGCCATACTGCACCTTGACATATGTCTATGGAAATTCAAGCCGGTCACCTCCACAGGCTTGACGTCGTCTCACTTGCTCATTACCTCCTCAAAGCATTCTAATATATTTGTCAAATGTGATTTCTCCTTGACAACCTGTGCTGATGCTTCACGTACTCTATAATCCCATCCTTCCAATGACCCTCGATGCTGTGTTTAACACAAAGTTGATTTATTTGATTGTTATCTAGAATATTAAAACCTTGCTTTCAGACCTGAATGAGAAGAGCAAAGTTCAATCGGTGTTGAGATATGTAAACTCTACGCTGTCTCTTTAGGGTCGACGAGTGAGTGAATTCCATCCCTCAGTGGGATCCCTCTACTCTCTCAGCAGGTTCGATGAGTGACCTAACTGTTTTTCTCACATGGAGCAGGTAAATGCTTGCTGACAACTGCAAAACAGATGGTGTACTGAGAGTTGAGATGATTGCTTGAACCTCTTCCTGGAATAAATACACTTGAAACGTCTCTCACAATTCGAAAATATCGATGGGACATCAGTTCCACAGAGACTAGAGAGCACATCCCACAGACTACATGTTTGAAAGGTCTCTCCTCAATGTGAAGACGTTCAAGATATACTGTTCCCAGGAACGTTGATAGTGATTAATGTCTATCTTCAGTGTGAACACGTTGATGACACGTTAGTATTCAGGAAAGAGTGCAACACTTCCCGCAGTCAGGGCATTTAGAAAGATCTGTTAATACTGTGTGAAAGGTCATGAGCCATCCGGTCGCTCGGACGTTACAGCACGTCCCACAGATTTGGAACTGGAGATGTCTCTCCTCCGGGTGAGCACGTGGATCACACGTCAGGTCTTTATGATTCTTAATGGACTCTTATTTATGTGAGCATATTTCTCAAAGATGAAGCACATTGAGGGTTGATAACATTTTCCAAAATTCGGAGAGATAAAAGGTTCATCATTAGTATGAGCGAGGTGTTCGGTTCTCCAATGGCTGGAAGTTTCAAAGCATTTTCCGCAGTTCAGACATTGAAATAGTTTCTCATCATTTTGAACGAGTCGGTGTCGCAGCAGGTCAGAGACAGAGTGAATCCCTTCCCACACTCTGAGCAGGTGAATGGCTTGTTCCTGGTATCATTGCTTCCACTGGAATTCAGCTCAAACAGGGAGTGGATCCCCACGTTTCCCCAGTCTTTCCTCAGTATGACTACAATTGAGGTGTGTAAGGTCTGATGACAGGTAGAAGCCTCGTCCACACACACAATAAGTGAACAATTTATCTCCTACTGCAACCAGAGCTTTTTCATTTCATGTTCGAAATCTGATCAAGTTGTATTCAGGATAAACTGCGTGGCTTCATCAGATTATGTTGGAGAGGTTGGTTTGTAAATCTTCCCCTTCTAAAATCCTGCGAGACTGATGTTATCCAAAAATGAGAGTGTGAAACCGTCTTTCAAAAGACTCTAGATTCTGTGTGAAGATAAGGTCTGAAGGTAAGGGATTTTCGAGACGAAGAATTTGAAGAGAATTTTGTCAGAATCTTTCATGCACACAGCCTCCACCACAGAGACGAGCGGGTCAGCAGGTGGATATGAACACGATCACCTCCCTGTTCCCTCCAGGTCAAACACTGTCTTGACATGTCTGACATCCAGTCCTGATAGAGCAGGCATTTCTTACAATTGAATCATTGCAAAACTGAGGCATCTGACTTCTGTCCCGAACTCAAAATCCACTGCCTCGCCGCCACTGAGTTGGAAGTGTGATATTGGAAGAACACAGCAGGGCAGGCAGCATCCAATGAGCAAGACAATCGACGTTTCGGGCACGAGCCTTCATCAGGAGAGAGGCTCGTGAAGCGAGGGGGTAGAGAGACAAATGGGAGCGTGTGTGGCTGGGACAAAGTAGCTGAGAGTGTGATAGGAGAATGGAGGTGGGGGTAAAGATTATAGGTCGCAGCGCAGGGTAGAACAGATAGGTGGGAAGGAAGATGGACAGACAGGACAGTTCATGAGAGCGGCAGAAGCCCTGGACCTGAATGAACTTGGCTGTGTGGGAGGGAGAGTTGACATGTTCGGCCAGGAGCCAGTGGTGTTGTTTCGTGCGGGTGTCCCGGAGAAGTTTTCCGAAGTGGTCTTTAATTAGGCATCCGATCTCCTCAGTGTCGAGGAGACTGCAAAGGGAACAATGGATACAGTAAATGACATGCATGGAAATGCAGGTGAAAATCTGATGGACATGGAAGGGTTCTTTGGGGCCTTGGACAGAGTTGAGGGCGGAGGTGTGGATGGATGTTTTGCAAATCACGTGTTCGAATGAGAAGTTTGCTGGGAGCGGATGGGAGGATAGTTTGGCGGGGGCGTGCACCACCAAGAATTCGAAGAGGGAATGATATTTACAGAAAGTGGGTAGGGGTGGGGAGGGAAACACATCTTAGTTGATGGGTTTCATTTGCAGCTGACGGAAATACCGGAGGATGACATGATGTCTTCAGAGGGTGCTGGATTTTAAAGTGATGTAGAAGGGAGTTCCATCCTCGTCTCAGTTGGAGGGATGGGTTTTGGGAGTGGAGTTGAGGGAAGTGGATGTGATGAGCTGAAAGGCATCATCGACCAAGTCCTAGGAGAAAATGCCTCGCCACTGATTCAATCTCCTCCCTGGTAATTGTCTGCGTCTGAACAGGCACGTCATAACCATGGTGACATACTTCACTTCCTGATGTGTTTTTAACCACATATCCCCAACCTCACCATGTCAGCCGACTTGCAATTCATTACATCATTAACTCTTCCAGGTCTCTGCTCTTCTGCAGCTCAAACTCTAATCCATTCGTTTGGAAGTCACGGTCATAATACACTTCCATCCGTCCTTTCAAATTCCCTCCCTGCTGTTGTGCTCGTGATGCAAGGAATATGGAGAGAGTGGAGTTGAACATGTGGCTACAGGGATGGTGCAGGAGGGAGGGTTTTGGATTCTTGGATAATTGGGGATCTTTCTGGGGGAGGTGGATGGTCTTCATCTGATCCAGAGGGGTACCATTATCCTGGGGGAAAATTCGCTAAGACTATTGGGGTGTGTTTACACTAATCCAGCAGAGGGATGGGAACCAAAATTGTAGTTCAAGTATCGAAAAGTTTGAGAGTAGGGAGGTCCAAAACAAGTTTCAGGGTCGCAAGATTGCACTGGGAAGCAAGATGTTGGTTTGGAGTATGTCCACTTCAACGCCAGGAGCATCTGGAGTAAGGTCGATGACGTTACAGGATTGGTTGGTACCTGGGAATTCGGTGTTGTGGCCATTTTGTAGACATGAATAGAACAGGGACATGAATAGTTGCTGCAGATTCCAGGATTTAGATGTTTCAGTAAGAACAGAGAAGAATGTAAAAGAGGGGGGACCTGTGGCAGTGTTGGTCAAGGACAGTATTACAGTTGCAGAAAAGATGCTTGGAGACCGTCAACCGAGGTAATATGGGCTGAAGTTAGAAACCGGAAATGAGATGTCACCCTGTTGGTTATTTTCTATAGGCCTCCGAATAGTTCCAGAGATGTAGAGGAAAGGATAGCAAAGATGATTCTCGATAGCAGTGAGAATGACAGCGTAGTTGTTATGGGGGATTTCAACTTTCCAAATATTGACTGGGAACACGATAGTGCGAGTACTATAGATGGGTCAGTTTTCGTCCAATGTGTGCAGGAGGGCTTTCTCACACAGTATGTAGACAGGCCAACAAGGGGCGAGGCTACATTAGATTTGGTACTGTGTAATGAGCTCGGCCAGTTGTTAGAGTTGGAAGTAGGTGAGCACTTTGGTGATAGCGATCACAATTCTTTTATGTTTACTTTTGACAGAGAAATGCGTAGGTGTGTACCACTGGGCAAGAGTTACAGCTGGGGGAAAGACAATTATGATGCGATTAGGTCAGATTTAGGAAGCATAGGATGGAGAAGGAAACTGCAGTGGAGAGGCACATTAGAAATGTGGAGCTTATTCAAGAAAACGCGACTGTGTTTCCGAGATAAGTATGTACCTGTCAGGCAGAGTGAAAGCTGTCGAGAGCGGGAGCCGTGGTTACCGAAGGAAGTAGACTGTCTGGTCAAGAGGAAGAAGAAGGCTTATATTAGGATGTGAGGCGAAGGCTCAGTTAGGGCGCTTGAGTGTTACAAGTTAGCCAGGAAAGACCGAAAGAGAGAGCTCAGATGAGCCAGGAGGAGACATGAGAAGTTTTTGGCGGATAGGGTCATGGTCAACACTAAGGCTTTCTATCGGTATTTAAGGAATAAATGAATGACGAGAGTAAGATTTTGGCCAATCAGCAATAGCAGTGGAAAGTTGTGTGTGGAGTCAGAGGAGATGGGGGAAGCACTAAATGAATACTTTTCAACAGTATTCAGTCTAGAAAACGACAATGTTGTCGATGAGAATACTGAGATACAGGCTACTAGGAGGAGATATTAGAAATCTTGCAGAATGTGAAAATAGATAAGCCCCCTGGGCCGGATGAGCTTTATCCTAGGATCTTCTGGGAAGCCGGGGGGAGATTGCCGAGCGTTTGGCATTGAACTTTAAATCGTCATTGTCTCCAGGAATAGTGCCATGAGACCTGAGGATAGCAAATATGGTTCCCATGTTCAAGAAGGGGAGTAGGGACAATCCTGTTAATTTTAGATCAGTGAGCCTCACTTCAGTTGTTGGTAAATTGTTGGAAAAGGTTATAAGAGATAGGATTTATAACCATCTTGAAAGGAATAATTTGTTCAGGGATAGTCAGCATGGTTTTGTGAAGGGTAGGTCGTGCCTCACAAAACGAACTGATTTCTTTGAGGTGACCAAGCAGGTCGATTGGAGTAAACCGGTTGATGTTGTGTATATGGATTTCAGCAAGTCGTTCGATAAGGTTCTCCACAGTAGGCTATTGCACAAAATGCGGACGAATGGGATTTTGGGAGATGTAGCAGTTTGTATCAGTTATTGGCTTGCTTAAAGAAGACAGAGGGTGGTGGTTGATGGGAAATGTTCATCCTGAAGTCCAGTTACCAGTGGTATACCGCCAGGGTCGGTGTTGGGTCCACTGCTGTTCGTTATTTTTTATAAACGACCTGGATGAGGGCGTAGAAGGGTGGGTTAGTAAATTTGCAGACGACACTAAGGTCGGTGGTGTTGTAGATAGTGATGAAGGATGATGTAGTTTACAGACAGACATAGATGAGCTACCAAGCTGGGCTGAGAGGTGGCAAATGGAGTTTAATGCCGACAAGTGAGAGGTGATTCCTTTTGATGGGAACAACCGGAATGCAAAGTATTGTGCTAATGGTAAGTTTTTCTTGGTAGTGTAGGTGAGCAGAGAGATCTCGGTGTTCAGGTAGAGAGATCTTTGAAATTTGCCATCCAGGTTGACAAGTTTGTTAAGAAGGCATACAGTGATTTAGCTTTTATTAATTGAGGGATCGAGTTCTGGAACCATGAGGTTATGCTACAGCTGGACAAAACTCTAATGCGGCCGCACTTCGACTATTGTACACCGTTCTGGTCACAACACTATAAGAAAGATGATGAAGCTTTGGAAAAGGTGCAGAAGAGATTTACTCGTATGTTGCATGGTATGAAGGGAAGGTCTTACGAGAAAAGGGTGAGGGACTTGTGGTTTTTTTCGTCAGAGAGAAGAAGGTTGAGAGGTGACTTAATAGAGACATATAATATAATCATTGGGTTTAGATAGGGTGGACAGGGAGAGCCTTCTTCCAAGAATGGTGACGGCGAGCACGAGGGGGCATAGAATTAAATTGAGGGGTGATAGATACAGGACAGATGTCAGAGGTAGTTTATTTACTCAGAGAGTAGTAAGGGTATGGAATGCTTTGCCTGCAACGGTAGTAGATTCGCCAGCTGTAAGTACATTTAAGTCGTCATTGGACAAGCATGTAGACGTACATGGAATAGTGTAGGTTAGATGGACTTCAGATTGGTATGACAGGTTGGCGCAACATCGAGGGCCGAAGGGACTGGACTGCGCTGTAATGTTCTCTGTTCTATGTTCTATGGTCTAACTCCTCTGCTTCTATTTGCGTGTACTTGCGTTCTGTTCACTGTTTCATTGTGCATTATCTGAATGGCATTTTTACGAACGCCCATTTTCCCAAACGTGCACTGCGGCCTTCGCAGTTTTATCTTTCCACAAGGGCTCCCACAGGGTGGAATGGAAGGAGTTGCAGGTTATTCACCCAATGATGTAATCCTGAGGTCTTCCAATACCTCTCCAGCATGTGGGAGTACTCACAATAAGGGTTGCTCATCCATCACCGGGCGGCAAAATTTCAAATTTTTCATCATGTTCTACAAATCTCTTGACTGTCTTCCCTCTAGCTATCACTGTCATGTCTCCAGCCCACTCAAGAGCAAATAGAGCTGGTCAATAGGATTCCAACCCAGCCAGCGGACACGACACCCAAGATTATGTTTTAAAGTTCACTCTCAGATATTCTGAATTCCCTCGAATTCCAAGTTCTGGAGCACGTTCGATTTGAACTGTTTCACGTTTGGTGCCTAAAAGTCACCTGCCAAGACCATAAATTATGAATTCCCGTGGCAACGTAAATCGCACCAGGCAAAAGGAAAGGAATTACTCACCAAGTGATTAAGAAAAACTGCAATACATGCTGAAATCAAGGGTAATGAGCTGGTATCAATACTACATCGTACCTTTTATATAAAAGAAGCTTCAAAGCTTTTACTTTGTGTGAGTTTAAACAAATGTTGATCCCTGTCACATTATGAGATATTGGGAAGCTGACAAAGTGTTATATCAAACAAGTGATCAAAGAAGTGAGTTTCAAGTCGTATTTTGTCACACAAAACGAAGCTTGTATCACAAAACTGAGATGACCGAAGTTTTTCTGCTAGATGTCATCATCTTTTGTCAGTCTCAAAACGCTTCATATGTTAGTGCTGCCATAGCTCAGTGGTTCGAGCCCGGGGTTGTAACCTCGATTCACACTGCAGCCTTGCTGAATTTTCTTGAAACTAATGCAGCAAGCATCCGAAGGTGCGTTCTCCATGTTGTTAGGAATTATTTTTGAAGGCATAGCTGGAAGTCATTTTATAGGCAGACCACCCGCCCCCCCACCCCCCCCCCCCCGTCCCCCCCCCCCCCCCCCCCCGTCCCCCCACCCCTAGGCCCCATTTCTTTCAGTTTGGAAGTCTACATACGTGTTTTTCCTTCGAGGATCATGAGGATGACAAGCTTCTGATGCGAAGAATGCCTTCGTTTGGCAGGAAGAACAACGTGATTCATGAAAAGCAGAAAAGTAACGGTGAAACAATGGGGGAAGAAACGTACAGGGATGTGGTTGAATGCTTCTGTTCCTTATGTAGAGACATGAATCTGCTGGAATCCATTTAAAGAGGCAGGAAGTTGGAAGACCGCAGCTTGCCAGGCTGCCTCAGAGTTGGAGAAGTCAACATTTAGCAGGTATCAATTATTGCCGATTGGGACAATCCTTGAGGGACAGCCTCCCGCCTGTTTACCCTTCTGCTTATGTAAACAGAATCGGGTTTTAAAGCGAGTCATGAAGACAGAATAGTCCAAACGGGTCAATTCCTCATTTTTTGGAAGTTGGGCTCTCCTGAGACCTTCGTCACTTTCAAACGATGTGTCTGTATAGTTCCCTCTATGGGTCAAAATGGGGTTTAGTTGTCCCGCAGTTCATGAACAAATTTGACGGTATCTGACTTCAGTCTCATTCATGGTTCAGTTGAGATTAAAACTTTGCAGGGAAAGCCTCATTCAGATGAACATTTCAGACGTCAGGCTGTGGGCCAATGAGTGGAAAGTGGAAACGAGAATATTTGGATGTTTGATGACTGGCACTGACATAATGTATTATTCTGTGCTCTAAAAGCACGGTGTCACAAACACTCTTTTTTGGAAGGAATTTCTCATCGCAGGAAAAGAAACCTGTGCTGTTAAGAGAAGACGCAATTGCACATGCCGTCCTTCCTGGTCGACTAGTGGTTACCACACAGCGCTTTCACCGCTGTGGTTTGGGTTAATTTCTTGGTCAGGGAATCTGGATTTATTGTTCCTGATAAGGGCAAGAACAAAAGTGAGCGTCTTTGACATTTCAAACGCGTCCGCATGTGCCTTGCATAATTGTGCAGGGCCGCAAGGTGGCTCACTGGTTATCACTGCTGCCTCACAGCGCCACAGATATGATTTGCCTACAACTGGGTCGACTGTCAGTAAGGTGCCTTATTCAGGAGCAAATAAAGAGAAAAAGGGTAAGGAATTGTTCTGTGAGGGTTAATTCCCGGAGGATTGGTGTGCATTTGTTGCATCGAATAGGCAATTTCTGAACTGTAGGCATTCCATGTTCCCTTATTGTGTTGCTTTAGCACATGTTCAGACAAGTGAGAAAAGTGAGGAAAAACAGGCACGACCAAATCAGTGATTGATCCATTGTGCAACAACCAACGGATTCACTTTTGACTGAACTAGCTCCCATTTTCCCTACATTGGTAATGGTAGTATGCAGCATTAGAACGGGTTTTCATGTGTTGTTTTGGCGCCAGCATCCTTTCTCAACATGGACTATACTGGGACAGAAAGAGATGATAAAAGACATGGATGGCGATGACTGGAATGAAAATACATCAGGAAGAATGGACAGCGTTTACTTGGAAACAGAAAAATGGAAAGGAAGCCAACGATGTTGTGGGGGAGAATGCCCTTTGAAAAGACAAAGCGGGGTTTCATGGGATGGTGGAAAAGACGAATAGATCATGTGGCGTGAAACCAGGTAAAACTGAGTTGTGTCCGTATAGAAGGTTTCTAGGCGATGTGAATTTGGTGAGAGCAAACAGGAGGGAAATTCCCTCATTCGGATGGATCTAAATCTAGAGTATAGAACTTGAAAACCAGCGATGAATGATAAAGAGAAGTTTGGAGCTGGCATTCTTTTTCTTTCTACAGCTATTGAATTCGAAAATGATTACTTTTTCTCAGGAAAAATTATTCAGAAGCTTATTCTAAAACATTTGTAAAGACGCGTGCAGACACACAAGGAGTGAATTTCACCGGGATATGGAGTCTGGGCGGCTAGAATGGGTACAAAAGGTGCACACTCTCTAATTGGTTAACGTTAATTGGAAAGAAACCTCATAACTCCTGCAACTGAGCATGACTAAGTGTAGAATGAGCTGATTCTGAGGAAAGGTTGAGCAACTTGTTCGACGTGAACTTCTATAAAATGTAAAAGAACTGAGCAGTTTGTGTTAGCTCAGCATTAAAGGGAAGCCGGTTAGCACAGTCTGCTGCATAACTGGTTTTTGATATAAAGTTATGCCAACAGTGTGGGAGTAATTTGCGCAATGTCTCAGCATACCGTCAGGATCCTGATCTCCCAACTCAGCTCATAAATTAGACGGTGGCGATAATCAAAGTGAAACTATACTATCGTGAGTTGGAACCGACCTGCCGATGTGATGCACCTTTGTTCTTTCATTTGTTGCATTGGAAAATTTGGCTGCAATCACAGAGAAGGGAGTGAGTTCATTTGCAGCTCACTCATCTCCCCCAACCATATCTAGTGACAAGGCACGAAAAAAAATCCTGTTTGAATTCTGTAATCTTCATAGCAGTACTTAAAAACATCTTTGTCATTTCTATTCCAGTTTTTCTGATAACAACCAACATGTCCAATGAGATAAACCTAATAATTTTCGGATTGTTTTAATGGACTGTGCGAGTTTGCAGTAATATCAGTAATTTGATACGAGCTAAACATCCTTTCCAGAATTTAACACAGCGCAGGATCAGCGACATGAGAAACGTCATCGACTTAAAAAATCACCTCTGTATCTCTAGTGAGTGATGGATATTCACTCAGGGAGTCTTTATGGCTGGTCTTAAGTAACTGAGGTATTTCCCAAGGACAGAACACTCCACAAAATCAGATATTTTTTGACTAAAAGCTGTTTTACTCAATGTTCTTTTGCAACTTACATATATATATGCACACACACACACACATACATGCATGCATGCGCACACACATTTATATATATATATATATATATATATATATTATGGGCGGTACGGTGGCACAGTGGTTAGCACGGCTGCCTCACAGCGTCAGAGACCCGAGTTCAATTCCCGCCTCAGGCGACTGACTGTGTGGAGTTTGCACGTTCTCCCCGTGTCTGCGTGGGTTTCCTCCGGGTGCTCCGGTTTCCTCCCACAGTCCAAAGATGTGCAGGTCAGGTGAATTGGCCATGCTAAATTGCCCGTAGTGTTAGCTAAGGGGTAAATGTAGGGGTATGGGTGGGTTGCGCTTCGGCGGGGCGGTGTGGACTTGTTGGGCCGAAGGGCCTGTTTCCACACTGTAAGTAATCTAATCTATATTCCATTCCAAATTTTCTGAATTCACACACACACGCATATGTGTGTGTGTGTGTGTGTGTGAATTCAGAATATTCGGAATGGATGGTCGGCCATTTGAATGTTATTCCTGTAGAATGTGCGAGCGAAGAGTTTTCAGTAATGTCTCTGACATTTGAATCTACGGGAAGTGCACCCAACTCCATCTCCTTGGTAACAGCTTTAGGGAACTGGAGCTGGACATTGGATCTTTCGGAAGTCTGAGGTGAATTGAGAGGAGTTATAGGGAGGCAGTTACACTTCAGGTAAAAGAAAAAGGTCGATGGGATACAGTCGGGAGACGATAAGGGAACAGGCAGCCAGTGCAGGCATCCACTTTGGCTGTGCCCATCTGTAAGAAGCATACCGTATTTGTTACTTTTTGGGGGGATGACATATGAGGGGTAAGCCATGGGGTACAGATCTCTGGCACAGTGTTTGTCCCTGTGATCAGAAGGGTAGGGGAGAGGGGAGGAGAGCAATAGTTATTGGGGACTACATAGTAAGGGGGACAGACTGCAGTTTCTGTGGGTACAGGGCAGGCTCATGATTGATGTGATACCTCCAAGTTACCAAGGTTTGTGATGTCTCGCAGCGTGTTTTCAGGATCCTTAAGGGGAGGGGGAGCAGCCCGTGGTCATGTTTCACATATGCACTGACAACATATGTAATAAAAGTGATGTGGATGTATGGCAGAAATTCAGGGATCCAGGGTGACATCTTAGATCTAGATCAAACAGAGTTGTTCTCTCTGATTTGTTACACATGCCACGTTGGAGTGAGGGAAAAAAATAGGGAGAGAGCAGATGAACGCGTGGTTGTAAGGATGGTGCAGCTGATAGGGATTTGGATATCTGGATAGTTGGGGATCATTCTGGAGTCGGTTGGATCTCAATAAACAGGATTGTCTTCACCTGACCCGGAAGGGTACCAACATCCTGAGTGGATAATTTTCTAAATCTCCTCAGGAGGGTTTAAACGAATTCAGCAGCTGAGTGCGAACCTGAATTTTAGCTGCAGTTTGCTGGAAGTTTTGAGTGGTTAGGACATAAATAGGTTTTCGGGTTTGCGAGTGAATGCTGGCAAGAATGAAGGTGGTTTGAAGTCTGTCTACTTCACCGCTAGGAGCATCTGGGATAAAGCAGGTGTCATTGGTTGTTAACTGGGACTTCAATATTGTGGCAATTTCAGAGACATGAATGGAGCACTGAAATGAATGTTTTTTCCTGGCACCTCAGTTTCGATTTTTCAGTAAGAACAGGGAAGTCGTTAAAGAGGGGGAGATGTGGCATTTTTAGTCAAAGACAGTGCTATGGTAGCAGAAAGGATATTTGGTGAGGACCCGACTAAATCTGCTGAACTAGAATGGGCTGAGATTAAAATCAGGCAAGTGGAGGTCACCACCAAAATGTTCTAGAGATATGGAGGAAAAGATTGCAAAGATGATACTGGATAGGAACGGAAGTAACAAGGTAGTTGTCGTGGAGAAGTTTAACTTTCCAAATATTGATTGGAAATGTTATTGTTTGATGAGTTCTGATTGGTCAGTCTTTGTCCAATGTGTGCAGGAGGGTTTCGTGACGCAGCATGTAGACAGGCCAACAAGAATCAAAAACATTGGATTTGTCCTGCGTAATGAAGCAAGTCAACTGTTCGATTTGGAGATAATTGAGCACTTTGGTGATAGTGACCACAATTCGGTATGTTTGTTTAGTGATGGATAGGAATATATATATATATATATATATATATATATATATATATATCGCAGAGCATGAGGTACCGCTGGGAGAAAGGCCACTATGATGCGATCAGGCAAGAGTTAGGATGCACCAGATGGAAAAGTAAACGCAGGGGTTTTGCACACCTGAAATATGGAGCTTGTTCAGGGAAGCGCTCATGCATGTACTTGATAAGTGTGTGTGCGTCATGCAGGGAATATGAGGTTGAGACAGGGAGCCATTTTTACTCAAAAAGTTGAATTTCTTGTCAAGATGGAGAAGGCGGTGCATGTAAACATGTAATATGAAAGCTGAGTTAGTGCACTTGAAAGTTAAAAGGAAGGGCCAAAAGAGAGAGCTACTCAGAGCAAAGAGGGGACATTAAAAGTCTTTAGCTGGTAGGGTCATTTAAAACCCTGAAGCTTTCTCTTGTCATTTCAAGAATAAAATAATATCTAGGATATGATTAGGGCCTGTCAAGAACAGTAGGAGGACGTCGTCAACGGAGTCCGAGGATAGGAGAGGCGCTGAATGTATATTTTTCATCATATCTCAAATGAAAAAGACAATGCTGTCGAAGAGAATTTTGAGATGCAGTCTGTTAGAATAAACGAAATTGATATTCATAAAGACGAGTTGTTCGCAATTCTTGAAAGCCTGAAAATAGATTGTCACCTGGGCTTGATGGGATGCATCATAGGATTCTCTGGGAATCGTGGGAGGAGATTGCAGAACTTTTGACTACCAACTTTATTTCGTCAGTGTCTATGTGATTAGTGCGAGAAGACTCGAGTTCAGCAAATATTGTCCCCTTCTTCACGAAGAGGAGTAGTGAGAACGCTGGAAATTATAGAACAGTGAGCCGCATTTCCTTGTAGTTGAAGTTTTGGGAAAGGTTATGAGAGATATGATTTATGGTCACCTAAGCAGGAAGAAGTTGATTCGCTGCAGTCAACACGATTTTGCGAATAGCAGGTTGTGCCTCACAAACTTTATTGAGTTCTTTGAAAAGGTCAACAAACAAGTGGATGAGAGTAAAGTGGTCAACATGGTGGATATGATTTTCACGAATGCACGGTCGGCTGTTGCATAAAATACAGAGACATGGGATTGAGGGTGATTTCGCGGTTTAGATCAGTAATTGGCTCGCTGAAAGAACACGGAGTGTGGTAGTTAATGGAAAATATTCATCCTGGAGTTCAGTTACTCATGCTGTACCACAAGGTTCCTTTTTGGGTCCACTGCTGTTTGTCACCTTTATAAATGACCTGGGTTCGAGCATGGGATGATGGATGAGTAAATTCGCAGAACACACTAAGTCGATGGAGTTGTCAACAGTGCCGAAGTCTGCTGCAGGTTACAGACGGACTTGAATAATCTGTAGATCGGGGCTCAGAGGTGGCATATGGAGGTTATTGTGGAAAAGTGTGAGGTGATTTACTTTGGAATGAACAACAAGAATAAGAAGTTCTGGGCTAATTGTAATATTCTTGGAAGTTTAGGTGAGCAGAGCGATCTCGGCGTCCATGTATATAAAACTCTGAAAGTTAACACACATGTTGATGAATTTGTTTGCAATGAGCACAGTGTGTTAGTTTTTATTGGGAGAGGGATTGAGTTTCAGGGCCAAACGATCCCCTTGCAGCTCCAGAAATTTGTCTGGTATGGCCAAACTTGTCGAGTTGCGTGCGGTTCTGGTCGCCACATTATAGGACGGATGTGAAAGCATTGGAAAGGTTGTAGACGAGATTTCCTCGGATGTTGCCTTCTGTGAAGGGAAGGTCTTACGAGGAAAGGCTGAGGGACTTGAGGCTGTTTTTGATTGAGATAAGAATTTTGAGAGGTGAATTAATAGAGACATAAAAGATAATCAGAGGTTGCTTTAAGGTGGACAGTGAAGGCCTTTTTCTTCAAATGGTGATGGTTGGCACAATGGCACATCGACGTAATTTGAGTGTGATTGATGCCGAGGTCGATTCCTTTCTCAGAGAGTAGTAAGGGTGCAGAACGCCTTGCCTTCAACAGTCGGAGACTCACCAAAATTCAGGACAATTAAATGATCATTGGATACATTTACGGCTTATAATGCCAAAATGCTGGTCAGATGGACTTCAGATTGGCGTCACAGGTCGGTGCAACATTAGTGCCAAAAGCACTTTATTGCGGTGTAATATTCCGTGTTTGAACTGTTCTTCAGCTTGAAGTTGCAATCATCTCTGTTCACTATCAGTAAAACAAACACCTGGCGAGAATCCAATGCGCAATTTTGGCAGTGCATGTACTGCCATTCTGTAATGCAACTACAGCAAGCTAACTAATTACACCGCTGGATCTGCCGTCAAATGATGACAAACTGGGACCCTCAACCCAATTACTCATTTTTTTCTGTGGACCTGAAAAGAAACATAGTGCAGAGGAGGTTATACTGATAATGAATCACCGATTATGAAGCATCAACTTCAGGAAAATGGCACAGAAAATGTGGTGAAAATCGATTTTATTGAATACTGCGTACGTTTTCCGTGGCTTCCTGCATTGATCACAGGAAATGTTATGTCGCCACTGTACTGGGATTTTCCTTCTATTGGCGTCAATTCGTCAGAGGATTCGATTCACTGACATTTCACCAACTTCCTTTGGCATGTTCATATGACACATCCACTCACACTGCACATAACATCAACAATGTTCAGCATACTACATCCAAGAGCATGTGGCATGGTTTTCATAAACAGTGAAGTTTGGATAATGTTATGCAAAGGCAAATTGAAATTCAGTTTAATTAGTAAAGTCGCAAGAATCCAGAGTAAGATTCAAAATGTCAGAAATTCACGTTCATTACCTTGGGCAGAATTCCAGCCCAGCAAAGGGAAAATCTGCCCGTGAATCCCCAGCATCCATGCAATTGATTGCTCCATGTGTCTACTTGGAAACATATTTGAAGGAACGTTCAGCCTGAAGGAGAACTTGTGAGAATCCTCCACTGTCTGATCTAAAGCTGAAACAAGAGCTGTCTATTCCAGCTGGGAGGGAAGCGAGGTGGAGATGAGACCAAAATATTACTTGGCGTTTAATTCATATTGTCCTCATTGTGATTGTTTAAAAACCTGGGCCAGAAATGGCACAGACACAAAGGAGCAGAAGGAGGCCATTCTTAACACCGATCCTGCCCCGCCACGTCATTCGATATCATCATGGCTGGCACAACAATGTTAAGTCTTTTTCCAGCCCATCCACGACATCGTGTTGCCGAGTGGCTAGCAGATATTTATCGATCTCTATCATAAATAGACATCGAAAATGTAAATCTGTGAGAAGAAAATGTTCCGTTTCGAGACAGTTGGGTTTATTCACGAATATTACTGGTTTTGCAGATGAGCAGCCGAGTCTGGTCTGACCACTTTGCAAAACATAAATTAAAACTCGACTCTGATGGGATTCGAGCCCACAACCGTTGAATAGCAGCCTGCAGAGAGATATAGAGGTCCAACACGCTTTCCATTGCGCCACAGAGCCGCGCAAGCAGTGAGCTTTAAACACACAAGTTTGCCTTTGACGCATTGAGTTCAGGACACCCATCTCGCGCCTGTCTGTCCTCGTCACACTTTCCGGTACCTGGTCCTTATCCACTTGTGCTCTGGCTCATCAAGTGTTCGGTGACAGATACTGAAACGTTCCCATGATACTTAGCTTTACCACATGTTCAGATAATGATTTCCAGATAATCAATATTCTCTAGATGAAAGCATTCTTCCTAAATCTAATCCTTGTCTCCTGTCTTTCATTTATGTTACTCTGTTCCTTCCCAATACAGGCTTATCCCTGTCACCCATATTTATCCTCTTCATAAAATGAGCACGTTAATCGGTTTCTCATTCAACCTTCTCTGCGGTTAGATAAACATCCCCAGCCGAGCTCGTGTACCTTCACAATGGGAGAGGTCCAGCCCTTGCCATTCTTTTCATCTCCAGTGAAATTCTCCTCCTGAAATCAGACGCTTCCAGCAGTCTGGCGATTACAACGGAAAAGCAAAGTTCTCAGGAGGAAAGCCAAAAGGTGTGAACAAAATCAACAGCTCTTGTCCATCTCTGAATAGAAAGGAAAGTTAACGTTTCGAGTCCAATGATCCATCTTCGGAAATGATGGGAAGGGCGGGTGGACGAAGAACGTGGAAGAGGGTGGACGGTTTCTAAAATGATTGAACTCGATGTTGGGTCCTAATGTTTGCATGGTCTGTCGGTAGAAAATGAGTTGCCGGTCTTCCAGATTGTGTTGTGTCTTGAAGAGCACAGCAGCAGACCAGAAACTGAAATGATTGCATGGGAACACAGTGTCTAGATTAGAGTGGTGCTGGAAAAACACAGCAGTTCAAGCAGCATCCGAGGAGCAGTAAAATCGACATTTCGGGCAACAGCCCTTCATCAGGAATACAGACAGAGACCCAGAAGGGTGGGAACACATTGTAATGTTGAAGTACAGAAGACTGGAAGATCGGGATAGTTTTTATTCATTCTGGACAAAACGTAAGTGATCTCAGCTTTGTCACCGACACTATTTTCCTCTCTCCATTGGAGAAAGGTCACATTCTGAGCAGAAAATAAAGTTGCCTCGATTAAATGAAGTGCAGACAAATCTCTGGAAGATGTGACGACAAGCTTCCACAGTAAGTAGAGATATCGGAAACCAGCAGGAAATGTAACTTACAACATAGAACGTTACAATGCAGTACAGGCACTTCGGCCCTGGCTATTGCCGCGACCTGTAAAATAATGTGATGTCCATTGTAATGGAAAATTAACATTTATTTTGAAACCAAAGAAAGCACAGGGAAACAAATAAGTAAGTACCTGACTTTACAGAGGCAAGTGTTGCACACAGACTGAAAAAAATGTAAAGTTAAACCGAAATGATAGCAGACTGACAAGGCCAGCAAACTACCATATCAACAGTCAAGAATGAGAAAAATCAACTCCGTATCTGGAAACTAACCCGAATGTTTCAGGCCCCTGAACTTGAGATTTTGATAAGAAGAAGCGAATTCTAGTATCAAGGGAAAATGTATTATTTGTGGAAGGTGAGCTAGTTACCTTTTTGGTAGATACAGGAGCAACATATTCAGTCCTTAAATCAACGCAGTTGAGAGAGTCGACGCAGTGGATGCTTCAGGAGTCGTGATATGAGAGAGCTTAACCGCACCACTATTGTGCGGAACCAGTAACTGTGAAACATTCCAATTCTCATTTCTATTGTCGGAAATCTGTCCTTTAAATCAGATGGCTCGTGATCACATTGTGAGATTGGGGTCGGGTTGTGCAGTACCCCGACAGGCTTGCAGGTAATACGAAAAGATTTACCAGCGCAAGCTGTAAATTATGACTCACGACCCCGATGCATGTCTATGAGTGGCGATTAAGCCAGAGAGCCATAAGTTCAGTAAGTGATTCGCTCGGCCAGCAATCAAGTAACCATGGTAATTCCATTAACACAGATTTTCTTGCTGAGGATATGCTGCACTCAACAGCACACATACACCGTGATGGCCCTTACAAATCATATGAGAAGGATTGTTTGAGGAGATTGGTTAAACCAGATCAGTTAGTGTTGTGCGAAGTTTATTGGAATGATCACAGATGTGCAGTCAGTGTTAACTTGTCCAAAGTATCTGTGACGGCAAGTAGACACTATCCTTTTGATGTGGAAGGCACCTTTCCTCATGTCCCATTGGCGAAGGCATCCAGCGACAGGTGGCAGGATTTGGGACCATGGGTACTATAGGCACAAAAACGAAAGATTGTGTCTTCAGGAACGATATGCGTATCTGCTTCAATGCAGATATAAGGACAGATGTGAAGAAACTAAATTGGCTGTCTCAGGCAGATAGGGCAGTCCAGGTAACCCCCGCCAAAAGGGTAGCCTGGCGATTAGCTATGGTAGATGTTTCGGATCCAAGATTAAGAAGGGGCCCGACTGAGTGCAGGGCAAAAGGCAAACGTGGTATGGGGTTTATACGAAGCTGTGAACCCATAAAAATAACCCCAGAAGTCTGAGTATCGGCCTTGCAGAACACAAGACCCGTTAAAACCCGAGGCTCTCAAAGGAATTACTTTGCATACCTCCTGAAGGCTTGAGTGATAATTCCCTGTGGATAATCATCGGTAAGAGCCACATTTTTTCCGGTCAAAAAGGCAAACATTCCAGGTGAATCATGGAAACGGAGCTTTGTTCAAGACCTACAGGTCGTCAATTATGCTATTGTTCCGCCCGCCCCAAATGTTCCTAATCCTTGTACTATATTAGCTCAAATTCCAGCTGTCAGCAAATGTTTCTCTGCTGTGGATTTAGCAAAAGCCTTCTTTAGCGTACCGGTACACCCAGAAAGTCAATTCTGGTTCACTTTTCCATTCAAAGGCAAATCGTGTACATTCACGCGACTTTGTCAAGATTACTGTGAGTCCCCACCATAATTAATGAGGTTCTATGCAGGAGTCTGGAGACTCTTGTTTTAACCCCGGGGTCAGCGCTTCTGCAGTATTTAGACGAATGTTTAATAGCAGCACCAAGAGAGGAACAATGTGAGAAAGATACGCTTGCGTTGCTCTGCCATCTAGCCAGGAATGGGCACAACGCTAGTTTCGCAAAACTACAATTTGTGCAACAACAGGTGAAGTTCTTAGGTCACTTCTTGTCTGAACAAGGGAAGGCCATTGGTCAAGACAGAGTTCAAGCGATCCAGCAAATTCCAAAGCCTCACACAAAGAAACAATTGCTATTCTTTTTGGTCATGCGTTCCTACTGTAGAATGTTTATCCCACATTACACAACCCTTGAGGCCCCCCGCAAGTGAAATTTCCAATGGTTAAGAGTTGCAGATCCAGAGACCGTAGCAGTTGAATTGAAAATGTTGCTCCAAACTACACCGACACTGGGGATTCCGAATGTAAACAAGCCTTTTGTACAAACGGTAGATGAGAAGCGTGGCTGCATGACATCTGTGCTGATGCAGGATAATGTGGGAAAATTGAGCAGGTAGCTTACATTTTGGCTAATCTTAGACTTCGCAGCGGCAGGATTGCCTGTATGCCTGCGAGTCGTGGCTGCAGCTGAAAATGTTTGCTGTAGCGTCCAGGGACACAGTCGGCTGTGGAGAATTAACCCCTCTGTTCCCACATGCATGCTTACTGTTTTCCGAGCAAAACACAGCACACATGTCGGCAGAACGTTGGCTCAGATACAATACTGTGCTATTGGAGATGCCTAACATTACAATAACGAAATGTAACGTCCTTCATGCTGCTTGCCTTCTCGCCACAACAGGAGACAGAGACCCACATGACTGTGTCGCTGTAACGAATGAAATTTGCAGCCCAATACCAGACGTGCAGGATTCACAAACTCAGAATCAGGATATTCTGAGTTTTTTTGTGGATTGGTTAGCATTCAGGAGAAAACAGACAGGCCAGAATTGTGGTTGGTATGCTGTAGTAACTATCCACGAGGTAGTCAAAGCAGAATGACTCCCTTGTCATCTGTCAGCTCAAGGAGCAGAGCTGATTGCCTTGACTGAGGCATCTAAATTGACGGAGTGAAGGACAGTGAATATTTACACCGACAGCAGAGATGCATTCGGGGCTGTACATAATTTTGAACCCTGTGGAAACACAGGGGCTTCTGGACCTACACTGTAAAGCCCAACGTACACCGTGACCTGATTTCTGACCCCCTGGAAGCGGTCCTACCGCCTAAATCATTCGCTGTCTGTAAATGTGAAGTCCACACGAAAACGCATGATTCCCTTTCTCAAGGCAATGCGAATGCAAACTCAGTGG
The DNA here is from genome assembly GCF_037043375.1 of Chiloscyllium plagiosum. Classification (NCBI taxonomy): domain Eukaryota; kingdom Metazoa; phylum Chordata; class Chondrichthyes; order Orectolobiformes; family Hemiscylliidae; genus Chiloscyllium; species Chiloscyllium plagiosum. The sequence continues at coordinate 62,215,125 of NW_028270180.1, read as the reverse complement.
GAAGAACGGCAGCCCAGCAGCCGCCAAATGATCAGTTGACATATGTATGTCAAATATTTATAATCCAAAACAGACTTATGGGAGTTAGAGTCGCAGGCCACGCCGAGGGAGAAGCGTCAATGGACAATGGCAAGGTGCAGAATGAGGGAATGGGTATGCTGTAGCCCCATTGGTAAACCCTGTCTACCGCGATCATTATTCCCATTCCATGCCAATTAACACACAGTGAGTACCATGCGTCAAAAGGGGCGATGCACGACAGTATTTCAGCGCACTGGTACACGAAGAGATCTACTCATTACTCCTGAAAATATTGTGAATGAGGTGTTATCTGTGCCACTAATAATGTTGGGAAGGGAGTACAGATGAGTCAAGCAGAACACCCTCAATCTAGAAGACCCTTTGAACATTAACAGATGTATTTTATTGAACTAATACCTAGCGAAGGGAAAAGGCATTGTCTGTTAATAATTGATATGTTTTCCAAATGGGTTGAAGCACTCTCGACGTATAAATAGGATGTCATTGCAGGAACCAAGGCTTTGCTAACTGAAATAATTCCGAGATGGGGAATTCCTCAATGGCTTAGCAGGGACAATGCGACACCATTTGTCACTATTGCCGTGGAGTAGATCAGTGATTACTTGGGAATAAACGTGAGACAACACTGTGCCTACCATCCAACAAGCGGTGTTAGTGGAAAGAGAAATGCAACCTTAAAAAATAAATTGACACACATTGTGAGCAACTCGGGGTGGCATGGACAAAGGCACTTCCAATTGTGATTAAGTATATGAGATCTAGAAGAAGAGGAACAGCCAATCTTAGCCCGTTATAGATTTTGTTTGGTAGGCCGCCCAATACAGGAATTGGCCAAAACCCTAAGGTAAACCGATAAAGGATCACTGTGAGGATGAGATTACTTGCAGTGTAGAAACAGGCCCTTCGGCCCAACAAGTCCACCCCGACCCTCCGAAGAGCAGCCCACCCAGAACCACTCCCCTACATCTAACACTACAGACAATTTAACATGGCCAATTCACCTAATCTGCACATTTTTGGACTGTGGGTGGAAACTGGAGCACCCGGAGGAAACCCAGGCAGATACGGGGAGAATGTGCAAACTCCAGAGAGACAGTTGCCTGAGACGGGAACCGAATCCAGGTCTCGGGCGCTTTGAGGTAGCAATGCTAACCACCGTGCCACCATACAACGGTCTGCACTTTCGTCTCAAATACAGAATCAACTGAAGGCAGCACTACCCAAATCAGTAGAAGGGAAGATGCACGACCTAGAACCTGGAGACTGGATAGTGCTGAAAGATTTCAGGAGTAAACGCTGGAATGCGAAGAGGTGGGAGGGACCGTTTGAAGTGCTCCTTACAACACAGTCAGCTGTTAGTCGAGTCACTGCAGGACAGCGATGAAAAGGGTTCCATGATTCTCCGACCCGCACAGCTGCTGGGATATGCCCGGCTACATTGTCAATTTCGCAGCAGATAATGATAGCCCATCAATCCAGACAAAAATCAATGGTAAGCTGAGTCTATCTTCTTAGACTCTTTTCAGCTACAAATGTATCTGTGAGTGCGTGAGAATATATATTCACTTATGATTTGGTGAAATAACCATGAGCTGCTTGACATTACTGCAATTTCGATTCTTGCTTTTCTAAATGATTTCACCCATTGCTCGAAACAGGACGACTTTCACGTTTACACGGAACACGAAACACACCGGACTACAGGGAAAATGCACAAAGCTGAGCAGGCCGTGTTCCACATCATACCGTGCAGCATAGCTTCAGTCACTGTGTCTGTTTTGCAGAATAAGAGTCCCAAAGAATGTTCTCCACCCTAAAACCGGAGGTAGCATGACATTCCGAGAACGACAGATCACATTGTGAGGATGCTCTGACCTCGGAGCCAGTTCGAGAGGCCACTTTCCTTGCCTTTTACCTTAACCGTGCAATTTGTTGCTGAGATGTTCACTCCTGGACATGAGCCACATGGATACCAACTGAGTTGGAAACCTGGGTGGGAATCGAGGAGAAGCGACTCAATAAATTTTGCTAAATTCCGTGGTGCTTTTTTAGAAATGCAGTTTCTGTTCACCTCAATCTAAAAGCCAGTTTCTGAACATAGTAACAGAAGTCAAAAGGTAATTCCCTCAGCCCACCCTCACTCCCGAAGAGGTGCTAACTGCCCTTGAGTGCTTTTTGTTCTCGATGTGAAGAGCTCTCACGCCTGAGTCACCTTCACGTCTCTTGTGGCTGAGTGAATCACAAAGAAGGAATTTCACCAGAGCTGCAACTGCCTCACTTCCCCACTCGCCCTCCCCGTTTACATTTTCCTGCTCGTCAGTGATTTAAAGAAAACCAAATGGATGCGATGTCATTCCGTAGCCTCTCTGTCGATTCCTCCGTTTCAGTTCCAACATGACTTAGATCTCGGGGCGTACCTTAACACTAGCGACACTATGAAAGCACATGTCCAAAGGTTCCTCTGAGAGCGTAATTTCTTTCATTGCTGTTGCTGATTGAATGAGCCACTAACGTGCGAACTGCTCCAAAACATGATTCAGGATATCTGGTGCCAATTCTCGCACGTTGAATAACGACAGACAGCTTCCAAATGAGGCCTTTGAGAGATGACTTTGGGGTACATTTGACAGACAGACAAGTTCAGGAATTCGTGGTGCTCTGTGACACCAGCGCATCAGCTTCTTCCCTGTCTTTGAACCGAGCCGCCTGCACAAGGAATGCAAATGCGGTACTGCTTTTCGTGGAAGGATCAGAACGCGGTAACTACACTCTCAAACAGAATGGCATATGATCAGAACTAGGTTGCAGAAAAACTTTACAATGCTTTGCACAGTAATTAAATGGAATTGCATTACATTTCACTACGGCAGCAGATTTGTTCCAGCAAATTCAAAGGCAGGTTTGCAGATGGGAAATCAAGCAAGAAAGCTCCGTTCTTGTCCATGCAAAAGGATGCACTTGAAGAACAAAGCAGTTTCTGCCCAGTTTCGAACTGGGGACTTTTCGCGTGTGAGGCGAAAGTGATGAGCGCTACATTACCGAAACAAGCATCAGCTGCCCGCCCAGCGCCTCAGTGGCATCCAGCACTGAAAGTTGAAGGCATTCGACGTTTCACCTTTTTGTTTCCAAGAGCTCGTTGTTTTCCAGCGTAATTGACATCTAGAAAATATAAAAAAAAAGACACGTGAAATTGATGACAAAATATAGACAAGGATGTCGTCAATGTTTGGACTGTAGGGCGAGGTGGACGAGTCGAGTCACCATAGGACTTTGTTTTACAACAGCGATGAATTAACAGTCTTCATTCGGTTCCAGTAATAACTCAACTTGCCTGGAACATAAAGCAACAGCAGAGCTGTTTGCAATTTTCTGCACGGGAGGCGAACACGATCATTGCAGCACAGGCACCTTGGAAAATTGGGCCCTTTCCCACACCACAGTTAATTCCGCGGGAAGCAAACCCATTTTTCTTTTGTTTTGTACATCAATACAGTGGGGACCGAAACAGCATTTTAACAAGCTGCAGAGTTAGAGGTGATTAGCAGGAATGACACTGGTGTGGTTCGAAATCACGCCCCTGTTGAGGCTGGAATCTGGATCCAGCAACTTGACAGCAGGGCAAGTCCAAACTCCGCGTTCGATTTTGTCTCAGCCTTAGTGCGCTACCACTTCCCAGAAAGTGCTGGAAAGAGAGAAACAAAGAACATAATGAGAATGGGCCATAATAAATGAATTTCATACATACCAGTCTCGATTAGATTACCTTTCCCTTTTGTCTTTCGGACAGAAATGATGGAAATGATTGGACACATGACATCACAAACTTTTAACATTCGCCAAAACACCAAATAACGATGAGTCGAGTCACCGCAGGACTTTGTTTCACAACAGCGATGGTATAAGAGTCTGCATTCGGCTCCAGTGAAAACTCAACTTTTCTGAAACGAAACAGTTGCGGTCGAGCAGCTTGAGCCCGCGATGTTTCGTACGGGACGCCAACACTGTTACGTCAGCACAGGCACTGATCCCTTTGCCTGAGTCTATATTCACACCCACCACTGTCACGTCTTTGAGAAGCAAACCCCAACTTTTTAACTTTGACCCACATTTGAACATGCTGTAGCATTACAGTTGATCCACCGAAATGGCAGCGCAGGCATTCGAATTCACATAACCGAGATTCAAAAACCTCAGTGCACCGGTTTAGCCCACTCCGCCATGTGACCTTGCTGGATGCTTTCGTACGTTTTCAGATATGCCTCTGTAATTTAATAGAAGCGCGTTCCCAGGGAAAGGGTTCCGTAATCCATCTCCTGCTTCAACAGCTTCTGGGAAATGCTGGCTCCAATATGAATTTCGCAGCAGATAAGGAATAGCCCATTAATCCAGACATAAATCAATGGTTATCTGAATCTATTTTCTGAGACGCTTTTCAGCTGCAAGTGTATATGTGTGTGTAAGAATGTATGTTCGGTTTTGATTTCATAATATAACAATGAGCTGCATGAGGTCAAGATGCACTCGGTAAAGTTGGATATCCCAGCCTGATGTCCCAATGTTCCCAGTTCCATGTCAATCAAAGCTGCTCCAGGTGAGTTTTGAGCTCCCAGCCTGATGTCCCAATGTTCCCTGCTCCATGTCAATAGAAGCTTCTCCAGGTGCAGTTGGAGCTTACCGTCTGGTGTCCCAATGAGCCCTGCTGCGCTATGTCAATAGAAACCGCTCCATGTGAGGGTGGAGCTCCAAGCCTGATGCCCCAATGCTCCCTCCTGCTCCATGTCAATAGAAGTTGTTCAAGCTGCTATTTGAACAGAAGCTTCGGCCTCTATGCGCCTCTATGCGATCATAGAAGTACCGTGCGCTCACTGATTGCATCCCTGGGGGCCACAGAGTAGTTGCACTATTAAAGTTGTATCCAAATACAGGTGTATTTCCCGCAACATGAGAACCTTATCTTATTTGTAATCACCGCCCAAATATACTTTGTGAAAGACTTTCTTTCCAAAGCCTTGGTTAGCATGCGCCTATTGCACTCAATGTGACATAAGGTAATAGTGCTAAATGGCGGATTTTCAATAAATATTGCATCACATGATTCATGCTGTGTAACTGCTATTTAACAAGGAGAATGTATTTGAGGAAATCAGCAGTTTTATTTCCTGTGAGGGAATGAGGTTTGTATTCATTAAATTGAACTTGTTAAATGTGTAAAATGATCACAATAGATCTCAATTTGAAAAATGTTCGATAATGTTGTTATCCAACATGAAATGAGGCGTTATCTTATATTGGCCACACGGTTGTTAGAACTAACTACCTATTAATGACAAGAGAATAAATAAAATTTAAATAATTTCACATGTTTGTTCTACATTAGTCAGCGGTTATTGATCCACAGTTTTGGTCAGTCCCTGCAGCTAACATGATGTCTGCTCCAATTGTTTATAAAGAGAGGGAGCTGGCTTCCCACTCATATTCAGCATTCATCACTGGCAAGAGCAATGAGAAAGGGAGAGTCCAATGTGTAACTGTGTCCACGTCCATGCACAGTACCTGCATTACCAAGTTCTCTGCTGTGCATTTACAGCCAGTACTCGGTGTCCCTGAACCCTTCCTCTGCCCCTTTCGAAATATCTCCATTATTTTCTGCTGTCTGTCTGTGCTTTTGTCACTAAGATGAATCACTTCTACCCACTCTGCACAGGTTTCAACTGACAAAATACTCATTAACAATCCATTGGATAAACGTGCGCTTGCCATCTCTCGTTATTTGCTTTTTCTGGATCTCATTCATTCCATGAAAGCTCGCAATAACTTGTCTTCGAAAGGAAAACCGTGTTCCGTTTCATTATCCGAAGGCAGTCTGCATTTCAATACAGTTTAAGCGACAGATTCGACTAATTAATGGAGATTTTACTGCAGCGTCGATGGCAATAAACTGACCAGTCGTCCTCCAATTTAGCCGAGACTCAAACCAAAGCAGTGTCATGAACGACTGCACTCCATAAGCGACGAGAGTGCGACTCGATCCCACGCCTGCAGAGAACAATGTGTCAGTAGTCAATCACTTTCACCACTCAGACACCACGTCGGAGATACAATGCGCATCTTTTAGATTTAGATTAGATTACAGTGTGCAAACAGGCCCTTCGGGGCCAACAAGTCCACACCGACCCGCCGAAGCGCAACCCATCTTTGGACTGTGGGAGAAAACCAGAGCACGCAGAGGAAACCCACGCAGACACAGGGAGAACGTGCAAACTCCACACAGTCAGTCGCCTGAGGCGTCAATTGAACCCGGGTCTCAGCCGCTAGCCCGGGTCTAGCAGTGCGTACCAATGTGCCACCGTGCCGCCCACAACCAAATGTTTAATTGAGTTGAGTAAATTGTGCATAGAAGCGGATACTTCTCCCGAGTGTTGGTGAAATGATAAATAGCACAGTCCAGTTCATAAAGAATGGCCTCACCTCTGCTTGATGGGGCAAGCGCATTCCCAATGTGGCAATCTGCTCACATGGTCTGAACAGAAATAAAGAAATGACTAAGAAACAAGATCTGTTTAATTGAATTCTATCAAGAGTTGGAGCTGATGGAATGAAAAGCCTTGTGACGGGGCCGATGTAACACTGTCTCTGAAGAATTGTTTCCCCGACTCGAGGACAGTCCACAGTGCTTAGTGGCAGAACTAGCGCTCCCTCTCTTCTGGACAGATATTTTTGACCGATCGCACTTAGAGCGAACAATTTCAAAATCTTAAATAAGACTAACTGAAAATTGAAGTGAACAACGCAAAAGACGACTAGAGCGACACTTTACAATAAAGTTTATTTTGCTCAACCTTGGCCTGTGTTCTTTTCCTGGGCCAGGTGACACCAAGTCACTGTCCAAGCACAGCAACACAGTGAGAAAATGGTAGAGGGAAAATGTGTGTAGTACCACAGGGCATGTTGGGAGCAGCAGCAGATACACAGGGAAGTTAATTTCCCACAACGGGAACACTTCCCAAACAGCGGACTGAGATGGAAGATCTCAGAGTGTTATGAAATGTTATAATTGATTCTGCAGACACTGCGGGGATCAGTTATTGAATCTGTTCAAAATTAAAATTAAAATATTTCTACGGATTAAAATCAAAATAAAAAAGTCCTGGGGTTAGTGGACGTAAATAATGCAATTATATTATTAAATAATTAACTCATCTTAGCAATGAGCAGCTCATCCATTTCCTCATAGAACGTTGGAGCCACTGGTAAAGGCGTTCATATAATTCCAGGTACCAGCCGTGGAAGCAGAGATACTCGTTGTCCCAACCGTTTTGATACAACCAGGAATTTGGCGATAAGCTTTAATGCGTGGATCCAGTGCAGCAGGTAATCAGTGGATGGTATCTCTGTGCCAATGTAGTAGGCTATGTTTTAAATTTGATTGGAGGTTTTAAATTTGATTCTCACATGGAGTTGCTTCAATTTGTCATTGTGTTGAAGTTTCATTACGGAAGGCGTTGAGCAAAGCCAAGTTGATTGGAAAGTATCAGTTTTTTGAATTGAGAAACGACCTTTTTTGGAAAATGACTCATTACCAACAAACCTTCTGCAAATTTTTAAAACGTCACAACATGTGTGGACAGAGAACCGAAAATAATTTTTCAACAAATGGATGGCGTTTCCCATGCGCACTGCGTTAAATTCAGAGAAAACAAAACATTTTGAGCCCGTTTTATCTTACTCAATTTGCTGTAAACTCGCAAAAGTTATTGTAATAATCAAAAAGGAATTAGATTGATCACAAGGGACCGTTCGAATATTGCATTCACTTTTGGTCAGAGCTTCTTTCAGCTTAAAATTGCGTGCTGTAGGAAAGAACAGAGGGCTAAAAAAGATAGAGACAACTTTGAGAATTTAATAGATGGAGATCAGAAATCATGAAATATAGGTAACATGATGTAAATGTGGTAAAATCTTTTAGCAGGTATTATTTCTACTAGCGACAATTCAATTCTTTCTCATGAGGAAATAACTTTTGTTTGCAATCTTCGAGAAGATCAATTCCATTTACAATGTTTCACGTTGAATAATATGCAATACCTTTCAAATTCATGAATATTTTATATTCCATCTTATCCAGCTGGACGTTTTCATGAAAAGTCTTTTTTGATAAGTCAACAAAATGCGAATTTTTTACACACACTTTGACTTTTTCCCAATGGTAAATTCGCTACTTGTGTTCTTGTTGATGTGTCTTATAAAACACTCTGGACTCAGCTACTATCATTCTTTGTGGAAATTCTTTTAGGATTTAAATAGCTCTTGAGCAGAAGAAACTCTGACTCAAGCTTTTCTGGATCATTGACCAATGGTTTTGAATCTGAGACTCTATTTATTTATTTACTCAAAAGAGGGAATACCGCTGATTTAGTCACTTCAATCCTTGTGTTATGTGAAAGATCTATTTAGTTTACTTCCCAAACTTGCATGTTTCTGGTACAGCATTTTCAAAACCACGTGAATAAAATCCCTCATTCTGTCTATCATCTTCGTAAAACCGGTTTGTATCATTTCTAATATTTTTATGCCTCAGTAAACCTCAACCCTGAGTTTCCTCGTGCCTTTCTATACAGGAAATTGTGGCTGTGCCCTTTCTAATGTCTTTCCTTTTTTTGTTGGAGAGTGAGGACAAGGATTACAAACAATGTATGCACTTAGTTTGACCTTTAGATTTTACAGTTACACTATGAACTCTTTGCTTTGTAATACAATTTCCCTATTCATGAATTCAAACAACATTCATTATTATCTAACCAGATCATGAACAACCTCCCCATGAAAACTTCCTTTGTACTTCAAAGGAATTTGGGAAAAGGGTTGTTAGGCCAGCATCCCTAAATCCCCTCGACCTGAGTGAGTCTCAGCTTTTTCTAAAGGTAACTGAGATTCAATCACATCATAGTGCGGCTGCAGTCGTTCTCTGTGCAGACTTGTTGTGGACATGAAATACCTATAACCAAAGACTACCGTGGATCTAAAATCAAAACTTTCCAAAACACAATTATCATATCTATTGTTTATCATTTTTCTGTGTTATTGTTTGGTTTGTTCGTGTGTCCCTGTGTTAAATCCTACCCAACGTTTAATTTGTGAATGGAGACATTCCCTTCACCACTCATGTTTGGAAACCCCATTCGACATTGAATGATTTTACCGATATGCTCCCGGAGGACAGTCCTCCCATTACTGGGATGAATCCAGTGAACATTCTCAACGGATCTTCAAAGCCAAGGATTCCCTTTTCCGAGTTGGGGATCGGTTCTGCACTGAACTCAATGTGTGTGCTCATTAAAAGCTAAACAATTGCAGCAAGATTTTCAGATTAAGATTTTGCAATCTGCTTGAATAACGTTTGTCCCAAAAGTTACATTCCTTATTGTCGTTTGTTTGTGGATGATAAAATTTCCTGAATCTTTCTGTTTTTATTTCATATTGGCGGATGTTACAGCAATTTATAAGCATAGTGATTTCTAGAAGCCATCAGAGAGCACGGTAGCTGATCATGTGAAATGAGACCGCAGTAATGATTGGCCTCAGAATGAAGGTGTCGCTGGTTTGCAGTGATGACGGTGTGGCTGAGTTTCATATTTATTTTGGAGGAGGATAGGTTGGGTCTAAGATGAGCGCTTAAAACCGAAGCAAGGGGAATGGTATCAGATAGCGAAGTTAGGGTGAGCTGAATTGAAGTGGAAAATTGCATCAGAAGATAGAGCAGGACAGCTTCATCATGTCACTCAGACTGTAAAAGCCACGCAGAAGAAGCAAAACACCTTCAGTGCAGGCACAATGACAGGTCAAGTGGGAAGGAAACAAAGCAAGACACTAAGATGGAATACAACAATTTATGTGAAACGTTTCGCAATATATCCTTTTTTTAAATTCTGACTGCCCTCTCGTTGGAAAATTGAATGTCCTGCAGTGTAACGGCGATATTTACCATGCTACAACACAAGGAAAAGAGACAAGGACACATTACCTTTTGTAACGTTGTGGCCTTGTGAAAGCACGCTCGGCCCATCAACCAGAATTCAAGACTTCAAAGATCTCTTCTGTGCTATTCAACGTATTTGCTGCTCCTGCAGTCAGATCTCAATAACTTTACCTTGTCTCTTCCTCAGCTCCCTGCTTCCCGTAAACACTTCAAATGTGAACAAATCATCAGTATTTCCACTTCCATTCATTGTTCGTAACTCCCGTGCTGACAAAACGTACAATTAACCAATTTGCCTTCTCTGGCTCTTACTCTGGCATACTCGGAATAGTGAAGTGCATTGTGTCTGATCCGCAGGACACGCTGCAGGATTTTCAAACAGCGCCATCCTCCATGTGACATGTACGTGCCGGGTAATATTTTGTTGTGTAGATGTGTCCTGGCTTTGCAATATCACCGTTATCTAACTCCCTGCATTCAGTTGGTCGAATTGTGATTCCACTCAGAATCACAAATGTGTCACAAACTACCTCAGCTGTGCTGGCTCTCCACAGAGATAAATGTGCTTCTCTGTGGATATCATTCTCTTGCCTTCTCCCTGAAACTCTGCACACTTTTACTTTTAACATAAACATCGAATTATTTTTTAAACAACTCGATTGAAACTGTGTCTTTGTCAATGTCAGGCAGTGGTTTACAGACACTAACCACTCCATACGTACATTGTTCTTCTTTTACTAATGACATTTAAACTCTACCGAATCGTTCTCGATCCCTTCAGGCATGGGGAGCATTCTCCCTTCCTTATTTCCTCTGTCTAATCCACTCATGTCTTGGAAAGTTTAACAAGGCCAGTTTTCAGCCTTCTGCTCTCCAAGGAGAAATATCCCAACTTTCCAAATGACCTTTATTTTTGCCATTCCTCATACACCACACCATTATCATCAACCTGTTCAGCGCTGTTTCCAATCATTTCACGTTCCCATTTCCGAAAGGTCAACATTCAGAACTGTGCGAACATCCAGATGGTGGATTTATTCAGAGTGGGATTGTGCGTGTGAACATCCTGAAACATTTGTTTCACTTTCACCACATATGGTACTGTGTCATGCCCACTACAATGACACTTCTGACCCCAAAACACAAAGTTATTTTAAGGGGTGCAACTTCATAATTTGCATTTTTTTTTATTTAACAGTTGATAGGGCGACCGAGCAGAAGTGAAATCAAACAACCAAGGCTCGAAGACGACTTGAAGTACGAATTCTCACATGCCAGTATTAACACAAGCTGCGAAGCGAAGATCATACCCCCAAACACTCTTCCATTTCCAACACTAAACCATCTGAGATTCACTCAGATCCAACTACATCCCACTTTGCTCTCGGATTTCGAAGCAGCAAAGAGTTTCAAGAATATCACCTACTCATTTCCTCTCCTTGTTCGCGGGACGGTGCTGTTTATCCCTTCCATTTGGACTGAGCTGTGTCAATCGGCAGATTATTCATCTATTTCCATCCACCTGCAGGTAATGTGAGGGGAGGCAAGCGCGAATACGCTCTAAAGCTCTCTCTCATCGGCACAACCAGGTCCCTCAACCGCTGGAAATCAGCAAGTTTGATTGGGAACTTCCTCCCAATATATTTATCTGAGAGAGCGACAAAGATGTTGTGATAGTGGGAAATATAGAAATGTACTCCGGATACTTTTCCCTCAGGTAAATTCATGTGAGGGCATTTTTGTGCAGACTGTTTGGTGTTCAGAATCCATCTTCACACAGCAATTCTGCAGAGAAGTTTTTTTTTCTAATACAGACATCTGTTTCTTTGCTGCAATCGGGCAGCAATTAGCATCTGAGCCCCAACTGTCCGAGATGAAGAGAATCCGAGTAAAACCCTCACTCACTGAGAGCCATTCCCACAGCCCTGAGCTGCGGGCTGCAAATAATCTAACACGGAAGGAGGGTTAAAGATAAGACATTGTTTCACCCTAAGTCACTCTGCCCCAGAAACAGGAGGAGGGACAACATCAATGTGTGGCGTCACTCACGCCCCGGCAGAAGCCGTTCAGCCCATCGAGTCCACTGCGACTCTGTGTCGCTTGTATATCTCTGTGGTTATTCATAATTGGTGATGTATGTCCTAATAATGCGGAACTGTGTATGTGTCGTAATGCTGTCTCCAACAAGATGATCCAATTGCCATTCATGGCTTTTCATTTCACAGGGAGGACAATGCAGTGTGAATCAGCGTTGGGAATGAATGCAGGGCGTCATGCGCACAGAGCACTCTGCAACTGATATATCTTACCTACACGAGTTTATTCCCAACTCTGGCAAGTGATTTTGCGAATCAGATCAGAGAAGACAGAGAACAGGAAAAGAGATTCCAGAAATTCACAAGTGTGTTTCCTCACCTGTGTAAATTTTGCGGGTGTATCATTACGAGATATTCATTTTAGATACATTGAGGGAAAGGAAGTGGAAATTGAAACAACATGCAATACGTTGAATGAAGCTATATTATAGAGGAACACTGGCGGGGCAGTACACACACTGAAACCTGGAATTGTCAACGAGCAGAGGATGTTTTCAGTCCATTAATTTCTGGGTTATGAGCCCAGTGCGCTCCCGCTGGGTCGCTCTGTTAGCGCTGACTACAGCAGTTTCCAGCGATCTTCAGTTTTTAATCTGGCATGTGGCATGTGCCGCAGAGGATGATTTCAAGAAGGACTTCATTATTATTGTGTGATACACTGTGGCGCAGATGTGTTCCGGCTGTGTCAACATAACCTGTGAGCAACTTCCCACATTCTTTTGGTTTAACTGTGATTTCACTCAGAATCAAGAAATAGTGCAAAGTGAGGCCATACGGCCCACCTTCGCTGTGCTGGCCCCAAACAATAAGGAAATGTCTGTATCGTTCGTTTGATTGATTACATTTGCTTGATTGATTGTCACATTTACCTGAGTGCAGTGAAAACCTTTGCAATTGCAGATCATAGTAATCAAGGACATGCAGAACACAGCGTGAGAAAAACAAGGCATTCAGATTACTCCGTACAGGACGCGCGCTCGGCAAGATCCGCATTAACAGGATCGGCATCATTTGAAGTTAGTAAATCCATTTCTCAGTCTAGTTACCGCCTACAAGAAGCAGCTGGTATGTGTCTTGAAGATTCAGTATCTTGAGCTGACCTCGAGCTCATCGAAATCATACTTTCTGAGTCAAAAATGGGACCGGATTCAAACTCCAGGGCTCAAGTGTAACTTCTCGCACGTACATCACCTACCCGAGGGGATATCACACCCAAGTCCAACGAGCCATAACTGCACCTGAAGCGTGATCTATAAATCAGGTGAGTCTCCTTGCTTAAAAAAGGCTTTTTCTTTTGTTTCGGAGTGAAGGCAGCACTGAGTTTTAACAATAGATTCTTGCCATTCTGCCTCCCGTTTCCCAGGAGGCTGCGCCAGCCCTTCCCCCGCTGGCAGCTGGACGAACTCCTCTTCTATTGGCAATCAGTGTTGTGGGACAGCAAGGTGAATGCGCTCTTCAGCTCCCTATCAAACACCGGCTTCTGCAGCGGGGGTGTGGCTCGTGGGAGTGGGAGTTATGGAAATTCTGGAAAGCTGTACAAAAGGGAGATCTTGCATGCACAGGAACTCATATTCTATTCGGATAATTGTCCAAATAATTCCATCTGAGATAGATAGAAAAGTGCAGAAATGCTGGGAAAGAGAGAATCTCTCCCAGTAATCAGGAACAGTGACTGTGTACTTCTCGAATTCACAACTAGGGCTCTGCTGTCTGAATCAACATGGGATGTTACTGCAGCGAGTCCTGTCGCTCAGGCACTCTGCATCTGATGTGCATAAACTTTACCACGTTACCCCCAGCTCAGAGAAGAGTTTTCACAGCTCACATCATCCCAGAGTGACAGGGAGCAGAAGAAAGCGATTCAGACCAGCATCTTACCACCTGCTGGGGAGAATAGAGATTTCGGAGAGCCGACAGTCTCTACCAGTGCATGTTTCCATCATTTACAATCTTGGTCTGTGTGACAACAAAAGTAGGAACCAGGAACTGTTTATCTTGCTTCTTAAAACAGGCGTGGAAATTTTGCAGAGCATAGATACATCTACTTGCTGTTAGTGAAATGATGAATAGCAGAGTACAGTGCACAGAGTATGGTCTGACCTCTGTTTTATGGGACCAGCAGTCTCCAGCTGTGACCCTTTGCTCACATGATTTGAACACAAACAAATAATCGACTCAGTAACAAAACTTGTTAACTCGGATTCTATGAGGAATTGAATGCGATGGAATGAAATCCCCTTGAATGCGGGGATGTTACATTATCTTACAGGGAATTGTTTTCCAAACTCGAGGAGAGTGTGCAGTGCTGCTTCCATGGATCAATACCAGGATAGATAGATTGAATCAGCGTCGGATGTTATTGTAGGGAGCCCTGTTGCTTAGACACACTGCATCTTTTGTACAATGGTGCAAAAGCACGGAACTTTTGCGTCGAGGGGACAACTTCAAAATCGTTAATGAGACAAAATGCACAAATGAGTGAAACAACACAGCAACCACAGAAACTGGTATTACATAAGAGAGTAAACTCCTCTGCTAATGTAAACAAGCAAAACAGAAAGGATTCACCTCGTGCTGTATTGTGTTAAAATTCAAGAGACAAACAACTATAGCAAGAATTAAGTTAAAAATAACAACTTTATTACATTTTTACATTTTACAGAGAATAATTAACTTACAACTACTTACACTCCTTTCTGTAAACCTGTCTTTAACCTTCTGCTCTACATTACTGGTCTGAAAAGCCTTCCCCAACCCCGACCCCATTAATATTTACAAAAATATTCATATTTAAAAACCAGCCAGTTGTCGAGTTTTCTCGTTGTATCTTCCTCTCCAGATTTTCTCTCCAGGTCGGTGTCGATGCTTTTTTCTATGCAATCTATTTCTCCAGATAGTCACTCCTCGGAGATCTTACTAGCATCCGACATCTGTTGGTCTTTTACCTTCGCTCTTTGCTGTTCTTTGCCACTCTGGGTAACTGTTCAACATGTCTGATATTTGTTCCACAAACAGTCGGATCGTTTCACTGACTTTGATATTGTTGAAATACCATATTCAAACTTGATTGGGGCATAATTTAAACTGATTAGGCGAATTCGAATTTGTTTTTTTTAATCCATGTAACAAAGCTGTTAGTTGTTTCGACCAACTGTTATGTTGTTACCTTGTTCTGGACTCCTTGTGCTAGCCAGAAATTTCAGCACCCTTTAAAGTACATTGCACACACAACTTCATAGCACTGGGTTTTGCCAAGACAGTCTATTATGCTCAACATCGCTCTCTGTCAATCTCATGAGCCTGAGATTTGAACAATCTCTGGTCTAAGTTATTCAAACGACCCTGATCTCATAACCTCAGATTTAACACGCCCCCGTATGTATGTCTTACAATATTAATTGATTCCTCACTGTGTTACTTCAGCATACGTTGAGAAGAAATTATAAATGAACACAACTTTCACCTATGTGACTGCGATTTGACCCAATGTTGCTGCAGCCAACCGATTCAGCTGTCAGTGAAATAGCCCACATCTTTCCTGTACCGGCAATGAGATTGCATAGCATAGTGGTAACTTTTCATGCGTTGAATTTGACCCAACATCATTTCTGAGGACGAAATTTACTGGCATATGAAGACATGATGAGATACATGGGGGTTGGGGTTGGAATATGGTCAGGAAGGATATGGTGAGAGTTCCCTTGATACAAAATCGTTCGAGACAACGGAAATGAGATTTACTGGGAGATAAAGCCAAGAGATAAGCAATTAAGGAGTTTAATGGAATGTTGGGATAGATGAATAATAAGCGGACCAAATCAGGAATGACTGAGTTGTGTCCTAATGGAGGTTTTTCAGCTGATGTGAGGTTGGTAAGGGTAAATAGGAGGGAAATTCCATCGTTGAGGTGAGTGTATAACTAAAGGTTAGAGCTTCAAAACCAGCGAGGGATGACAAATAAGTTTACAGCAGGTACTTTTTATTCTGAGAGTTATTGAAATCGGAGATGATTTTCCCGAAAGAAAAAAAAAATTCGAAGCTGATTCCAGAATATTTGAAAAGCCACATGCAGGCACACAACGAGCGAACTTAACAGGGACAGGGATTCTGGGCTTCTTGGATGGGGATGCAAAAGTGGCACACTCACGAATTCTTTCACATTCATTGGAAACAAATTGTATAACACCTGCAACTGAAGAAGTTAAGTATAAGAAAAGCTGGTGGTGTTGAAATGTGTCACGGCTGATACTACGTGAACTACTACATATTGTTAATATACTGATCTTTTTGTTATAGCTTTGCAGTAAACTGAAGCCAGTTAGCTCAGTCCGCTGGCTAACTAGTTAATTGTATAGAGTGAGACAAACAACGTGGGATTAATTGTCACACTGTCTCAGGTTACCATAAAGATCATCATCTCTTCCACTCACCTGATCTGTAATACAATGGTGACTCTAGTGAGTAGGAATGGCCCTGTGGATATCAAGCATCATCATCATTGCCATCTGTTGCCTTGAACATTTGGTCACAATAACCAGGAACGGAACTGAGTTCATTTAATACTCACTAACCTCCGCGTGAAAAACACAGCAAAAAGACTCGTCCTTATTCCTGTTTGAACGCTCTGTTCTGCACAACAGCAAAAGTATTGGTTATGGCTTTACCAGATTCACTGACAACATTCACTCTACTCAAAGAGATAAATCTAATTCCTTTCGAACAGTTTAATGAACTGTGCGAGTTTGCAGCAAATGGGATAATATGAAACGAGTTTAACAGCCTTTCCAAGAATGGAATACAGTGGAGGGTCAAAGATTTGAGAAGTGTCATCATGCTAAAACCTTACCTGTTTCTCAATCCACAGATGGATAATCGCCTGGGGAATATGGACACCTTTCCGGCTGATAATTCACACATTTCCCAAATGCAGAAAAATCCCACAAATCAGAAACTGGAGGCTTACTGATGCTTTATTCGACGTTATTTTTCAAATTCACTTCAGTCTGGTGCTCCAATGATCCCTGATCAACATCAGGAAAAGCAGCTTCAGATAATAATTGAACTTATAGCTGCAGCATTTCACACGCTGTTAAGTGATGATGAATTGGTCCATGGGAGCAGCAGAGCGCCAACCTGTAACATGCTCTATTCGTACCTCTGGGACCTTCGACCAACCTGTTCTACTTTAGTTGTAGTCCTGAAATTAAAGTTAAGGCAGTGGAGGAGGAACTGACCTGTGACTATTGGAGCACCAGGTTCAGGAAAGGGACATAGAAAAATGTCGTGCAAATTAGACTTGATTGAAAGCTGCGTTTCTGTGTGTCACTGTCCTGTTTACAGCCAATGTTACATTATCGCTGTCACAGGGCTTTTCATTCGGTCGGCTTCAATTCGGCACAGAATTCGATTCAAAGACACTTCACTAACTTCCTTCTAACAGTTCATACAGACAACATGAAACATACTGCACTCATCATCAATCTTCACCAGGGCTACATCCGAGGACGTTGCACAGTTTTCATGAATACTAAAGATATAAGAAAGTTAAACAAGAATAAATTGAATTTCAGTTTAAATTGTAAAATGATAAGAATGCATAATAACATACAGAATCGGTTAAATTCATGTTCATTAACGTGGCCAGAACTCTAGCCCAGGAAAGAGGAAATCTGTCCCTGAATCCCCAATATCCACACGGCCGTTTGCTCCATGTGCCCAGTTGGATACCTGTGTGAAGGAACACGCAGTCGAACAGAGCGCCTGGGAGAATCCTCCACTGTCTGATCAAAGCTGCAACAGGAGCTGTGTATTCCAGCTGTGAAAGCGGTGGGATAAAGGGGAGGTCCTTGATATTCAGTGGTGTACATTCACAGTGTCCCCATAATGTTATTGTTTAATTTCCTCTGTCAGAAACAGCACAGACAGCGGGAGGAGCAAGAGGAGGCAATTTCACCCGCCGGCGCTACCCCGTCATTTGATACCATTTTGGCTGACCAAACACATCAATATCTTTTCCAAACCTATCCACATCAACCTGTCATCCAATGGGAAAAAGACAGTGAATAAACCGAAAAACTCTGTGCAACTGTGGGTGGGAAATGTATTTAGAGACAGTGGGCTTTTGCAGTGGGTTTTGTGAATGTGCAGCCGATTCTGGCCTGATCATGTTTCAAATGATACGATTCCCTCAAAGCTCACCCCCAAGAAGGTGAGGAATGTCCTTTGGTCAGTAGCAGAGGCGAGAACTCCAGATGAGTGGAATTGACGATGAATCAGTCGAACAATCATTGATTCCGCTGAAATGTGAAATAAATTGAAAAGCACATGGATGATTTTGGAATAATATAGGGAGACGCAGTGAGAATAGTTCACAGGTCAGCCCAACATCGAGGGGCGAAGGGCTTATTCTGTGCTGTATTGTTCTATGTTCTAAACTCCGAATCTGGTGGGACTCAAACAAACAATCCTTGAATCGCAATCTTAACAACGCAGTGGAATTCTAAAACATCTTTCATTTCCCCACAGAGTGCAGCCCTCATTTTGCTGCACTCAAAGATATGGTTTCAAGTCTTTCATCGAACATCTTGCCCCATTTTCCAGTACCTCCTCATTAAGGCCTAGCTTCTCAAGTGTTCGGCTAAATAATCCGGAAATGTTCTCATGACTCTTAGCTTTACCACACGTTCAAACAGTGAGTTCCAGACAAACAATACTCTCAGGATGAAAGCATTCTTCCTAAATCTTCTTTGAATATCCTCTCTCTTGCTATATCCCTGGTTATTAACCCTTCCCGTGAGAAGTTTATTCCTATCACATATATCTATCCCCTTTCTGTGAACGTTCATCAGTTCCTAGCTCAGCTTTCTCCACTGTCAGATAAAGATCCCCAGCCGAGCTCATCTATCTTTGCAGTGGCAACAGTGCAGTGCGCTAATAGCACAGCATGTCAGGCAGCATCCGGGAGCAGAAGAATCGACGTTTTGTGCATGAGCCCTTCATCAGGAATGAGGCTTGTAGGTAGGGGTTGACTTATAAGTGGGAAGGGAGTTCTATTGGTGGTAAAGTATCTGGGAAAGCGACAAGTGGATGAAGGTGAAGGAGAAAGTGTTAATTCAGAGGGTTGGTTGATCGACGGGTCAAGAGAGTAGTGCCTAGTTGGAGACTTGCCACTGGTATAATGTGGGAGGAAGTGAAATGAGGAAGCTGTTCAAGTACACATTAATCCCATGTGGTTGCATAGTCCGAAGGCGGAATATGAGACGTTCTTCCTCCACGCATCCGGTGGTAATGGAATGGCGGTGGTTTGTGACAGAAACATTGCTCCTCCTGCTCTTAAGATGCTGCCTGACCGACTGTGCTTTTCCATCACTACACTCTCGACTCTGGGCTCCAGCACCTGAAGCCCTCACTTCCACCTATCTTCGCAGTGGGAATGGTCGAGCCCTGGCAGTACCTTGGTAAATCTCCTCTGAACACCCTCTCGTGCAAACACACGCTTCCTGAAGTCTGGCGATCAGAACAGAACAAGTTCTCCAAATAAAGAGCAGAAATATCTGAACAAAATCAGCAGGTCTAGTGCGTCTGGGAGAGAGTTCTTCCAGCCTAACGATTTACCTTTGGAACTGATGGTACGTGTAGGTTGGGCAGCAACGTGAAAGAAGGTGGAGAGGGTCTAAAATGATTGAACCCGATTTTGGGTCCTGCAGGTTGCACGGTCTCTCACTAGAAAATGACGTGCCGATATTCTAACTTGCACTATGCTATGTGGGAGTCTGCAGCAGACCAGAAACTGAAATGAAGTCTTGAGAACACAGTGGGATGTTGCAGTGACAGGAACCTGGAAGCTCAGAGTCCTTTTTTACTTGCAGACAGAACGTACGTTTACTCAAATTTGTCATCCACTCTGTTTTTCTCTCTCCAGTTTTGATTGATGTGATATTGTGAGCAGGAAATGTAATCTGCTAAATTGAGTGAGGTGAAAATGTGTTGCTGGAAAAGCGCAGCAGGTCAGGCAGCATCCAGGGAACTGGAGAATCGACGTTTCGGGCATAAGCCCTTCTTCTGGAATGAGGATTCCAGAACACATTTTTTCCTGCAACACATTTTCAACTCTGATCTCCAGCGTCTGCAGACCTCACTCTCTCCTAAATTGAGTGAGGGGCAGATAATTCACTGGAACCTTAAACAGTGAGGAGGGACATCGTAAACGAGCAGCATTACACCTTCTGAAATTTTGTGGAATGGTGCCATATGGGAAGTGCTGGGGGGTCAAGGAGGATTGGACGAGGATGTACAGAGAGAAATTTTCCTGCATAGAGCTGGTATTCAGTGGTATGGGCTAGTGGGGAAAGGGCAGTAAAATGTATATCTTCCTGAGCTTCCTGCTATAAGTAAACAGCTCACTACAGAGCAAAAGTATCTTATGATTTTCATTCCAACACCGACACGAAGTCCAGCTTACAGAAGTCATGTGTTTGCACTGTCACTATCAGTCTATCTCCCCGGGAGCAGTAGTGCTCCCCCACCTAGATTCAGATAGTACAGTTCTTACTGTGACATGTCCCGTCGAGAATGGAAGGACAGATATTAATAATCCACACTTGGAACGGAGTATCTGTATAGCTCAATAAAAATCACTTAACTATCCTAACTCCTTTTCAAATCACTTGACTCATAGCCTTGTATGCGTCTCCGATCCTTGCATGCACTGTGTTCCAGATTTCAGCCACCCACTGTTTGAAAACGTATTTCCACGCATTCACTGTATTCTTTCCAGCTCTGACCTTAAATCGATGGCCCCACCGTGATCGAAATCTCTATCAAAGTGAAACATGTATTTCAGTCTACACTATCCATATCCCTCAGTATTTTGTACATCTTAATCATGCCCCCCTCCCCCCCCCCTCAATCTCTTCTGCTCTAAGAAAAACAACTCCAGTTTGTCCAAACTCGGGAGAGATTTTCGAGCAAAACGATACACCTTTTGAACGAATGGTATGTGTAGTTGGGGCAGGAACGTGAAAGAGGGTGGACAGGGTCTAAAATGATTGGACTCGATGTTGGGTCCTGAAGATTGCACGGTCTTTCAGTAGGAAATGACGTGCCACTCTTGCAATTCGCGCTGTCCTCTGCGGGAGCTCTGCAGCAGACCAAACTGAAATGAAGGCATGGGAACACAGTGCAATGTTGCAGTGACAGGAACCTGGAAACTCAGTGTCTTTTTTTTGCTTGCAACAGAACGTAGGTGTACTCACGTTTGTCACCCGCTCTGTTTTTAGTCTCCCCAATCCAGACGATATCACTTCGTGAGCTGGAAATGCAGTTTTCTAAATTGTGTAATGGTCAGACAAGTCACTGGAACCTTACACAGTGAGGAGAGACATCGTAAACGAGCAGCATTACACCTTCAGGGATTTCGTAGTATGGTGCCATATGGGGAAGGGCTGGGGGTCAAGGAGGATTGGACCAGGGTGTATAGAGAGAAATTTTCTGCATAGTGTCGGTAATGGGTGGTATTCAGTGGGATGAGCTCGTGTGAAAAGTACAGTAGAAGGTATATCTTCCTGACGTTCCTGCTATAAGTTCGAAGCAAAACTATCTAATGATTTTCATTCCAACACGGATACTAGGTACAGCTTGCCGAAGTCACGTCTTTGCACTTTCTCTTTCACTGTGTCTCCCCGGGATCTGTAATATACTTCCCCACGCTGATTCAGACAGCACCTGTGACATGCCACTTCGAGAATGGAAGGACAGGCATCAATAACCCGCACTTAGGATCAGAATATCTGTACTGTTGAATAAGAATTGACCCATAGCCTCATATGTCCTGGCTTCATAAATTCACATCTGAATACGTCAGAACATTATGTGGATTTCTGCCTCTCAGTTGCTTGCATACACTGAGTTCCAGATTTCAACGTTTTTCCACGCATTCACTCTAATCTTTCCGCCTCTGACCTAAATCGATAGCCCTCCGTGATCGAAATGTCTATCAAATGAACATTTATTTCAGTGTATGCTATCCATATCCCTCAGTATTTTGTACATCTGAATCATAACCCCTCTCAATCTCCTCTGCTCTAAGTAAAACAACTCCAGTTTGACCAATCTCCCTTATTCAGCCCACACAATATCCTGTCAAATCTCCCCTGCATCGTTTCCAGTGCTATCACATCCCTGGTATAACCTGAATTGCATAACCACAACACAATAGTCTCGCTGGAGCAGAATGATAGCGTGAAATAAATGATGTGGAAATCCACAGAAACTGATGTTTTTTGAATAACGGTTGTTTCCTGAATGCTGCCATGTGTCCTTTTCCTGAGCCTGATGTTTAAATAATCGCTGATCCATGTCAGTTAAAAGCTGCTACATGAGGATTGATCTCACAACCGCGGTATTGAAATGGATCAACGAGTTTGAAGGTCCTGATGATGAAACTTGGTCATGGTCATCCAGCAACAGTGATCACAGCAGCACAGACTGAACAGGGGGCAATGTGAAAGTGATTATAAGGGAAATGGGAGGGAGAACTTAAAGGAGGTAAATGATTGTGGGAGAGAGAGGATTCTCCGAGAATGAGTGAGTCTGAATCCTGATATATGACTCTCAGAAATGTGTGAGAGAGGGGATTGATGGAAAAAGTCATAATCTCGGAGAATATTTTTACGTAAAGTCAACTAATTCCTTTGTGTCTTTCTTCAGCATGTGTCACTAGGTATAAAATAGGGGAACGTTAACTGCAGTGACTCGGATTCGAAAGTGGTTACTGTGCCAACAATGTAGAATATTTTAACATTAAAACCATCACTGAGTCATGCAGAGACATCCGTTTAAAACCAGCAATAATTACAGTGACAGAGGATATGTTAGGAAAAGTAGCAGATTCACAACAGGAATATGAGGCGAGCGATAGTAGACATGTAGGGATTCAGAATTGGCTGATTCTTTAAATTCGATATCCCCAAACGCTGTGGTGGTTCCATAGAGTACTACATGTTGAGTAATGAGTTTGGTAGATTTCCAGAAAAAATGACGGTTCAGGGGATAGTGCGGGATATTGATGCACTGTGTGTTTCAATAACAATGGTTTCAATAACAATGGCTTCACCAACTTTCCCACACAAGGAAGTAACTTTTGCTGCAGTCGGTCACATAATCCCAGTTCCAAGAACTGGTATCAGTCAAACCTAGTGGCGCAGCGTGAATATCAAATCGGAAGTGGTGTTGGAAATGAACACGTGGAGCTGTTCTGTGGCACCAGAAACGTGATTGGTAAAGGTGCAGTCCTTCTATGACGGGATAGAAGCCGGTGAAATTCTGAGTCTGGGAGTACTCTTGGTCAAAGGCGGGATGGCAGACCATATTGGTCTCCATTTACTATATTATTAAGATTCTGCAGCAGCATCAACCCGCACTGAAGGTTGGCTCAGAGGAAGCGTATGGAGCCCTAAGTGAGAGGTCGATGCATTGAAAGCAGCCTATGAAATTTTCCTTAACCAGCAGTGTTTGGTTTCTTTGACAGTAAGAGTTGTGTTTGCTCACATTGTCCCCACATCAGTCTCTTGCTCCAGTAAGCACTCCAATCCAGCGTACATTGCTTCCATTCCAACACAGAAACGCGTCCTATTCTCTCTCCATTTTGGATAATCTGAATTGACAATGTCATTCTTTGAATGGAGAAATGCAGCAGTGGCGATATATTGGGCTAGCAATCTTTGGCGACTAGAACATGGCAGCTGTTGTTATTTAAATGCATGAATAAAATATGGAAAATAAACCCAATCTCAGGAACAGAGACGATAACTTTAATTTACTGAAAACTCATTCATTCATGTCCCTTTGAAAGGGAAATCTGCTGACCGTAATGAGCCCTGCCAACATGTGACTCCAGATCTACAACAGTGCGATTCACCAATAAGTGCTCTCTGACTCAGTTCAAGGGGAATTAAGAATGAACAACAAATGCTCTTCAGACCAATGATAGCCACATTCCGTGGGAGAATAATGAAGAATACAAATACATGGACGACGGGGAAAATGGGAATTGTGTCCGTGTGGACTCGAATCCAACTGATTATCCAAACTAAATAGAAACAAGGAAACCCATGTCACCAAGAAGTCAGGTCCACAGAATGACTGCAGGATGGGATTCAATTATCTGTTGAGTGTAAACTCACTTGCAAAGTCATAATGCGCACAGGTCCTTCACCACTCCAATATGTGAGAAGTGATCACTCAGGAGACCAACTGGCAGAATCACCAGCAAGTTTACAAATGACAGCAGGGGATCGATTCTGCTATTATTGCATTTGTTAATCCCAACCAGCAATATAACCATATTTGGATGCCTGTTTCCACTGGTGTTCCACTGTTTTCTGATGTAGATCAATGATTTAGACTTAGTTGTAGGAGCCATGATTTAGACGTTTGCTGATAATGCAAAAATTGGTCGTGTATTTGACAGTGACGAAGAAAGCCAGGGGCCTCAGGGATGCATCAATCAGGTGGAAAGGTAAAATGGTGAATCGAATTGAATCCAGACCAATGAGTGTTAATGAATTTGTGGAGAAGAAACAATAACAGTGAGTATTCTGTGTGGTGTAGACGGACAAAGAGATCTTGGAGTGCACTTTTACGATCGCTGAAGATCAATGGACAGGGGAATCAGTTGGGCGGAAGTGCTTACTGCAGATGCTGGAGATCAGAGTCAAGATTAGAGTAGAGTTGAGGAAGCACAGCAGGTCAGGCAGCATCCGAGCTTCAGGAAATATTCACGCTTTTGGCAAAAGCCCTTCATCAGAAATAAGGCTGGAAGCCTCGAGGGTTGAGAGATAAATGGGAAGGGGTGGGGCCTGGGAGAATTTAGTTAAGAGTGCAATAGATGGATGGAGGTGGGGACAAAAATGATAGATCAGAAAAGAGGGTGGAGCGTTAGGTGGGAAAGAAGATACACATGTAAGTAAGATTAGATTACATTATAGTGTGGAAACAGGCCCTGGATATGAGCCACATGGATACCAACTGAGTCGACGAGAAGCGACTCAATAAATTTTGCTAAATTCCACGGTGCTTATTAGAAATGCAGTTTCTGGTGGAGGTGTAATCCAGATAGCTGTGGAAATCAATGGATTAGTAAAACAATGTCAGTAACACTGACCTCCTGGGATAATTTCCCTCCCCACCACTATCCACTTTGAAATAAAACGGTTCAATTCACAAATACCTAGTCAAATCCACGCCCTGCAACGACCCACCCTCCAATCCCAGTACCTTCCTCTGCCACTGCAGGAATTGCAAAACCTGTGCTCACACCCCTCACCTCTGTCCAATGCCCCAAAGGAGCCTTCCACATCCATCAAAGGTTCACCTGCACTTCCACACATATCATTTATGGCGTCAGTTGCTCCCGATGCGGTCTCCTTTAAATTGGGGAGACTGGATGTCTTCTCACAGAGCACTTCAGAGAACATCTCCAGGGTACCCGCAAGAATCAACCCCACTGCTTCTTGGCCAAATATTTCAACTCCCTCTCCCAGTCTCCCGAGGAAATGCAGGTCCTGGGCCTCCTCCATCGCCAGTGTCTCACCACCCGATGCCTGGATTAAGAAGCCCTTATCCTTTGCCTTGGGACTCTTCAAGCCCATGACATCAATGTGCACTTCATCAGTTTTCTCATTACCGTTCCTCCCACGTTACCTCACTTCCAACCTTCCAGCTCAACACCGTCATCCTGACCTGTCCCATCTGTGTATCTTCATCCCTACCTATCCGCTCCACCTTCTCCTGTGACATATCACCTTCACCCCTCCTCCATCCACTTACTGCACTGTCAGCTAACTTCTCCACAGCCCCACCCACTCCCATTTATCTCTCCACCTCATAGGCTCCCAGTCTCATTCGTGATGAAGGAGTTTTGCCTGAAACGTCGATTTTTCCTGCTCCTCTGATGCTGCCGGACCGGCTGTGCTTCTCCAGCACCACTTTAATCTTGAGGGGAATCAGTTGATTCAGAGGGTTTTGGGATATTTGCTGTTGTCGACCACACTCTGTGTAGGATAGTAGAACTTTTGCAGTTTAGGGAACAGCAAAAGGACTGAGCACAAGTCTGGACACTGCATGAATCAACATTTTTTAAATTTGTAAAATAAAAGATGGTGGGCTGAAGTTTACAACTTCGCCCATCAAGACCACTTCACGACTCAATTAGTTTATCACTGATACCTCTCCAAGTCAGGGTGCTATGTGCCTTCGTGGATAACTTGCAAATGGTGGCGTTTCAATGCATCACCCTTATAGATGTTGAGCTTCGAAGGTCCTGTCAAAAACGCCAGGATGACTTATTCCAATGCATCTTGTAGTTGGTGCACTCTGCTGCAATTGTGCCTTCGCAGTGATGGGAATGAATATTCAGGTATTGAAGAGGGTACAATCAAGTGACTGCATTGTCGTGGCGGGTGTACAGTTCTTTAAGTGTAATTGAAGCTACACCCATCTAGGCAAATGGAGAGAGTTCTGTTCCACATCTCAATTGTGCCTTACAAACTATGCAGGCTTCACAGAGGCAAGAGTTGAGTTTGTAAACAAAAATATCTACCAACGCACAAGTTTCTGTTGTCAAAGTGATTATATAGCCAGTCGCAGTCCGTTTTTCCTAAATACTAGCTCCGCGGATGATTACATGAGGGTTAAGTTACAGTAAATCCACTGAATGTCAATGGGATATGATTAGATTCTCATTTGTCAGAGTTCTCATTACGGTATTTAGTTATTGTGTGGACCAATCCGATTCCTATCCTTATCTGATTTCAATTTCCTATTCCTGATTTTGCCTAAAGTTTCAACTGTTGCCTCTCATTTATGCCTCTACCTGCCTTAATAATATGCAATGATGCTGCAGGAAACAGCAGAGACTTACGAATATGTTGCCAACATTGGATAAAATGGAACTTCTTGGAAAGATTGGTTAGGCTAGGATTAATGTCCTTGAAGCAAAGGAGGCGGAGAGGGGGAAGGAGAGAGAGCTCTATAATAACATAATACCATCTATAAACGTTAAATATCCATGGAATTTTGACACGGTAGATATGGACATGTGGTTTCCCTTTGGTGTGAGGACAGCACCAGAGGACACAATCTCAGAATTAGATATTGCCTACTTAATTCGGAAATGAAGAGTAATTTCTATGCTTAGGGTCCAGTGAATCTGTGGACCTCTTTACCGAAACTGCTGTTGAGGCTGAGTTGTTGGGTGTTTTCAAACTGTGTCAGACATATATTTAATCAGAAAGACGATGAATTTTTGTCGAGGCAACACAGGAGAATGGAGTTGAAGATTATCAGATCAGCCATGAGTTCATTGAATGTTCGAGCAGACTCGATGGTCTGAATGGCCGACTTCCACTACTGGATCATTTGGTCTAACACCTTCTTTTATTGATAAGTTTAGAATTCCGACGGATAGGATGAAGTGATCGGCAAGCTTTCTCAAACTGATCAAACAGATCAGGAACTAGCCTCATAAGCTCATGAAAAAGAAATGTGCAACTGGCTAATTAATACGGCTCTGTATAGTGCTATGGTTTTAATTGGTCATTTTGTTGGTATTGCGATAGTGAAGTGTATTATTGCTAAAATATTAACTTCTAATGACAATATTGGTCTACCCAGAAAATGTTTCTCCTCCACTTAGATGAAGATGAAGAAACACCATTGCCTGCCCTTGGTTCCTCTTCGAAGGAAGAGGAAGTAATGCACTCTTTTACGGCCATCGAATTGGAATGATTTGTTTCATGCCTTTATGAGTTGGTCATAGAATTACCAAAGGGGGAGATGAGGGTCTAAAATTTGAGTTTAGTTTATTGCTTGAAGCAATAAATATATGTGGATTTTTGATTAGCACAATTTGTTTTCAATTTAAAAGATAACGATGAAATGGCTGAGAATAGTCTTTGAACCCTGTGAACTTGTACTGGTGATTTGCATAATTAAGCTGAAATTCTAAGCAAAGAGAACAACAGAGTTTGCATAAAATGAATACTGACACATTAATTGACCATTTGAAATAACCTTGAACTCTCGCCATGGCATGACAACTTATGTAAATAAAATTTATTTTCCAAGGAATTACCATTGGATTAACATGCTGTCAATCTTGCCTCCATATTACAGTTGATTGGGCGTTTTTGTAATTAAGAACTCTTTCCCAGGAATTGTCATTGGATTAACTTGCTGCAAATCGTGTCACAATATTATATGTGATTAGTCTTTCTTGTAATTAATGCTGTAGTATTTCTCAAAAACAACCGTGTAAATAAAGCCTAATTTTCAAATATAACTGTGTAATTTCACCACGGAACACAGAAGCTCTAACCCCTGTGTTGCTGGATAGAATTGTTTCAAGGTACCTTAATTCAATAAACTAATGACACTTGCTTTTTGAACAGACCGCATTCGTTGGTTCTTTTGACCGATCTCGAACCAAAAGGCCCCTCTTGAGGGGTCTAAGATCTTCAAGACCTGGAGGCAACAAATGACAATGGACACACCACAAATGGATATATGCAGAACCTGTGATTGCTAAAGAAAATTGGTGAACCTTATATTGTTGGCAACTTTGTGATAACGCTGGATGATGGTTCGCAGTATTATTCACACACAGCAAAAAGTTGTGGAAGAATGAAAGGTTCGTTTCATTGCCTAAGTTTTCTGCGTTTCCAATTACAATTGACTGTTTGAAATACTGGTCAGTGAGGAGTGTTACGATAAAACAGTAATTCACAATCCCACTGTATAAATTATTGCTCCCGTTCTCTCCTTATTTGTTTCTCCTTCATTCGATGTAAACTCCTAGAAAGGAGGAAAGAAATGTTGCATTGACTTTCTTTATCCCAATTTAACTTACAACAGAATCGAAATGCTTTATTTCGACTTTGATGTGGTTTCAATTATTCGTGAATCTCCCATACAGTGCAAGACAAGAGTAACGTTCTCAATCCCATGTCAACTAAAGAATAGAAGACCCAAAGGAAAACCACATCTGTGTTTAATGGAAGGAGAAAGCCACGTAGGATTCGAACGCACACGTATTCAATGAATTATCAACCAACCACTTTAACCTCTTGGCCACTTAATGGCTTGCAAAATGTGCTGACACGTAATACATCAAGAGTATGTATGGTGAAGGTCGGGGATGAGAAATTCCCTGAGCAGAATCGAATCCACACCATTACGTTCCTGCTTTCAGCGGAATAATACCAGTAAAATTCAAGAAATCAACGTGGTCCTTGGAAGGAACAGCTGTCCTTAATCCATTCCGAGTGAGAACTGTCTCAGAATGAACCTTCGAACAAGAAATGCCTGTCACATTCACACGTGCGTTTCGCCTCGACTCATAATTTATTCAGTCAGCTTCTCTCGCACGTGAAGAAGCATATATGAAGAGAGAAGTGAAGGTAATGTTATAGCTCGATGGCCTTTCTCCTATGGCTGAACCTGAACTGAGTAAAATTCCTGGAAATGTTGTTTTGTTCGTTTCATTTTATTATTTTTTGCTGAACCCTCACTCTGTGCAGTGCAATGACCGGAAGTCAATTGGATATACTTCATTGGAACGTTTAAAGATGTATTAAATTTTACTTCGAATTTATTTCAGCTTAAATGCAACACTGATGAGAAAAACAGAAGGTTAAACCGCAAAAACAAAATGCCCGTTTTGGTGCTCAGTGACATTGGCCGAGTTCAGTGGGTATCAAATGAACCCAACATCGTGGTGATTGTCCTCAAATCTTTAAGGCATGTGATTCTCTGAGTGACAGAAGAGTATCTCAACCAGACATAGACCCTCTTTCTATCCCCGTATATTTCACCTGAAGAAGGGACAGCCCTCTGGCATGTGATTTCAAATAAATCTGCTGGATTATAAACTGGTGTCGTGTTACTGCTGACCTTATCCCCGCATTACGCATGGCTAATTAACTTAACTTACTGAATTCACTCCATGGACTCGAGAGTGCAATTTAACATGGCCAATCCACCTAACCTGCAGACCTAACAGCAGTGCTAACCACTGAGCAAATGTACCATCACAATAAGCACTATGCCTCTCATTTTAATGGTTTTATAACCTGGTAACTCAGCCTAGTGAAAGCAAGCTGCGCCCATCAACCCGAATTCAAAGCATCCAAACGCGACTCTGTGCTGTGCAACCTCATTATTGTTGCAATAAATATTTCTGCACTCAGATCCGAATCGCTTTACCATGTTTCTCCTTCTGCTTCATGCTTCCAGTAAACGCTTCAATCTGGAGTAAGTCTATCAAATGGTTTTCATTACAACACGGACACAGTGTGAAGCTTGCAGAAGTCACGTCTTTGCACTTTCACCTACATTCTATCTGCACGGGAGCTGCAGTCCTTCCCCACACTGATTCAGAGAGCACTGTACTTTCTGTGACATGTCCAATCGAGAATAGAACGCCAAACATTAATAATCTTCACTGGGGAACAGAGCGATTGTTTTAAAATATTTACAATGCCCCCTGCGGGGATTTAAACCCTGTGACAGGCGGGGACACTAACTACGATACTACCGAGGAAAACAATGTCGAAGGAAGTCCTTCAGCCTGTTGTAGCCGCATTTGCAAAAAAACAGCTGGTTACAACTGGTCTACCACACGTATCTGTTTTGGGACCACTGCTGTTTGTAATTTTTATAAATGACTTAGACGCAGGCATAGGTGGCTGAATTAGTAAGTTTCCAGACGATACGAAAGTTGGTGGAGTAGTGGAGAGTGTGGAAGAATGTTACAGATTGCAGGGGGACTTTCATAAACTGCAGAATTGGACTGAGAGTTGGTAAATGGGGTTCAATGCAGTTAAATGTGAGGTGATGCACTTTGGGAAGGATAACGGGAAGGCAGAGTACTGGGTCAATGGAAAGATTCTTGGTAGTGTGGATGTGCAGAGGGATCTTTGAGTCCATGTACATAGATCCCTGAAAGTTGCCACTCAGGTGGATAGTGCTCTTAAGAAGGCATACGATGTGTTAGGTTTCATTTGTAGATGGATTGAGTTCCAGAGCCGCAATATCATGCTGCAAATGTACAAAACGTTGGTGCGGCCACACTTGGAATATTGTGTACAGTTTTTTGCCCCATATTTCGGTGAAAGATGTGGAAGCATTGGAAAAGGTGAACAGAAGATTTACCAGGATGTTGCCTGGTCTGGAGGGAAGGTCTTCTGAGTAAAGGCTGAAAGACTTGAACCTGCTCTCATTTGGCAAGAAGAAAGCTAAGAGGGGATTTAATAGAGACATACAAGATAATCAGGGGATTAGATAGGGTGCACAGTGGAAATCTTTTTTCTAGGATGATGACGTCAGCGTGTACGAGGGGGCATAGTAGCAAATTGAGGAGTAATAGATTTGACAGGTGACAGAGACAGGTTCTTTACGCAGAGTGGTAAGGGTGTAGAATGCCCTACCTGCTCATGTAGTCAACTCAGCCATATTAGGGAGATTTAATCAATCCTTAGATAAGCACTTGGATGATTTTGGGATATTGTGGGGGGACGAGCTGAGAATAGTTCACAGGTCGGTGCAACATCGAATGCTGAAGGGCCTACACTGCACTGTATTGTTCTATGTTCTATGTTCTATCTACTTAACGATCTGAATCAATTTTTCCATCGTTTAGCCCATAGCCTTATATGTCTTTGCATCACCAATTCACATCTGGATATTTCTTCAGGTTATGAGGAGTTCTGTCTCTCTGACCCTTACGGACAGTGCATTCCAATTTCCAACCACCCGCTGGCTGATAAAGCTATTGAAACCTTGCTGATTTTTCCTGAAATCTCTGGCCCCCAATGATCGATCTGTCCATCAGTAGGAAAAGTCTCTTTCTATCACTATCCCTCATTATTTTGTTCATCTCAATCATGTCTTCTCTCAATCTCCTCTGCTCGGTGACAAACAACCCATGTCTGTCCTGTCTCCCTTCATAACTGAAAATCATCAGCCCGCAAAATATCCTAGCGAATCTCTCCTGCACCATTCCCAGTGCGGTGACTTCCATGTTATAATATGAATTGTAGAACTGCACTCAATACAATGGGTAGAGCCAAATGAACATTTTAAAAAATTCTGCTACAGGATAATGTGTGTTGCTGGCTCGGTAGCATTTAATGCTAACTCTAATTGCCCAGCAAGCGGTTGATACTGAACCATATCACAACGGCCCGACCAGGTAAGAATGGCGGTTTCTATCCTCAAATGACAATAATGAACCAGATGGTTTTGTTTTTTCAACACTTGGAAAAAAAAGTTTAGAAGTTACTGCATTTGTAGTACACGATATTTAATGCAACCCAATTCTACCACCTCGCACAGTTGGAGTTGAACCCATATTCCGGGCACATTAACTCGGGGTCTGAAATAGCAGCCGAGTGATAGGAGCACTCGGCCGATGCAGAAAGATGCTGAACCCGTCTTTTCCAATAAAGGCACTTATTCCCTATACGGCCGTGTCTCATTTCCCTGAACCTCATGCTCCAATAATCTCTGGTCATTTCAGTAAAAGCTGCTACATGAAGACAGATCTCATATGGCATCCAAATGGATCAGCTAGTTTGAAGGCCCTGATCGTCAGATTAGGACACATTCACCCAACAACAGTGTGGGCGGCACGGTGGCACAGTGGCACAGTGGTTAGCACTGCTGCCTCACAGCGACAGAGACCCAGGTTCAATTCCCGACTCAGGCGACTGACCTTGTGGAGTTTGCACATTCTCCTCGTGTCTGCGTGGGTTTCCTCCGGGTGATCCGGTTTCCTCCCACCGTCACAAAGATGTGCACGTCAGGTGAATTGGCCATGCTAAATTGCCCGTAGTGTTAGGTAAAGGGGTAAAGGTACGGGAATGGGTGGGTTACGCGTCGGTGTGGACTTGTTGGGCCGAAGGGCCTGTTTCCACATTGTACGTAATCTAATCAACAGTGACGCAGCAGCACAGACTGAGTGGTGTCAATGTGAGATTGAGTTTTCGATTAGTGAAAAAGGAAATTACTCAACAACCACATGATAACGGAGCAGCGCTCCAAAACCTCGAACTTCCAAATAATCTGTAAGACTAAAACCTGGTATTGTGTGATTTTTAACTTAGTAAACCCCAGTTCAACGCCAGCATCTCCAAATTAATGAAATGAAGTGGGGGGTGTGGGCAGACGGAAAGGACGGTTAGTGAGGGAGAGAACGGCTGGATTTGAATTCTGACATATGATACGCAGAGATGTGAGCGAGTGGAATTTGCAGTCAATAGAAACATTTCTTCCAAGAATATTACCATGTAAAAACAATTGATTACTTAGGTGTAACACAAACGCTGGAGCAGGAGCAGAAAAAAAAGTAGCGCCGAGACTCGGATTTGAGCCGAAGTTGTGACGGTTATAACGCAGAGTACCAACCACTACACGATCACGGCACGCCATAGACAATGATTAAAAGCCAGCGCTATAGTCGCAGAGGAAATGTTAAGCAGAGCTCCAAATGCACAACATCAGTAATTCTCAGAACAGTGACAGACATGCGGGAACTCAGAATGGGCTGAACGTTTAACATCAGTGTCCCCAGAGGCTCTGGTGATTCCATCATTAATATGCAGAAGGCTGAGATTGATAGATCTCTCTAAAATATCAAAGAGCCGGGGGACAGTGAAGGTTTTGTTGAAATGTACGCTTCAATAGCAATGCATTTAACTTCGGCTAATTCATCAGTTTCTCCACACAAGGCAGTAACCACTGCTGCCACATAGTCCCAATTCCCAGCCCCAGATTCAGAGGAACTGAGGGAGCAGTCGCGAAGATCCAACTGGAAATCGGGACGGGAACGAGATTGCAGAGCTACTCGATGAATCCAGTGATGCAATCGGTGAATGACAAGTAACATGAATTCGACTGGGACAACACTACCATTATAGGGCAAGCCAAACAGAGAACAGCCAGTAGAATTCCTAGAGGCATGGCACTCATCCACAGACTCTATCAACAAACACATCGACCTGGACCCAATATATCGGCCACTACAGCGGACAGCTGGAACTGACAACCGGAAGTGGCAGAGACAGGCCACTAGAAATGCTGGAGGAAACAACACAGAAGCGCTTCACAGGAGGCTCCCAAGCACTGAGGATATCACCTAGACAGGGGACGAAACGTTTGCAAGACAAATTCCCAGCTCGGCGAACAGAACCACAACAACAGTTTTCCATGTTGTGAATGGGCTTTCTTTTTCCGTATTCCGCCACAGGGTGTGGCGATCGCTGGTTAAGACAACGTTTATTTAGTCCTTAGTTCAATGTTGTCTGGCTGCACCCGGTTTCGATCCTAGCCTCGGGTGTCTGTTTGTGTGCAGTCTGCACAATTTCTGTGTTTTTGTGTTATTTTCTACCGTCTGAACAAAAATGTGCCAGTTACAGGGATCAGCAATAGGAAATCCAAGCTTATGGGCGAGAGGTCTGGTGGGATGCGTTTCGGAGAGATGGTGTGGACTGGAAGGACCGAATAGCCTGATTCCCCACACGGTGGGGATTCCCTGATTAAGGGGCAGCTAATTTTTTTTCTGGTCCTGGAGTCACACGTAAGCAGGACTGTGTAATGATGGTAGAATCCCCTGCATAAGGGACATGAATGAATAGGATTTCAGGAAATTAAAGTAATGATCTCTGTTCGTGAGGTCAGGCTTGCATTCCAAATTTAATACGTCGAACTTAAACATCACCAGTTCCATGTCACAGTCGCTAAGGATGACTAGTTTAAAATATTGCCTCCTCGCAGAGCACTTCGGAGAACATCTCTGAGACACCCTCACCAATCAACCACACCGCGCCGTGGCCCAACATTTCAACTCCCCCTCCAACTCTCCTGAGGACATGCAGGTCCCGGGCTTCCTCCACCGCCGCTCCTTCACCACCCGAAGCCTGGAGGAAGAAGACCTCACATTCCATTTCGGAACACGTCAACCCGAGGGCATCAATGTGTACTTCACCTGTTTCCTCATTTCCCCTCCCCCCACTGTACCTCTTTTCCAACCTTCTAGCTCAGCATTGTCCTCATGACCTGTCCTACTTGCCAATCTCCCTTCCCACCTGTCCGCTACACCCTCCCCTCTGACCTATCACCTCCATCTGCAACCTATTCACCTTTTGTACTTTTGCTACCTTACCCCACCCTCCTCTCTGACGTATCACCACCATCCCCACACCTATTCACCTTTGTACTCTTTGCTATATTCTCCTTAGCCCCACCCACACCCCATTTATCTCTCCACCCTGGAGGTTTCCTGCTTCTATTCCTGATGAAGGGCTTTTGCCCAAAGCGTCGATTTTCCTGCTCCTCGGATGCTGCCTGACCTGCTGTGCTTTTCCAGCACTCTGATCTATACTCTTGTTTCCAGCATTTGCAGTTCTCACTTTTGCCTCGTTCAAAATATCACCCCAACACCAACTTCTCTAGGCTGAAGTCTTTACTGTGAGGAAGAAACTCATTCTGAGCTGATGCGAGCAAAAGCAGCTGCCACCACCAGTGTCGGAAACGCAGATCCAAATTGCATAATCAGCTTTTAAATCCCCACTACACAGTTAAGAGCTCAACACGTTCCAGTTGTGCCACTCAGCTGTCTCGGAAAGATGCACTATAGATCGCTATGAAAGTATAAACGGGGACAAATATTCTCTTGATCAAGAGCACTCACAACCTCGGAATTTCTTGCACCTCTTTCCAACATAGAAGGACCGCACGGTCACCTATTGCATGACTGGAGCAAGAGAGTAACTCCGCGCACTCATTCCCATCCCCATTTCCGTTTGGACCTGGGCAGCTGCGTCACTGTTTCTCTGATCGGACTGGGAACTGGGATTATGTGTGATTATCTGCAGTACTGATTACTGCCTTGAGTTGGGTAGCTGGTGAAGTCACTGATGTTAAACTACAATGCTATAGAAGCACACATTTCAACAATATCCTGCACTGTCCCCCGAGGCCTTGATACTTTGTGGAAATCCACAAATGTCAGTTTTCAACATTCTCCTTCAGGGGATCTCCACAGCTTCTGAGGACATTGAAGTTAAACATTCAGTTCATTCTCAGTTCTCACATGTCTGTCAAGTCCGCTGAGTAATGATATTGTATATTTGTTGTTCTTCAGAACATTTCCTCTGTTAGCATACTTATTGCTGCTTTGCAGCATGCTGTTGTGTGGTTTCTGTGATCATAGTTCACTGTATTTTGCATTGTGACCACAGCAACCTCGGTACGAAACCAAATCATGACACTAAGTATTCATTCCGTTGTCCTTTTAATGACACCTGCTAAGAAATTAATTGTTTTACCTTCAAATTCCGTTCTCTCACATCTATGCGTTTCATATATCAGAATTCAAACACACCCAATGTCGGAGATTCCTCTCCTTCCCACGATCATTAAACCTCCTTTCCGTCCCTCCTTCCATTTCTCTGAGGCAATGCACAATCTATCACTCTTCTTCACATTGATACTGTTCTGTCTGTGCTGCTGTGACTGTTTTTGAGTGAACGTGCCACCATCCCAGCATCGGGACCTTCACACAAGTCTGTCTGTTTGGATACCGCGGTTGTGAAATCAATCCCCATGTAGCAGCTTTTGCTGACATAGACCAGAGACAATTGGAGCATCAGGGTCTTGAAAATGATCTTGGGCAGTTTGGGGGGAATTAGTTTTTTTTGGAAAAGATCAGCTTTTGTGCCTTTCTGCGATGGTGTCGTGGTAATTTCGTAGGACTAACAATCCAGAGACCCATTTAATAGTCTGGGTACAAGGATTTGAATCCCACCGTGCCAAGATTGTAAAATTTGGATTCAATAAATATCTGCAATGAAGAAGTTAATGAATACTATAGATCCATTGATAATTGTTGGAGGTAAAAAATCCATCTGCTTCACTGATGTCATTTCGGGATAGCATCTGCTATTCTTACTTTGTCTGACCTGTATGTGACTTCAGACTTATAACGATATGGTTGAGTCTCAACAGCCCTCTGGGCAATTAGGAACGGGTAGTAAATGTTGCCTAGCTAAAATCACCCTCAGACTAATACAGAATGATTAAAACAAATGCTCATTAGGCTCTAGCTAGAGCAGGGTGTGCAGTTTTGCAATTCCCATTAGATCAGGGATGTGATCACCCAGAGAAACTTGCAGGAGATATTTACCGGCATATTGTTTGGGCTGAAGAATTTCAGTAAGGAAGAAAGACATGACAGAGTGAAGTGTTCATCGCAGTGCAAAGGAGATGTAGATAAAACATGATTGAGCTG
Organism: Chiloscyllium plagiosum; assembly: GCF_037043375.1. Classification (NCBI taxonomy): domain Eukaryota; kingdom Metazoa; phylum Chordata; class Chondrichthyes; order Orectolobiformes; family Hemiscylliidae; genus Chiloscyllium; species Chiloscyllium plagiosum. The sequence continues at coordinate 62,177,666 of NW_028270180.1, read as the reverse complement.
AAAATGTGTTGCTGGAAAAGCTCAGCAGGTCAGGCAGCATCTAAGGAACAGGATAATCGACGTTTCAAGCATAAGCCCTTCTTCAGCTCTTTCTCCTCGAAAACATGATTGAGTAAAGGTATGGACAGGGTAGACTAAAAGAGTTTCCCATTGATGGATGGGATCGATCAACGGGTGATAGAGAGTCAAGGGAAAAGGCAGGAAGGTTTGAGAAGATGTGCAGAAAAGCTTTATCAGCCAGCGGGTTGTTCGGAATTTGCAATACACTGTCTGTAATTTTCAGAGAGGCAGAAACCCTTTTAACCTAAAGAAATATTCAGATGTGCATTTGTGATGCCAAGACAAATAAGGCTGTGGAATAAACGCTGTGAAAGGAATTCAGTTCGTTAAACAGTTGTTTTGACAAATATAGCCACTATTGGCTGAAGGGCCTCCTTTGACACTCTTGTTCTCGGTAGTATAATGGTTTGTGACCCCGCCTGTCACAAGGTTCAATTCTCTGCTGACGACAGTGTAAATATTTTAAAACTGTCGCCCCGTTCCCAAGTGCGGGTATTGATACTTGTCCTATTCTCGATAGGGCATGTCACAGGAAGGACAGTGCTGCCCGAATCAAGATGGGGAAGGGTTGCAGCTCTCAGGAAGGCAGAATGTCAGTGAAAGTGCAAATATGTGACTTCTGCAAGCTGCATTCTTTGTCTGTATTGGAATGAAAACCATTTGACAGACTTGTTCCGGTTTGAAGTGTTTATTGGAAGCAGGAAGTTGAGAAAGAATTAGGGTAAAAGCATTCTAATGCGAGTGTAGAATCATTTCCTGCAGCACTAATGAGACTGTAAAGCACAGAGTAGTGTTTAGATACGTTGAATTTGGGTTCATGGGGCGCAGCTTGACTTGATGAGGCTGAGTTAGGAGGGTATAAAACCATTAAAAATGATACAGATTTTGCTCACTGTGATAGAACATTGGCTCAGTAGTTAGCACCGCTGTCAGGGCTGAGTGTTAGGTAGATTGGCCAAGTTAAATTGCCCTCTCGTATCCAGGGATTGAATTAAGTAAGTTAAGTGAATTCGCCACGGGTAGCGAGGAATAAGGTCAGAATTTACAGGACAGCAGGTTATAGTCCAACAGGTTTATTTGAAATCATAAAAGGGAGAGCTGTCCTTTCTTCAGGTGAAATATACAGGAAGAGGGAAGGGAGCTAGATCTGGGTGAGATGCTCTTCCGAGAGTCGACACGGATTGGATTGACTGAAATGCTCTTTCTGCACTGTAGAATACAGTGATTCTATCGGAGAGGATAATAATGGCGTTTACGGAGGTGTAACGTTATTAGAGACGATGCTGACGGAGTTTACTGAAGACGAGATTTTATTAACTTGTTTTCTTGGAAAATTTGTAACAGTTATCCCTGAACCAAGGAAGACTTAATGGAGGTTTTCCAGGTTATGTAATGCTTGGACAGAATAAATTTGTGGAAAATTCCCTCTTTCAAGTTAGTAAATATCTAAACGTCAAACCTTCAAAACCTTTGAGGAAACCTTTGAGGGACAAAGAAATGATGATACAGAATCGCTGACACTCCGAGAACCTGTTTTTCAAAATATTTGGAAAGGCACATTTGGTGACCTACAAGGAATAAATTTCAAAAGTAGAGAAATAGTCTGTGGCTAGGTAAAGTTGTAGGGGTGGGGTGTAGTCAGTTGGAAGCCGCGGGGAAACAATGTCTCAGTTGGTTGACTTTAGAAGTATAGAAATTTGGCGAACAGGCACGGCTGAATAAGATTTTGTTTCAAATACCCTGGATTTGGAAAGATTATACATACTATGCCACCTGAAGCTTTGCAAATGGAACATAGTGGATTTTTTTTCGCGAAAAGGAAAGATATTACATAATGAATAGTAAGTGACCCATTGGTTGGACATCGACTTCCTGCTTTGATTACGTGGCTAAAAGATGTGATCACCATGATGTTTGGTCCATTTAATGATCAGTGAAATCTGCCAATGCACGAGCAACAAACTATTGGTTTTTCTTTTGGACTTTAATCGTCTCTTTTTTTATGCAGTATTTTCTTTCAGCTGAAATAAATTCGGAACAAATTTGCATATATCATTAATCGTTCCAATAAGATAAATCTAATTCACTTCCGATTATTACAATGAACAGTGTGACTTTCGGTTTAATTAATAAAATGAAACGAACAAGACAGCGTTTCTTGCGATTTAACCCAATTCAGTTAAGCCATATGAGAACGGCTATTGAACCACAACATCGCCTTTATATCCCTCTCCATGGCGACTTTTTCACGTGAGAGAGAACGTGACTGATGAAATTATGAGTCAAGGCAAAATGTGGGTGTGAAAATGACGGGAAATCCTTGTTCAATGCTTCATTCTGACACAGTTCTGATTCAGAATGAATCAATGACAGATGTTCATTCCGACGAGCATGGCTATTTCTTGGATTTTGCTGTTATTGTAATTCTGGTGAAAGCAGAAACACAATGATGTGGATTCAATTTAGCTCTAGAAATTTCTCATCCACGACTTTCATCACATGTAACCTTGATGAGGTCGCATGTCACCCCTTTCCAAAACGTGCTGAGGAGACCGAGAGATTACGGTGGTGGGTTATTATACTACCGTGCTCCCCATTCACGAGTTCAAGTCACATTTTGATTGTTAATTCCACAAACCACTACTGCATTTTTATTTTGCTCTCAAATCTCTGGTATACACTGAATCGAGAATTTTGTTCTTGCCCTTTACTGCACGGGAGATTCACGAATAATAAACACCACATTAAAGTTGAAATAAAGAATTAGAGCAGATGTTCTATTCAGTAGTGAATTAAATTGGTGTAATGGGAAGGAACACATTTTTTTCTTTATGTCACTCATTCAATCTTGTCTTTCTATGAATTTATATCGACAGAAAGAGAAATAACGAACAAGTGATCGGGAGCACAAATTTATCCAGTGTGATTGTTCATGATTATTTTAACCTAACAGTCCACACAATGATCTGATCAGTATTTCAATCAGTCACTCGGAATTGGAACCGCAGAAAACTGCTCCAATGAAACGAACGTTTCATTCTTTCACATGCAGCGTGATGACTGACTTGCTAACTGTGCAAGGTCGACCAATTTTCTTCAGCAATCACAGCTTCTGTAAATAGCCACCTGTGCTGTGCAGAGTGTCATTTGTTGCCCCCAGGTCACAGCACATTTCTTCTTCATGAGCTTATAAGTTTCGTTCCTGATCTGTTTCTAAACCTTTTCTATCACTTCATTCCATCTGAACTTATAAATAAAATTTGGCGTTAGACCAAATGTTACACAAAGTGGACGGATGCCATTCAGCTCATCGAGTCTTCCCCACCATACAACGAACTCATTGTTGATCTGATAATCTTCAACTCCATTCTGCTCACTTACCTCGACAAACTTCACCATCTTTCTGATTAAATACCTGACACAGTTTGAAAATACCCAACAACTTAGCCTCTACTTCGGTTGCCAAAAAAAGCCACAGATTCTCTGAGCATGGAAATTACTCTTCATTTCTGAATTAAATGGGCGATATCTCATTCTTAGATTATCTCCTCTGGTGCTCTCCTCAGAGCAGAGGGCAAGCCACCTGCCTACCCTATAAAGATCCCACGATTTTGTTTCAAGGAAAATAATCCCAGCCTGACCAATCATTCCACGAAGCACCATTTCATTCAAAGTTGACAACATCCTCATAAATCTCTGCTGTCCCTTACAGCACGGGAACTGGAACTTGAAATCAGATAGCCATTGGAATCGTATTAGTCCACAAATGGACCAAATAGAGTAATGATAACTTTGACAAATGAGAATCTAATGATATTCTATTGACATTCAATGGCTTCATTGTAACTGAAGTCCTCCGTGTAATCGCCCTCGGAGCTGATATTTAGGAGAAATGGAACCTGACCGCCCATATAAAGACGTTGACTACAAAAAAAAGTCCGTCAGTCGACTTTGTTTGATTATTAACATAACTCGTGTCTCCGTGAAGCCTGCATCATCTGCAAGGCACAAATTAGATGTGTAAAATAACTCTCTCCATTTGCCTGGATGTGTGCAGTTTCAATACCACTGAAGGAACTGGACATCCTCCCCGACAATGGAGTCACCTAACTGTACCACGTTCAATACCTGAATGTTTATTACCTCAACGCGAAGGCCCAATTGCAGTAGAGTACACCACCCACAAGATGCGGTGGAGTAGGTCATCCAGGCTGTGTTGAGAAAATTTTCAAAGCTCAAAAACTGTGCTGACTGTAAGGACAAGGTTGAAGATGCACTGAAGCGCTACCATTTGCAAATTGCCCTCCAAGACGCATACCGGCATGACTTGGAGATGTATCAGTGGTAAATTCATTGAGTGATGAAGCGGTCTTGATGGTCAAAGTGGTATACTTCAGCCCTCCATCCTTTATCTTACAATTTTTTAAAATGTTGATGATTGCATTGACCAGACTTGTGCTCATTCTTTTAGTTGTGTCCTAAACTGGCGGTTACTAAAGATCGAATATCATCCAAATTCTTAGGTCAACAACCGAAAATATCCAAAAATACTCTCGACCAACTGAGCTCCCTGTCCAAAACTCTTCAGTGATCTGTGAATATCCACTCCAAAATCTCTTTGTTCCTGTTTGTTCTGTTCACCACTCAGAATCCTCACTGTTATTGTTTCAACTCCCCAAATTCGTTACCACTTATTGGTCTGGATTCAATTCCATTCGCCGTTTTTATTTTCCACCTGATTGATAGATCACTGCAGGCCCTGACGTTATTCATCATAGTCAAATACACGACCAATTATTGCATCCTCTGTAAACTTCTAAATCATGACTCCTGCAACTAAGTCTGAATCGTTGATCTACATCAGGAAACAGTGTAACTCCAATGGAAACAGGCGTCCAATCATGGTTCATTGCTGGATGTGATGAACGCCTGCAATAACAGCACAATCGGACCCCTGATGTCATTTGTAAACATGCTGGTGATTCTGCCAGTTGGCCTCCTCAGTGATCCCTTCTCACATATGGGAGTGGTGAATGACGTGTCCAAATTTTGCCTGGGCACGTAGGTTTACACTTCAGCGGATAATTGAACCCTTTCCTGAAGTCCCCCTATGGACCTGACTTCTTGGCGGTGTGTGTATCCATGTGTCTATTTAGCTTGGATAATCAGTTGAAATTGAGTCCACGCAGAGATGACTCCCAATTTTCCTCATCATCCATGTATTTTTTTTTTTATTCTACTTTATTCTCCAACGGAGTGTGGCCACCATGGTCTGAATATTATTTGTTGTTCATTCTTAATTCACCTTGAACTGAGTCAGAGGGATTCTAAGGGTGAACCGGACTGTTGTGAGTCTGGAGTCATATGTTGGCATGTCTCGTTAAGGACGGCAAATTTGCCTTTCAAAGGGACAAGAATGAATGGGTTTTCAGCAAATTAAAACTTTTTGCCTCTGTTCCTCTGATCGGGGTTAATATTCCAGATTTTATTCATCGATTTAAATACCAGCAGCTGCCATGTTCCAGTCTCCAAAGGTTGCTAGCCCAGTATATCACCAAAACATTTGCATTTGACACGAAGCTTGGTGAGTAGCAGAAAGCATAGAGGTCAGTCAAATAATGAAGAAGAATATAGATAGACAGGAGAGTTGAGCGGAGAAGTGGCAGACAGAGTTCAATCGAGGCAAATGTGAAGTGATGCAATTTGGGAAGCCTAATTCTAGAACCAACTACACTGTAAACGGAACAGCCTTGGAGAAATTTTATGAGCAGAGAAATCTGAGAGCTCAGGTCCTTTGTACCATGACGATGGCGGCACAGGTGGATAGAGCGGTCAAGAAAGCATATGGCATGCTTGTCGTCATAGGACCAGGCTTTGAGTGTAAGAGCTGGTAGGTCATGCAAACATTGTACAAGATCTTGGTTCTGCCGCGTTTAGAATACTGTGCACAGTTCTGGTCGTCAAGTTACCAAAAGGAAGTGGGCGTTTAGGAGAGGGTGCAGATAAGGTTTAGGAGGATGTTGCTGGTATGGAAGATGCTTTCTGTAAAGAAAGTTTAAGAAGTTTATGATTGTTTTCAGTCGAAATAAAGAGATTGAGGGGTCCTGATTGAGGTCTACAAAATCTGGAAGGGTACAGACCGGGTGTATAGAGATAGGTTTTTTCTCCAGGTGAGGGGTTCAATAATGAGAGGTCACACATTCAAATTGAGAGGTGAAACCTTTAAAGAGGATAGATGTAGAAATTATTTAGCACAGAGGGCGGTAGGTGCCTGGAACACGTTGCTAACAGAGGTAGTAGAGACAGGCACGGTCGTTTCATTCAAGGTGCGCCTTGATAGATGTGTAAGTGGGGAGCAGATGGAAACAGATGCTGAGGAATTGGGTGATAGGTTTAGACAGTTGATTTGGTTCAGCCCAGGCTTGGAGGTCAAAAGGGCCTGTTCCTGGGCTATAAATGTTCTGTGTTCTTTGTTCTTCTTTGTTCACTACACTACCATCTCAATGCTATGTTTCTCCATCTCAGAGAATGGCATTGGCAATTCCAATAATCTCAGAGGGAGTGAGAATATTACATGTGGCTGTGTCGGAATGAAACTGATGTACGCTGTACTGGAGTGTTTGCTGGGAGTAAGAGGATGATGTGATTAAAAAAAAACAGTTCTTACTGTCAAAATAACAAAACAGTGCATCATTAAGGAAAGTTGCACTGAATGCTTGCAATACATCGAGCTCTCGCTTGAGGTTGCAGCACGCTTCCGGTGAGCCGATCTGCAGTGCTGGTTAATACTGCTATTGTATCTTAATAATCTAATAACTGGAGACAAATATGCCCTTCCTCCCCGCCTTTGACCAGGAGAACTCCCAGCCTCGGAATTTCATGCGCCTCGGTACCATCATAGAAGGACCATGTGCTCACCGATCGCATCATTGGTGCGACACAGTAGCTTCACGTGCTCATTTCCATCCCAATTTTCAGTTTTATCTTTGCATTGGTTCTGGGTGGAGGAACTGGGATTATGTGATCCACTGCAGAAATGGGTACTTCCTTGTGTGGGGAAGCTCGTGAGGCAACAAATGTGAAACCTCATTGCTGTTGAAACATACATTTCAACAATATCCTGCAGTATCCCTTGTGAATTTGATGTTTTGTAAAAATCTATCACCCTCAGTCTTCAACATGCAGTACTCGATCGAACTTCCTCAGCCTCTTGAAACATCCAATTTGAATATACAGCCAATTCTGAGTTCCCACATGTCTATTATTGCTCGCCAAATAGTCCTGTTGTGTCTCCGCAGACTTCCTTACATGTCGTATGTCACTGTAGTTACTGCTCTTTTCAAACACTCATCTCTGCATGGTCCAGGTATCATATAGTGGTGTGCGTTGTGGCCGCAGTAACCTCGTTTGAATCCGAGTTACGGCATGTAACGGTCTCCCCTTTTTAACGCCTTGTGGCACATGCCAAAGAAACACAGAAATGAATTAATTGAGTTTACATGAAAACTTTCTCTGATATTATGATTTTTTTCATCAAACCCCTCTCTCGCACATTTCTGTGAGATATATATCAGAATTCAGACTCACCCATTCTTGGAGACTTCTCTCCCTCACACAATCACTGACTTCCTTTAGGTTCACCCTCCCATTTCCCTTACAATCATTTTCACATTGAACCCTGTTCAGTCTGTGCTGCTGCGCTCACTGTTGTTGGGTGAACCTGCCGCAATCATACCATTGCGACCTTCAGACCAGTCAATCCATTTCGATACTGTGGTTTTGAGATCAATGGTCAAGTAGCAGTTTTTAATCACATGGATCAGATATTATTGGAACTTCAGGCTCAGGAAAAGAACACAGGGCAGCACTGAAGAAAAAAAAATCTTTTTTTTTCAAACAGATGTCTTTCTGCGGACTCCCACATCATTTATTTCACTTACTCATTCGGCTCGATCTAGACTATTGTGTGCAGTTCTGCAATCACATTAGCACTGGAAATGATGCTGGGGTGATTTGCCAGGATATTGTCTGGGTAGAAGAGTTTCTGTTATGAAGAGAGATTTGATAGACTGGATATACTTAGAGCACAAGAGATCGAGAGGAGACATGATTGAGATATACAAAATAATCAGGGATACGGATAGCGGAGACTGAAATAAACGTTTTGCTATAATGGAGAGATCACTCACGGGGTAATAGATTTAAGAACAGAGGAGGAAAGATTTGAGTCAATGTGCAGACAAACGTTTTGAAATCTGGAACTCAGTGCATGCAAAGGTTGGAGAGGCAGAAATCCTCATAACTTTCAGAAGTCGTCAGATGGGAATTTTCGATGACAGGCGTACAAGGCTGTCGGTCAAGTGATTAAAAAAAAAGAATTCGGATAGTTAATCGATTATTGATTTCCAGTACTGATACATAGGTTTCGTTTTGCATAGAACTCATGGTAATACCACTGCCTGTCACTGTGTGAGATTGGGTTCAATTCGCATCCGGGACGGGCGCTTGCAGCTTGTGAGGGCTAAGAAGCCAGAAACCGTCATTTGATTCCAGACTTATGTGACTGACTTCGTGGAATTTGCACGCTCCTTTTCTCTCTCTTCTGTGTTGGTTTCCTCTGGCTGCTCCGATTCCTTCTCACTGTCCAAAGGTGTGCACTTCAGGTAGATGGCAAACCAAACCTGAATGGACTGTATAATCAAATACAAAATCAAAGACAAAAGTTGGAATTGCAGCTCATGGCAAACAGAATGACCATTTGGGGTCAACAGATCATTCCTTGAAACAGATTTTGATTTGCGATGTTAACTCTGATTTCTCTCCACCGATGCTACCTAACCCGCTGAGTTTTTTAACTCATTTCTATTTTTGTAGGTGGATCAATAATGCGGATTTACAAAGATAGGATGGGGGAGTGTGAATCTCTTCGGCGGCATAGAGCAGACTCAATTGGCCAAATAGTTTCTGTCTGCTTTGTTTCTAATTCCAGTAACTCTGATTCTATACGTTTTTGTCCTTTTTTCAGTCTTTGGTATTTCACATCTCCCCCGAAATGTGGTTTGCAGAACAGGACAATCGACTTTTCGGGCATAAGCACCGCCAAACCGTTACCACCCGCTGCCTGGAAGAGGAACGCCTCATATTCTGCCTTGGTACCCTGCAACCATACGGGATAAATGTGGATTTCAAATCTTCCTCAATTCCCCTCCCCCCACATTATCACAGTCCGAAGCATCCAACTCAGCACCACACTCCGGGCCTATTAATCTTTTCCCCCTCTGACCTATCACTTTCTCCCCCGCCTCCATCCAATTATCGCTTTCTCAGCTACCTTCCACCCAACTCCAACTGCCGCCCATTTATCTCTCCGCCCCCACCCACACGTCTCATCCCTGATGAAAGACTATTGCCAAAAGCGTCGGTTCTCCTGCTTCTCGGATGCTGCCTGACCTGCTGTACTTTTCCAGCACGACCATCTCGTCATGGTGAAGATAAATTAGCTTAGCTCAGGCTCTTTATCTGAGATTGAGAAGAGTGAGTGAGAAAGAGATGAAGGTGTACAGTAAGGAGATAGATGCATGTTATAGAAATAAATTCCTTATGGGAAATGTTTACAATCATAGATCTACGTTAAACGCAATGGAGAGGTAGTCAGAGGAGATATAGGAAGAACATTTTCAACCTGAGAGTGTTGTATAATTGGAACTCACTGTTTGAACGTGTGGTAAAACTATGAGACATCAAAACACTTCAGGAGTATTTAGCCGAATACTTGAGAAGCTAGAGCACACATGGATAAGGACTATGGAAAGTGGGGCGAAGACAAACAGATATCTGATCAAAGATCCGAACACTGTACGGAAAATACAGAGCATGAAAGCATGTGAACGATAAAAGCATGGATACTACTGTTGATCTGTTACAAGGGATCTGTGGAATTCTACACGAGTCAAAAGGTCACTGTGGCAGGATGGGGCCACTGTGGCTGGATGGGATAATCATAGTGGAATGCTCCTCCACCAATTAACAGAGTCAGACTTGGGATGAACGGTTACTGTGACAGGCTGAGATGATAGCAATTAGTATCGTCAGCCTTGCCAGCTAAATATCATCACGGCTGGTTGGGACAAGTCATGACAATAAATATTTAGGACTTGATTTTAAATATTTGATTGATAGTTAGTAGAGTCAGCCTGCTTGAAACCCTTTTAGCAGAAAAAAAGACATTAAATATCTAATCAGCTTGGGACAGGAAAACATTGTGGTAGATGGGGTAGCTAAAAATCTAATCATGACAGGCTAGTCTCGTCTGGAAGATCATTGCAGCAGAGGTGGCAGTAAGATACATAATCGTGACAATAGAAAATCCCTATTGGCAGAAGTAGAGCGATAATGGTTTATTGTATTCCTGGAGTCAGTTAATTCTGACTAACACAGTTGCGCATCCTGGTAAGCTAACAAAAATATAATTAAAGAAAGGGTATAAAGAGCCACGGATCCTGAGTTTCGGGGTCGTTCAAGAGTTTGCTCTCTGAGTGTCACGGTTTTTTGTCTGCTAATAAAAGATCTACTCCTTGAAGAACTCCCCACATCTCCTGGAGATTGATTACATTTTCTCCACAACAACCACAACATTGGGTACAGTAAAATTGTGGCTAGCGCGGCTCGGTGGTGCAATGAAAAGTGCGCTAGATTTCGACAGCATTGTTAATATTGCTATACAAAGTTTGTTGTTTTGGGCTCCACCACAATCGGAGTTCAGATTTCAGCTGAATCAATTATTATTCTGCTGATACATCGTTAATTCCCATCGTCTGGGGTTCTCGAAATTGCTGTTTCCCACAGAAAATTCCTGACTCCCTTGTTGGTGAGTTTTGACGGAATCATATCATTTGAAGCATGATCAGACCAGAATCAACTGCTAACCCCCGAAACCTACAAACTCCGTGCTGAAACCCACTGTCTCTAAACGCATTCCCCTCCAATAGTTGCACAGGCATTATCGATTGCTTAAATATCTTTTTCCCTTTGGGCGACAGTCTGTTGTGGATGGACGGGGGAAAGATATTGATGTATTCGGTCAGTCATGATGATGTCAAATGGCGGGGTAGGACCAGTGTTTGGAATAGCGTCCATCTGTTCCTCTCTGTCAGTTCTGTTTCTGACAGAGCGTTTTCAACAATAATTTGTTGGAATGTGAATCTACACTACGGAATATCAAGGTCCTCCCGTTTACCCCACCGCTCTCACAGCCAGAATGGAAATCAGACAAGGTTTAGATAGGACAATCGAGGATTCTCCCAAGCGCTCTGTCAGACTGTATGCTCCTTCACACAGGTTTCCAACTGGACACATTGAGCAAGCAAACGTGGAGATTCAGGGACAAATTACACCTCTGTTTTGCTGCAGTTCTGGACATGGAGACGTATATGAATTTCTGACATTCTGAGCCTTACTGGGCATTCTTCTTACTTTACAATTTAAACTGGATTTGAATTTATTCTTGCATCACATTCTTACATCTTAAGTATTCATGGAAACCGTGCAACGTGTTCATGGATGTAGGAATGGTGAAGATTATTGATAAATGCAGTATGTTTCATGTTACCAGTATGACCTTTCAGAAGGAAGTTGTGAAGTTTTATTGATTCGAATTGAAGCCAATCGAAGGAAAGGCCTGGCGAGAGCGGCAATGTAACATTGTCTGTAAACAATGCAGGAACCAAAGGAAACCCATTTTTCAATCAAGTCTAATTTGCATATTTTTATGTGTCCCCTTTCCTGAACCTGATACTTCAATAATCACAGGTCCATGTCAATTTCACCTCGTCTGCATTAGCTTTAATTTCAGAACCGCAGCAAAAGTAGAGTAGTTGAGTTAAAGTTCCTAAGGTGTGAGTAGTATATGTGACCAGCTTGCTGTCTGCGGCTTCAATCGCGCAATTCGTTAGCGCCTGCTACTTAAAGGTTCGTAATATGCCACGGTTCTAAGTTCAATGCTTATCTAAAGATGCTGTTACTGACATTGACAAGGGATTATTAGCGCATCATACTAAAACACAATTGAAATCAATGTTAAGTAAAGTAACATTTATTTGAAAACTCCAGTTTCACATTTTTGTCAATTATTATCTGAAAAGCTGCAAATATTCCCCAGGTGAATATCCATCTGTGGATAGGGAAACAGAGATGAAACTTTTGCTTAATGACTTTCTCAAATCACTCTCCCTGCACTGGATGACATTCTGGGAAAGTCTGTTTACTAATTTCATATCATTCCATTTCCTGCAAACACGCAAAGCTCATTATCTAATCGAAAGTATTAGATTTATCTCTTTGGGGAGTTTGAATGTTGTCAGTAAATCTGGCAAAGGTATAACAAATAGTTTTTCTGTTGGGAGGAGCAGAGGGTGCAACTGGGATAAGGTCGAGTCTTGTCACAGGATTTTTGAAGCGGAGGTCAGTGAGTATTAAATGGACTCACTCTTCTTTCGAGTGATTGTGACCAAATGTTCACGGCAACAGATGGTAATAATAATGATGTTTTATATCTACAGGCCAAATCTTACTCACTAGAGGCACCATATCATTACAGATCAGGTGAGAGGGGTAGATGATGATCCTTATGCAAACCTGAGACAGTGAGAGAATTAATCCCATGCTGTTGGTCTCACTTTACTCATAACTGGTTAGTCAGCGGACTGATCTAACCGACTTCCATTCAATGCAGAGCTAAACCAAACAGCTCAGTGTATTTACAATATATAATATTTCATGTAGAATGAGCTGCAACCTCTATCAACGCCAGCAGCTCTTCTGATACTTAACATTTTCAGTTGCAGGTTATGCAATTTCTTTCCGATGAATGTTATCCAATTCGAGAGTATGTCCCTTTTGCCTCGCCATCCAGGTAGCCAAGAATCTCTGTCACTGTTAAATTCACTCCCTGTGTGTCTGCACATGACTTTTGAAATACAATGGAATCAGATCCTAAAATGTTTTTATTTCTGAAAATTCATCTCCGATTTCAATAATTCTCAGAATAAACAAAGTCTGCTCCAAACTTCTTCATCATTCCCCGTTGATTCTGAAACTCCAACTTTTAATTTCCACTCATCTAAACGAAGGAATTTCCCTCAGATTTACTCTTACCAACGTTACATCAGCTGGATAACCTCCCTTCAGACACAACTAAGTCTTTCCTGATTTCTCCTACATGATTCTTTATCTATCCCATCTTCCCAGTAAATCTGCTCTTTCCTTTTCTAGTGGTTTTATCTCAAAGAAAGCGTCATGTCTGTCGTTTCTATCGACTTTGTATCAAGTGAACTCAACAGTATCGTCCTAACGTATCCTTCCAGTAAACACTACCGTGTCTTTCACCATGCCTTCATATCCCAGTAAATTTCAACCTGAGAAAGAATACTGGGTCCAATTCAACGCATGAAAACTCACCACTAAGCTATGCAATTTCATTTCCAGCACAGGAAAGATGGAAGCAATTTCAATTACAGCTGAATCGATTGGCTGCAGCAGCATCGGGTCAAATCCCAGTCACATACGTGAGTGTTGTTCTTATATTTATTTCTTCTCTACGTGCGCTGAAGTAACACAGTGAGGGATCAATGACTGTTGTCACACATACATGGAGTGGCGTATTAAATACTGAGGTTGCGAGACCAGAGCAGTTTTTATTAACATAGACCATTCACTGTTCGAATCTCAGGCTCAGGAATTTGTCAGAGAACGAATTTGAGCGAAAGTTGAGCAGGGGAGTTTACCCCATGACGTAACACGAGTTTCTGCGGTTGCTTTGTTATTCACCTCATTTGTGTGTTTTGCATCATTGAGGATTTTGAAGTTGTCCCCTCTATACAAAAGGCCCGTGCTTTTGCAACATTGTACAAAAGATGCAGTACAATAACAGCCGATGCTGATTCAGTCTACGTATCCAAATATTGACCCCTGGAAACAGCACTGTGCACGCTCCTCGAGTCTGGAAAACATCTTCCTCCCAGATAATGTTACATTCCCGCCCTCATGGCTCTTTTCATTCCATCGGCTTCTGTTTTTCACGGAATCCGATTCAATAGATCTTGTCACTGTCATTTCTTTCCATGTGGTCAGATCTTGTGAACAGAATATAACACAGTGGGAGTGCCCTGGCCCATATCCCAGAAGTCAGACCATACTCAAGGAACCGTACTTTGCTCTTGATCATTTTATGAACAACAGGGAGAAATATCTATGCTCTTCAAAAATTACTCACCTATTTTAAGAAGCAAGATCAGCAGTTCCTGGTTCCTGCTTTTGTTGCCACACGGACCAAAATTGTTAATGCTGGAATCAGCCGAGACTGTCCGCTCTCCCACATCCAAGTTATCCCCAGGTTGTATTAAGAGGATGGTCAGAATCGCTTCCTTTTCTTCCTTGTCACTCTGGGATGATGTGAGCTGTGAAATCTATGATCTGAACTGGAGGCTACGTGGAAAAATGTATACACATCAGCTGCGTGAGAGAGGGGACTCGCTGCAGTGACATCCCATGCTGATTCAGACAGCAGAAGCCTCCCTGTGACTTCGAGAAGCAGAGACACTGGTCCCGAATAATGGGGAGAGATTCACTCTTTCCTCGCAGTTCTGCATTTTCTATCTTTCTCAGATGGCATTATTTGGACAAGGGTTCCCAAAAGAAAATGATTTGTTGTGCATGCACGATTTCCCTTTTCTACACATTTCCAGAATTTCCATACTTCCCACACCCGCCAGACGCCTACCCCGCTCCACAAACCCGTGTTTGATAGGGAGCTGAAGACCGCGTTCAAGCTGCTCTCCACCAACTGCATGACAATAGAAGATGAGTTCGTCCAGTTACCAATCAAGACCGCCCTGTTCCGGGAAAGCAGCTAGCACAGACTCCTGGGAGAAGCGAGTCAGAGTGGAAAAGAGCTGTTCTTAAAACTCTGTGCTTCTTTCACTCTGAAACAACAGACATAGCCTTAGTTAACCAAAAAAACTCACCTGAATAATGGTTACCACATCTGGCGCCGTTCAGGCTCGTTTGTCTCGGGTTTGATATTGCCTCAGACAGGTGACATACGTGCGAGCAGTCATGGGTTCACATTGCGGATGAGCCTTGGAAGTTTGCACACTACTTCATTTTTGACTAAGAAGATATGATTTCGTTGAGATCGGGGTCAGATAAAGATTCCAAAGCTTGAAAACATACACAAGCAAGTTCAAGGACCGCTTCTTCTCGGCCGTTGCTGCTCTGAGAAATAGATTGTTTAACTTGAAATAAGGCTGATCTTACCAATGTGGATTTTGCTGAGCGCACGTAGTAACCTGAATTCCTGAGTCTGGTCAAATTTAGCTTTTCTCACGCTGTGATCTGCATGTCCTTGATTACTATGATCTGCCTTTACCAATCGCAAACAACGCTTTCCACTGTACTTAGGTCCATGTGATAACCAGGTAGGTAAAAACAATGACTGCAGATGCTGGAAACCAGATTCTGGATCAGTGGTGCTGGAAGAGCACAGCAATTCAGGCAGCATCCGACGAGCAGCAAAATCGACGTTTCGGGCAAAAGCCCTTCATCAGGAATAAAGGCAGAGAGCCTGAAGTGTGGAGAGATAAGCTAGAGGTGGGTGGGGGTGGGGAAAAAGTAGTATAGAGTACAATAGGTGAGTAGGGGAGGAGATGAAGGTGATAGGTCAGGGAGGAGAGGGTGGAGTGGATAGGTGGAAAAGGAGCTAGGCAGGTCGGACAAGTCCGGACAAGTGAAGGGGACAGTGCGGAGCTGGAAGTTTGAAACTAGGATGAGGTGGGGGAAGGGGAAATGATGAAGCTGTTGAAGTCCACATTGATGCCCTGGGGTTGAAGTGTTCCGAGGCGGAAGGTGAGGCGTTCTTCCTCCAGGCGTCTGGTGGTGAGGGAGAGGCGGTGAAGGAGGCCCAGGTCCTCCATGTCCTCGGCAGAGTGGGAGGGGGAGTTGAAATGTTGGGCCGCGGGGCGGTTTGGTTGATTGATGCGGGTGTCTCGGAGATGTTCCCTGAAGCGCTCTGCTAGGAGGCGCCCAGTCTCCCCAATGTAGAGGAGACCGCATCGGGAGCAACGGATACAATAAATGGTATTAGTGGATGTGCAGGTTAAACTTTGAACAGCCGTGAATGACATGTGGAACAGTATGTTGGAGACAGCATTTCGAGACAGATACAGTTCCCTATTATTAGAACAAGCACCACTGATGATGAATAACCTCAGAGAGAAGCAAGTGATCGAGATTTGCCGTGGACTCGATGGGCTGAACGGCTTCTGTCTGCACGTTAATGACGTCACACGTCTTTGCCGTCCCTCTGCCTGTCTCTGTGACAGAGTGGCTGAGGAGAAATAATGGCTTGTTTTTAATCCTCCCTTCCGCTTTGCACTGCCTGCAGCCCCGCAGCTCCCGGCTGTGGGGATGGTTCTTAGTGAGTGAGGGTTTCATTGGAGTCGCTTCATCTGGGACAGTTGGGACTCAGATGTTAAGTGATGCCCGATTGCAGCAAAGAAGCAGCCGCCTCTGAAATAAAAGCCTTTCTGGAGGATAGTTCTGCGAAGATTGATTCTGAACATCAAATGGGCAGCACAAAAATGCACTTACTGGAATTTTACTGAGGGAAGAGAGTCCACAGCCCATTTCTCTCTTTCCCACCAGCTGAGCATCTTTCTCTCTCTCAAATAAATGATATTTGGATGAAGTTCGCAATCAAAGATGCTAAGTTCCAGCGGCGCTCTTGCACCTGGCTGTGCCAGTGAGAGGAAGCTGCAGAGCATGTCCGCACATACATCCCCTCATAATGCCTGAAAGTGGAGGGAAATGTCTGAATACTCTGCCAATACAGACAGTTCAGTCCCGCGTGGGATAAACAGCACGGTCCCGCGTGGTGACATTCTGCAGATCAGGCACAGTGCACTTTATCATTCAGATCATACCAGACTGAGAGCGCTCAAGATGGCCAATCGGTCATTCGTACCTGTGCCAACTCGGGAGTTGCAAAAGATTGGTGAAAGTGGAAAGTGGATGTGTTCACGTTTCAAGTGCTTTCGTGAAGCTGGAAGCAGAAGAAGATACACTGTGAAGCGATTGAGATCTGACTACAGGAGCAGCAAATAAGTTGTACAGCGCAGAGGAGAGCTTTGAAGTATTGAAGTATTGAATTCTGGTTAATGGGACGATCATGCTTTCACTAGGCCACGCTACTGCAGAAGAATCTACGTCAGTGTCTCTCAACATTGTGATATCACAGGCAAATGTCGCCGTTACCCTGCAGGAAATTCCTTTTTCCAATGTGAGGGCAGTCCATGTGTAAATTAGCTTATATATCGAATCCTTTAACATAAGTAAGTCCACTGCACCTCAGTGTGCTGTATTGTCTCCTTTCCACGTTACCTGTCATTGTGCCTGCACTGAAGGGGCTTTGCTCCTTCTGTGTGTCTTTTACAATCTGGTTGATGTGGGGCAGTTGTATTGACCCATCTTCTGACAGAATTTTCCACTTCACTTCAGTCCTCCCTAACTTCGCTATCTGATACCATTCCCATTGTTTCGGTGTTAAGCGCTCGTCTCAGATCCAGTCTGCCCTCACCCAAAATAAATGGAAAACTCAGTCACACTGTGATCACTGCAATAAAGGGATATCTTCACTCCAAAGTCATTGACAATTCCAAAGATAAAGTTAGGACTGCAGATGGTAGTGTGATGCTGGAAAAGCACAGCAGATCAGGTAGCATCCGAGGAGCAGGAGAATTCAGGTTTCAGGCTTAAGCCCTTCATCAGGAAAAGGTTTGTGAGTTGGGGCTGAGAAATAAAAGGAAGTGGTGTGGGATTGAGAGGAAATAGCTGGAAAGCAATAGATGGATGAATAGGAGGGAGAAGATAATAGGTCAGAAGTGGCAGTGATGGAATGGGTCGAGAGGGCGATGGCAAGTTGAAGGCTTGCGTTTGGGGGAGGGGAAATGAGGAAACTGTTCGAATTCACATTTAACCCGTGTGCTGTTAGAGGTCCCAAGCCGGAATGTGTGGCGTTCCTCCTCCAGGCGTTAGGTGGTAACGGTTTGGCAGTGGAGGAGGTCCAGGACCTGCATGTCTTTGACGGGGTAGGAGGGGGAGTTGAAGTGTTGAGCCACGGGATGGTGAAGTTCGTGGGTGCGGGTTACCCAAAGATGTTCTCTGAAATGATCTTCAGGAAGGTGTCCTGTCTCCCTGATGTAAAGGAGACCACACTGGGCGCAGTAGATGCAGGAGATGACATTGGTAGCTGTACAGGTGAATTTCTAATGGATGTGGAATGATCCCTTCGGATCTGAATTGGAGATGAGGGGAGTGGTGTGGGTGCTACTTTCACCCCTCCTTTAGTGGCAGTGAAAAGTGCCAGGAGAGGGTTGTGGGCTGGTGGAGGGAAGTGTGGACATGAAGAGGGGGTCGTGGATGGAATGGTCTTTTCGGAATGCTGGCAGGGCTGGGTAGCGAAATAGATCTCTGGTGGTGGTATCTGTTTGGAGGTGGCATCAGTGGCAGGATAAGATGCGTTTAATGCGGTGGTTGGTTAGGTGGAAGGTGAGCACCAGGAGGTTCTGTCCTTGTTGCTTTGGGTGGCGTGGGGTTCAAGGGTGGTGGTGCGTGAAGTGGAGGGGATGCGCTGGAGGGCGTTATCAACCACGTGGGTAGGCAATTTGTGATCGTGGAAGAAGGAGACCAACTGAGTCTTTCTGAGGTGTAATTGACCATCCTGGAAACAGATGTGGTGGAGGCGGAGGAATTGGGAATAAGGAATGGAGTTTTTACACGAGAGAGGATTGGAGGAGATGTCGTCTAGATACCTGTAGGAGTCGGTGGGCTTGTAGTATATGTCTGTAATTAGTCAGTCACCAGAGACTTTGATGGAGAGGTCCAGGAAGGTGAGGGAAGTAGCCAAGATGATCCGGGTAAATTTGAGGTCGGGGTGGAAGGTGTTAGTAAAGTTGGTGAGCTATTCAAGCTCCTCGTTGGAGCACCAAGTGGCGCCAATGCATTCATCAATGTAGCGGAGGAACAGACGGTGGATAGTGCAAGTGTAACTGCGTAAGATGGACAGTTTCGCGTATCTGACACACAGGCAGGCATATCTAGGTCCTATACGGATGCCCATGGCTACCCGTTTCGACGGAGGAAGTGGGAAGATTGGAAAGATAAATTGTTGATTTTGAGGACGAGTTCAGCCCGCTGGATGAGGATGTCCGTGGAAAGGTACTGGTTGGGATGGTGTGAGATTAAGAAATGGAAGGCTTGCAGACTTCTGTCACAGCAGATGGATTTGTACAGGGACTGGATATCCATGGTGAAGATGACGCGTTGGGTGCAAGAAAAACGAAATTCGTGGAGGAGGTGAAGTGCATAGGGGTGACACGAATACAAAATGGACATTTCCTGGACTGGGGAGATAGGATTGTGACGAGGTATGAAGAGATTATTCGGATGGGATAGGCGCAGGCTGAGGCAATAGGTCGACTGGGGAATTCAGGTTTGTGAAACTTAGGAAGGAGGTAGAATCGGGGAGTGCACGGTTCATGGACAATGAGGTTGGAGGTTGTGGATGGGCGATGTGCAGAGGTGATGAGATTGTGGATGGTCTGAGGGATGATGGTTTGGTGATGGGAGGAGAGGTCGTGATCGGGGTCAATAGGAGGAGGTGCCTACGAGTTGGCACCTGGCTTCAGCTTTGTCACTCTGCCCGACTCACAAGCCTAATTCCTGATGAATGGCTTATGCCTAAGTCGTCCATTCTCCTGCTCCTCGCATGTTGCCTGACCTGCTGTGCTTTTCCAGTACAACATGCCCTACTCATTCATTATTACTGTCTCATTTCACACTATCAGGTCCATGCTGTCTGTTTGATTCTCGAGAACACTGTTCTCATGAACTGTGACAAAATCTGCCAATCTGAAACTAAAACAGAAATTGCAGTAAAATCACAGGTGAGCTGGCAGCTTCTGTGCAGATGAATTACAGTTAACGTGTCACATCCACTGGGTCCATCTCTCCACAGATGCTGCCAGACGTCCTGAAATTTTCCAGCAACGTCTGTTTTTGTTTGATTTTCAACATCGGCATTTTTTTTCGTTTATGTTTTCTTATTTTCTGCCAATATGATTTGGCTGAAGATTACGTTAAATGTTTTAAATATGACTGCGATGGAATGGCCAGATTCCACCAGCTCGCTACTTTTATTTGGTTCACGTGTTCAATGCCTTTCCACTTGGTCACCGCGGCCGACAGCTGCACTGCATATAAATTGACAAAATTGTGGCATTCTCTCGGATTGGTAATCAGGAGCGAGATTGATTGAAATTGTTGAAAACGTAAGATAAACTGAGAAAATACGGGATATTAAACGGGAAACTGAAAGGGTAAGAGAGAACAGCGAATGACAACGTTTTAATAAAAATTGAAATGTAATTGCTCAAGATTCAGAAAATGCTTTCATCTACAAACATACCTCAATGTGGAATGTAATGTTTGGGACAACCAGTGCAAGCAGATTGCAAAATCTTAGTTTTAAAGTCTTGCTGCAACTGTTTTTGTTTTAATGAACGCACACATGGGATTCAGTGTTGTAATGATCCGCTAAACTGGAGAAGGAAATCCTTGCCTTCGAGGATACGTCCGGAATGTTCACTGATTTATCCCAGTAATGTTAGGACTGTAAGCATATGAGTAAAATTATTCAAAGTTCCATGGAGTTTCGAATGAGTGGTGAAGGGAATGTCTCCATTCACAAATTAATCATTCAGTAGAATTCAATACAGGGGCCCATGAAATTATGAACAAATTGAACAAGAACACGGACATACGTTGCACAATAGCTACGATAATTACAATGTGAAAACTGTTGATTTCAGATCTACGGTGGCCTTTGGTGATGGCATTTACTGTCCAGAACCAATCTGCACTGGAATGACTGGAGAAACACTGTGAAGTATTTGAACTTCAGTCTCCTTTAGAAATAGCTGAGACTCACACAGGGCACGGGGAGTTTGAGATGTTGGCCTTCCAAACCTTTTGAACATTTCGTGGAAGAATAAAGGGAGTCATAGATAATTTTCTTCTCCATGGAAACGATGTTCATGAACTGGATAGATAATAATTTACCTTATTTGAGTTTATGCATAGAGACGTCATATTTAAAAAGCAAAGAGTTCATAGTGTAACTGTAGTATCTGTAGGTCCCCCTCAGTGGGACCATTGTATGTAATCCTTGTCCTCATTCACCACCAAAAACATGTAAAGAGGTTAGAAAGGGCACAGACGCTGTTTCCAGGATAGCAAGATATTAGAAAGTTAAGTGACGTTGTTTATGGAGACATAAAAATATCAGAAAGGATACAAACGGGATGATAGAAAGAATGAAGGAGTTTATTCACGAGATTTGGAAATGCTGGAGCAGGAACACGCAAGTTTGAAGTAAACTAATGAGATTTTCACATAACGCGAGGTTTGAATACCTAAATGGGGAAATACCCTTTTCGAGTGAATCAATAACTTTAGTTAGAGCTTCAAAACCATCAGTGAATGATTAAGAAAAGTTTGGATGAGAGTTTCTTCCACTCAATAGAGTTAGTTAAATCGTGAACAACTTTCCAGAAATAAAGCGTAGAAGCTGATTTCACAGTGTTTTAAAAGATACACGAACAAACATACAAGGAGGGAATTTACCATTGAGAGAAAGTCAGTGTGGTTGCGTAACAATTTCGAATTTGGTTGACTTCAGACACAAAGACATTTCATGAACACGTACAACTGATTAAGATTGAATATAAAAAGTTCATGGCTTGGTAAGGTGTGGCGTATTATTCAAGGTGAAACTCTGCAAATGGAGCTGATGTCCTAAAATAACTACAGAGAGAAGTTCTATCCTAATGAGTAGGAATTGAATCGTCACTTGGAGACGCAACACCTACTTTAAAGATTTGACCACATTCACATGATGTTATGTACATTTCGTACATTCATAACTCCACCCACGAAATGCACCAAGAGGACTCTGTCCTTTTGTGTCGTTAACCCTCTGTACTTTTCTGCAGCACGTCATTGAAGATAAAATATGCTCAGAACAAAATTCAATTCAATACAATATTCAAACGGTCCTATGTGATTTTTTTTTTATTATTGCAATAACCTTTGTGAGTTTGTAACAAACTGTGTAACATGAAACCAGTTCAACATCTATTTTCCCGGAATTTGACGCAGTGCACATGGGAAACGTTATCTACCTACTGAAAAATCACCTTTGGCTCTCTCTCCACACATGTCTCTACACGTTTTAGATACTTGCAGTTTGTTTGTTGATCAAGGATTCATTACCCAGAAAAGGTCGTTTCTCAATCCACAATCTCGGATATTTTCCCATAAACTTGGCTTTGCTCAATATCACCTTCGATCCGGACCCCTCAACACGATGACAAATTGAAGCTGCTCCATGTGAGGCTCAAACTTAAAACTTCGGCACAGCACAGCCCACTATACTGGAACAGAGATATTGTGCACTGGTCACCTGCAGCACAGGAGCAACACATTAATGCTTACCTCCACATTCCTGGTTGTACCTTAACGTTTGGGAAACCGAGTTTCTCTGATTCCATGGCTAATAACGGGGATTATACGATCATCTTCACCAGTGGTTCTGACCCCGTGTGAGGAAAATGGTGAGCTACTGATTGCAAAGATGGGTAGATGTTTGAAATATACAATTTCAACATTTTCCTTCACTAACCAATGAACATTTTATTTTGTTTTTCATCTGTAGAAACCTTAACATCTTCATCTTTAACAGACTCAATGACAGATCTCCATTGTGTCTCTGGCATCGAATTCCAAAGTGTAAACCCCCTCTGAATTCTTCCACCGCAGTCTGCTGTTTGGGAATTTTTTCTGTTGTGGGAAATGCACTTCCCGTGTGTCAACTGTTGCTCCCAGCATGCGCTCTGGCACTACACTCATTTTCCTTCTGACACTTGCTCACTCTGTTGCTGTGATCATACAGTGACTTTGTGTCGCACGGCCCAGGAAAATGATACAGATCAAGGTTTTTGCATTGTTAAATTCAATTGTCAGTTTGGTCTTATTTAGGATTTTGAAATTGTCTGTCCTGTACACAAGTGTGTGTCAAAAATATCTGAGTGGAAGAAAGGTGTTCCGAATAATGACATTGAGCACTATGCACTCTCGTCCAGTCTGGAAAACAATTCCTCACAGGCAATTTAACAGATAATAGGTGCAGGAGTAGGCCATTCTGCCCTTCGAGCCAGCACTACCATTCATTATGATCATGGCTGATCATTCTCATTCAGTATCCTGTTCTTGCCTTATCCCCATAACCCTTGATTCCACTATCCTTATGAGCTCTATCCAACTCTTTCTTGAAAGAACACCTCCTGCTTTCTCGGGTTCTTCATTCCGTTGACTTCAAATCTTCACAGAATTCAACAGAACTTGTCACATAGTCTTTTCTTAATTTTTGTTCAAATCACTGTGAGCAGAGTGGGAATGCGTTTGCCTCACAACCCAGAGGTCAGACCATAGTCTTGGAAACGTACTGTACTATTGATCATTTCACCAACACCAGGGAGAAATATCTGCTGTTCTGCATAATTTATATAATTCACTTATTAATAAGGTCATAGCGTTCTGGGTCTATGTGACGAGGTGGCCGAGAGGTGAAGGCGATGGACTGCTAATCCATTGTGCTCTGCACGCGTGGGTTCGAATCCCACTCTCGTCGCTGTTTCTAAGGCTGCTATTTTTGTACGCTCACCCCTGTCTTATTGAAATTGGAACTCCAATGGTCAGTTTATATGCATCGACGCTATTATAAAATCTCAAAGAATACTTTGAGCCAGTTGCCTAAACTGCATTGAAATGTAGATCGCATTGGGATGATGAAAAGGAACGCGATTTTATTTTTCAAGTCAAGCTGCTGTGACTTCTTATTGTATGAAAGAGATCCAGGAACACCAAATAACTAGAGATGCGAAGTGTATGTTTATGCAGTGGGATTCTTAATGACTGTTTTGTCAGATGAAATCTGGAGCAGGTTGAGTAGAAGTGATTCATCTTGGTGAGAAGAGCACAGAGAGACAGCACAAAACAATGGAGATATTTCAAAAGGGGCAGGGCATGGGTGTAGGAGCACCGAGAACTAGCTGTAAATGCACAGTGGCGAATTGCCGATATTGGTGCCGTGCATGGGCACAGAGAGACTTACGCATTGGTCTCTCCCTCGCCCGTTGCTCTCGCCATTGATGAATGCTGGACATAAGGCACAGATAAACACAAGATGTGGGAAGCAAGCTCCAAAACGTTATGCACACACTGGATGCATCACATTGCACTATGAACAACTGGAGAAGTCAGCATGTTAACTGTAGGGACTGAACCTAAACTGTGGATCAATAACCGCAGATTCATGCAGCATAAGCATGAAAAATGATTTAATGTGTCTTTATACGCATGTCATTAACAGACGTTTCGTTCTAATACCCGTGTAGTTGAAAGAAGAGGACACCACATGTCAAGCTGGATGGCAACGGAACCAACTTTGCTTTGAAATTGAGATCTATTTGATCATTTTACACAGTGAACAAGATCATTTTAAATAATGCAAACCAAATTCCCTCACCTGGAATAAAAGTGCGATTTAATTATAAACATTGTCCTTGCTAAGTAGCAGTTATTCAACATGAAAAATAGGATGAAATTTTTATTGAGCATACATCAATTAGGACCATTCTTTCATTTTGGATTGACTGAAACATGCACATGCTAAACAATGTTTAAGAAAGAATGTCTTTTGGAAATAATGATTCGGTGGTGACTAAAAATAATATAAAATTCACATGATGCGGATAATCCACCAATGGCTCCAGTGGTGGAAATGGTCAGTGGGCAGTATTTCTATGATGATATAGAGGTGTGTAAGCTGCCAGGGATGGGAGCTCCCACCTCATCTAGAGCAGCGTGTGTTGACACGGACAAATAGGAGACTCGGTGTAATACTCTAGCCAATAGGAGTTAATGAGGGTTGTTGCCAATAGGCCAACATGTGACCATGAGCTGTGAGGTGCAGTGTCACTGGGCGGAGGGTGGGAAGAGACCCAGTGAGCGTGAAGGGAGTGGGAGAGAAATGGAGTCAGTGTGCACTGGGAGGGTTTATAAACACACAATGTAGGCTGCTAGACCTGAATTAGAAACTCTCAGTAAATGAAAATCAAAAGAACTGCAGATGCTTAAATCAGAAACAACAACCAGAAGATACTGGAAAAGCTCAGCAGGTCTGGCAGCATCTGTGAAGAGAAATCAGAGTTCACATTTCTGATCCAATGACCCTACCTCAGAACTGATGTGACTGAGAAACAATGTCAGTTTATATGCAGAAGGTAGCGGTTAAGGAGTAAATGATAGGTGGGGATAGATTCCAAAGAGAGATATAGGAGCAATTGGACAAAGGAATGGAGAACGATTTGGCTGGCGGAGGGTGATTTGATGTTAATGGGGACTGTTAGTGGCTAACCGTAGGTAGTGTGTAATGGCAGGCTATTCAATAACAAGGCCTGGAGTGTGGGCTGGGGGACTAGGGCGAGAGGACGTCGGAGACTTAGGACCTAAAATGAATGAATTCAGTTTTAAGGCCAGAGGGCTGAAGGGTCCCCGAGTACAAAATGAGGTGTTGTTCTTCCAGCTTACGTTCAAGTTTGGCGCAGGAGAAGCACAGCAGGTCCGACAGTATCCAAGGAGCAGGAGAATTGACATATTGGGCCTAAGCCTTTCAGCAGGAATGTGAGGGTGGGGAAGAGGGCTGACAGATAATAGGATGGGTGTGTGGGGATGGCGGGAAGGTAGTTGGGAAGGCGATAGGAAGATGCTGGTGGAAGGTAATGGTGAGAAGGTGGAGTGGATAATTGGGAAGGAAGATGGACAGGTAGGACTGTCCAAGAGGGTGGTGCTGAGTTGGAGGGCTGGATCTGGAATAGGGTGGGGTGAGGGGAAATGACGAAACGTTGATTCTGTGGTTGAAGGGTCCCAAGATAGAAGATGAGATATTCTTCCTCCAGGAGTGATGTAGTTAGGATTTTGTGGTGGATGTGTCCCAATGTACAGTAAAATATCTGCTGGATGTGGGCGGAACCTCTGGTGCCTTGGATGGAGGTGAGGGGAAGATGTGCGCCCAGGTTTTGCACCTCTTGCAATGGCAGGCAAAGATGTTGGGAGTGGAGGATGGGTTGGTGGGGAGCATGGATCTAATGCGGAAGTCACAGGGAATGGTCTCTGAGGAATACTGAAAGGGGTGTGGAGGGAAAGGTATCTCTGCTGGTGGGGTCTGATTGTAGGTGGTGGAAATGACAGAGGATGATGTGTTGTATCTGGCTGAAAAGTGAGGACTTGGGGGTTCTATCCTTGCTGCGGTTGGAGTGGTGCGGTTCAATAGCAGAGGTGCGGGAAGTGGTGGAGATACACTGAAGGGTATTGTTGATCACATGGGTGGGGAAATTGCAGTCCTTGAAATACAGGGCCATTTGGTATGTTCTTGGAGTGTTCTGCATCAAGCTTCCCTGCAACACTGTAGTAAGAATAAGACAGATGTTGGCCAGGGAACAGACTCATGTGTTAAAGTAGCAGGCAACTGGACTCGGGGTCTTTTTTGGTCTGAGAGGGATCGCAGATTTGTCCAAATTACACTTCGTCTCTTTGTAGGGACTGTCAGATTTAGTCCCAATCACCCACTTCATGATGCTAACCTGTCAACTTCTTATCTTCAATTCCCTGCAACTCCTTATGAACACAAATTCCAGTACCTTTTTAGGTGGAATGTTCCAGATTCTAACAACTGTCTGTTCATCCAGAAACTGCTGAGGTCCATGTTGACTCTGCGGTTATAAAGGATTGAATTGAATGATGAGATGCTTTTCCTGAGCTCCCATTGAGATGCATTGGAACAGTACAGGAGGCTGAGGGCAGTGTAGGTGTGAGCAGGCAATGAAAATGACAGGGCTGCACTGTGAGTGCTGCTTGGTTCAATGAGTATTTTCGAGTTGAGTGTAAACAGAGCGTGGTGGGACAGGGAGAATGTGAAACTGAAACTCATTTTTCTTTCAGCCCATTCAGAAATTCACATGGTCCCAAACGGAACAGCCAGTTTGTAAGCGATACCTGTGGAGATTTTGTAACAGTTTTAAAGGTATAAAATATCAGCTTAAGTAAAGAACACAGGATTTTGATTATAATGGATATGTTTGAAGGGTAGGAAGATTGCACGCTCAGTTAAATTCTCTTAATAGGAGTAACTACCTGAATCTAGAGAGCCTGTGTGACAGATCCGCGGTGTGCTCCTCTTGTACAATGTGGGAAAATTAGGGATGTTTCCAGTGTCCCTAACGGCTGTGTGTGCAGGAAATGTTCCCATCTGCAGCTACTGGGATACTGCTTTTCAGAGCTGGAGCTGTGAGTGGACTCACTGTGGAGCATCTGCAATACTGAGATTGTTATGGACAGCACGTTCAGTGAGTTAGTCACACCGCAGGTGAGGGTTACACAGGCAGAAAGGGAATGGGTGTGCATCAGATCAAGAAAAAGGCTCAGAAAGTGAGTGCAGGAGTTCCCAGTGGTTATTCCCTTCCCAAACAGATAGTGTATACTGCTTGGGAATCGTGTGTGTGTGTGGGTGTGTGTGTCGGTCTCAGGGAAAATCGGCAACAGCCAGTTTCATGACAGCATACATAGCTCTGCTGCCCAGAACGGGAAGAAAGAGAGTGGCAGGGGATTCAATAGTCAGGATTACAGACAGGCACTTCTCTGGCCAGAGCCATGAATCCAAGCTGGTATGTTCTCTCCCTGGTGCCAGGATCCGCGATATCATGGTGCAGCTACAGGACATTTTGGAGTTGGAGGGTAAACAGCCCGTGGTTGTGGAACACACAGATACCAACTACATCGCTAAACAGAGGGATGAGGGCCTGAAAGTTGGATATTGGGAGAGCAGGGACTCATTAAAATGCAGCTCCTGAAATACAATGTCAGACTTACTCCCAGTGCTGTGTGCTAGTGAGAGCAGGAATAAGAGGGTAGATCGGCTGGTTGTGTGGCTGGAGTAATGGTGTACCAGAGAAGGGTTTAGATTCTTCAGGCAGTGGGACTGTTTTTGGGTTAGTTGGGACCTGTACCAGCCTGACTGGTTACCCCTGGGCAGACCTAGGTCAACTCTCCTCGTGTGGGATATTGCCAGTTCTCGTGTTGTGGTTCTAACTAGTCTGGCAGGGGGATGGGAAATAAATTGTCGGTTTAGATGGGTCACATTCAGGACAGGGAATGGGAGGTAGAATATGAGTTATGTAGTCAGCGGCTCAGAAAGCCAAAGGAAAGGAGGATTAAATGAGGATTGAGTCCCTCTTCATCCATCAGTCCTGCCATCCCAGGAATCAGAGACAGCATAGTACGGAGCTGTACAGCTCTCTGTCTCCATGTGCTTCAGCAAAATGGTGGAAATCTGCAATAAAACTAAAAAGTGCTGGAGATCCTCAGCTGGTTGGGCAGCATCTGAAATAGTGACAGATGCAGGAAACATTGCAGCCTTTTTCACTGTCTACTAAACGTCCAATTTTGGCGTCATCTGCAAAATTACTAATAGCTCCTATGTTCACATCCAAATCATTGATATAAATGATGAAAAATAGTGGATCAAGCACCAATCCTTGTGACACTCCACGGGCCTCCAGTCTGAAAAGCATCCCTTCACCACAACTCTCTGTCTTCTACCTTTCAGCCAGTTCTGTACTCAAATAGTTGGTTCCCCTTTATTCCATGAGATCTAACCTTGCTAACCAGTCTCCACGAGCGCCTTACTAAAGTCCACGTTGATCATGTTGACCAGTCTGCCCTCATCAATCATTTTTGTTGCTCCTTCAAAAAACATTCTACCCCCTGGAAATCACAACCGTTACAGCACCGGAATAATCAGCCCACCATGTCTGTGCAGATCATGATGACATTCCAAACTAATTCCAAAGAAACCATGACTAGTCACCCTATCATTGCTTCTCATAATGTTATAAAGTTCGATAAAGCCATCTAAAGTGTCCAGTGCCACAGGGAAATAGCCTCAGTCAATCCCTATGGTTCAAATGTTCTAATACTGGCAATACCCTTGTAAATCTTTTCTGAACTCTTTCAAATTTCCCAACATCTTTCCTATAGCAGGGAGACTGGAATTGAAGGCATTCTGGGGATTCCAAAAGTGGCCGACCCAATAAACTGTACAACCGAAACATGAACTCTCGACTCCTATACTCAATGCACTACCCAATAACAGCTGGCATACCAAACACCACCTTCACCGACCTGTCTGCCTTCACAGACACTTTCAAGGAACTATTAAACTACACTACACGGTCTGTTCGTTTGTCAACAACAACTTCCCAAAAACTTCCCATTAAGAGGTTGCGTCCTATTCTGGTAACATCTTTCTGAAATCAGAGAGACTACAATTGAATGCAATATTCTAAAACTAGCCTCACCAATGCCCTACCCAGCAACAATGTGACCTCCTAACCCTATACTCAGTGACAGTATCCCGATAGTGTGGAAGAAGCCCGTTCGGCCCATGAGACCATACCAACCATCGGAACAGCATTCCACCCTAACTCTGTAACCTACCATTACCCAAAGCTAATCCAGCTAACCTGCATGTCTTTGGATTTGTGAGAGGAAATTAAGAGCACCCAGAGGAAGCTCACGCAGACACACAGGGAGAATGTGCAAACACCACACAGACAGTGGAATCGAACCAGAGTCCATTCATTGATCAGCACATTCCATTCAATGTTAGTGTCCCAAATGCCACGTTTAGCAGCTGATCTCCCTGAAACTCTACTTTCCAAGAACTATGCAGTTGTTCTGAGCCCTCCAGAGAGAATTAAGGTGAGGATGAGAAAACAGGAACAGGGTTGAGTTGTAGATCTATGAAATAACTCTCCATCTTCCCCCTCTGTTCACCCCGTCTCCCCCCGCTCTGTCTGTTCCAGCCTCTTTGTCGGTCGCCCCAACCCCTCATGGGTCGTCCTCCCCCCTGTCAGTCTGTTCCCCCATCTGTCGCCCTTTCGGTCTGTCCCTCCTCTCTGTCGTTTGCCCCCTACTGTCGGTCGCCCCCTGTCGGTTGCCCCCTCCTATCGGTCGCGCCCCCCACCCTGTTGGTCGCACACCCACCGTCGGTTGCGCCTCCTGTCAGTCGCCCATCCCGTCTCTCCCCCCACCCACCGTCAGTCGCTCCTCTGTTCCCCCTGTCTGTTCTCCTCCTCTCTAATCTCAATTTCTGTCCTCACCCGTTTCTGTGCCAGCCCTCTCTATACCCCCACTCTTTCCCCACCTATTTCTGTCCCACCCCTCTCAATCTACTCACTCCCTGTCTGCCTACCCTGCCTCCCAAACCCCTAGTTCTGTACTCCCCCACTAGAGGGAAAATATCTTGTCTATTTACCCTATCCATGCCCGGCCTGATTTTAAAAATCTCCTTCAGGTCACCGTTCAGCTTCTGAAGCTCCAGGGAAAACAGCCTATCCAACACTGGCAACATCCTATACTTCTTTTCTGACATCTTTCATGTTTAAGAACATCCATCTGATAGGAAGAAGAACAGAATTCTATGGAATATTGCAAAAATTGCCGAATCAATGTCCAGTACAGCCGCAATATGACCACCCAATCCCTATACTCAATGCTCTGACCAATAAAGACAAGCCGACTAACTGCCTTCATCACTATCCGATTTACTTGCTAATCTACTTTCAAGGAACTATGAACCTGCACTCCCATGTACTCTTTGTTTAGCAGCACTCCCCAGGAACTTACTATTAACTGTATAAGTCCTGGTAAAGTTTGCTTTTCCAAAATGCAGCACCTCACATTTTCTAAACTGAACTCCTTAGCCCATTCACTCATCTGATCCAGATTCCCTTGTACTCTGAGGTAATCTTTTTCATTGTCTACTACATCTCCAATTTTGGTGTCATCTGCAAACTTACTTCCAATACTTCTGTTCACATCCAAATCATGGATATAAATGACGAAAAGTAGTCGATCCAGCACTGATCCTTGTGACACACCACTGGTCACAGGCCTGCAGCCTGAAAAGTACCCTCTGCCTTTTACTTTCGGGCCAGTTCTGTACTGCCTGCGATCTAACCTTGCGGACCAGTCTCCCATGAGGAACCTTGTCGAACACATTAATGAAGTCCATGTAGATCATTACGATGCTCTGACCTCAGCAATCCTCTTTGTTACTTCTTCAAAATACCTGAGTCAAATTCATGAGATATGATTTCCCATGCACAAAGCTGTTATTAGTATCCAGGATTTAACTCTGTACATTGGGTCTGCGTTGCCCAGTTATAGGTGTTAATATTCTGAAGTTCAATTACACCAGCATTTTGTCAGTGTCTCTGTATTGAGTCTTGTTACTGTCACCAACACAGTTGAGTTCGTTTTGAAAGGCAGCCCCTGTATCCGTTGCCCACCAGGAAATGGTGGCAGTGTCCTTACCTCTGGACCAGGAGGATCGGGTTCAGAGTTGAGAAACAACATCTTTGAAGAGGATGATTAGAAAACATGTCTCCCAGCTGTGCCTGCCTGAGCGTCCAAACAGAACCTATCCTGTAGTTTCTCTCCTGTCAGACTCTCCCATTGCTCAGTTTGTCCAGGATCCCCTCCTGTTGCTGCACTGCTCCTGTCCCTCACTGACCTGTCCATCCCCCAGTGGTCTCCCCATTCATTCATTGTTTACAATCCCATTTTCCCAGTCCTCCAGACCTGGCCCCTCCCGTCTATACAGACGGCTCAGTGGTTAGCACTGCTGCCGCACAGCACCAGGTACCCGGGTTCGTTTTCGGCCACGGGCGACTGTCTGTGTGGAGTTTGCGCATTCTCCCCGTGTCTGAGCGAGTTTCCTCCATGTGCTCCGGTTTCTTCCCACAGTCCGAAGATGTGCAGGACCGCTGAATTGGCCATTATAATTTGCCCATCGTATTAGTTACATTAGTTAGGGATAAATATAGTGTCGGGCAATGGGTCTGTGTAAGCTATTGTTTGGAGGGTCGGTATGGACTTGTTTGGCCAAAGGGCCAGTTTCCATACTGTAGGGATTCTGATATATTGGGCAGCAGCTGCTGTCAATCACCCGGACTCCTGTATGATCGGGAGCACGCGCTGTAGAAGGGGAGACAAGTGCACGGGCACAGTGCTGGCCAATTGTGGGATTGGTATAGGTCAGTGCCTGGGAAGGAGGCTGTGGGTGTGAGGGATTAATCTGTCATTGGCATCTTCCTCGCTCTGGGAGCAGGACCCGGGGGAATGGCCCGTTTTCTGGCACCCTGACATGGGATCAGACTATCAGCGGTGCAGCGTTTTGCAGAAAGATATCAGAACGCTTTTGTGAAGATTCAGGGTTATTATGGAAAGGGACAAGGATGGGCCTGCAATTAGAATTCTAATTTGGCTCATCCTAGTAAGATGGGTTTTGGCCAGAGTGTGCAGGAAGCAGTGTGTGCAGGATGGTTCTCCTCAGAGGATTCACTCCTTCCTCACCCCCACCTCCCCCCGACTACCGGCGGACGCAGAGTCAGACTCATTGGTTTGGTTGTTAGTCTGCAGACAGGAGCTAGGAAACTGAATTCAAAGAGAGGAGAGAGAGTGTGAGAACTGGGTGTGGAGGAAAGGAGTGAGGAGATTGGTTTGGATTTCAGTCACAGAAGAGAGAAATTGTGAGACGGAGATTTAAAGCTTTGGGGGAACAAGGAAAATACAATTTAACACTATAATTGTCTTATGTATTTCCATCCTGTATTAACAGTGGTACCTTGTTTTCTCTGTTGTAGGGTACTGAAAGGGTGGATTTGTGGTTGAGAAATACAAATTGAACTTCATGTTCAGATCTGATGGTTACTTGATCCGTGCCGATCTGAATATCATTGGCCTTTTCATCTGGAAGGAAAGGTGTGCATTCTGTCCGTGGGCGAATATTCCAAATCTCAGTGTGACTGCAAAAGTACTGAGACACAGCCAAGTCCATGTCAGCATGGTGAGTGTGGAGAGAGGTTTCATTTGCTTTTGAAAGTCTGGAAAATCATGGCACATTTCCCAGGAACATTTAAGCCACAGCTTTGCTTTGTAGAAGGACAAGTCTTTAATTAACCATGCAACCAGAGAGACACAAGGATACCTGCACCTTGGGAAACACTATGAAATCGGGATTGTTGTAAAGGAGTTAATTCTCGATCATGGATTGTAATCCATGGGCATTGTCACGTCGGTTCCAGCGCCGTGGGGAAACACTGGAAATGTGATGAATGCAGTGTCATTTTCAGTTATTAAACTGTAAAACGTACAGAAAAATTTACAACGATGTTGTCAGGGCTCAAGTTTCTGAGTTATAAGGAGAGGTTGGACAAGCGAGTGTTTTATGTTTAGAGCAGAGGAAACTGAGGGGGTTCTTTTCTAGAAGTGTATAAGACCATGAGCGGCATGGAAAAGCTGAATGCAGTCAGTCTTTTTTCCAGAGACTCAAGGATTGGAGGGCATCAGTTTAAGGTTAAAGGAGAAAGAATGAAAGGGAAGCTGATGGGCAACTGTTTTACACAGAGGGAGGTATGTATATGGAATGAGCTGCCAGTGGAAGTGTTGAAGTGGGTACACTCACATCAGGTACAAGGCATTTGGACAAATACATCTATAGGAAAGAGTCAGAAGCAGATGGGCCAAGTGCATGGAAATGGGGTTAGCGTGGATTGACATTCTGGTCGGCATGGGCCAGTTTGGGCCAAAGGGCCTGTTCCTGCTGCAGGATTCTATGACTCTAAGTGCATTTGCTATTTCTCCCACTAACTCTTTTGGTATCCTGGGATGTATTCCATCAGGGCAATGAGACTTGTGTACCTTTACCTCCGTTAGCTTGCCCAGCTCTAATTCTTTCGTGATAATGGTTATTTCTAGGTCCTCACCTTTCTCAGTCTCCATATCAATTACTGGCATGTTCTTCGTATCCTCCACTGTGAAGACTGACTGCTGTGTACTCATATTCCTGAACCCTGCTGGATAGGAATAACTAGGCACAGAACTCTTAGAGGTCTTCTTTGAATCTTTATTGATGAAACATGGCAGTAACATGGATAGTGTACATGCAAAACGCCTTCAGGCAGCATCAGGTAACTCCCTGCCTGTCCGATGTACAGCTCCCATTCTTATACCTTTGTGGGTTGAGACTTTGAATAGAGACTGTCTCTCAGTATTATCTCCATGGCAAAGGCAATTAGAAAGTCTTGTTCAGTTCAGCACTTTGTGGTTAAACCACACACCCCTCCCCCACGCCCCCGTGGCTCCCTCAAGTATCTGACAGACGCTTAGGTTTCAGTGGGGCTGTCTATCAGGATTCTGATTTGGAGGAGCCAGTGTTGGGATGGGGTGGACAAAGTTATAAATCACACAACACCAGGTTATAGTCCAACAGGTTTATTTGGCAGTACAAGCTTTTGGGGTGTGCTGTGATTTTTAACTTGATCAGGATTATCTCTATGGTAACAGTTAAGTGCTTCAACAATTACAGAGGCCATATGTCCCCCACACATTAAGTTCCCCTCGAGCAGTGTAAACTGCTATTCTGGCCCTGGGGATAGCCCCTCATCACTTTTCTCCCCCAATCCCATCTCGCTTTCTGTTGATCTTCAAAGTTTTTCTAATCTCCTAGTTTCTCCTTGGTCTTTGCCAATTTGTATGCTTTCTATTTCAGTTTGATAGACTCCCTTATTTCCTGAGCCACCCAAGGCAGATTACGCCTTTTCCTACAGTCCTTCCTCTTCCCTGATATATGCTTTTGCTGAGCACTTCGAAAAATTGCTTTGATATTCCCGCACTGCCCGTCAACTTTCCCACCGTAAAGTCTTTGTTTCCAGTCTACATTAGCCAACTCCTGCCTCCTTTGTAATCTCCTTTGTTTATGCACTTGATCTTGGGATTGGATCTAATCTTCCAGCTTTCCAGCTGTGTTCTAAGTTCAACCAGACTTATCACAAGTCTTTTATCTGATTACGAAGTGAGGCGATGTTTCCTGGGTGTTTTGGTTTTCATTGTCAGTGACCTTGGCTTTGTAATAAAGTACAGGATAGACATTCACAACAGCATATTCTGGACGTTGTGAATGTACGACACAATCTAAAACCATAAATCTCTGTCTCCCTTCAGTTTAAAATTGCAAACTCATTATCTCCCACATGCTTCCTCACTATCTAAGTTTGGAACGCTAATCCACCTGACTATCCTGCATTTTCCAAAAATCTCCTTTGGTGAAAGTATGAATTTTGGATTCAGCTTTCCAGTTATTACAGTAAGAAGATAAGCACTGGGCACAGGGGAACAAGCCCCACCATTTAATACGGTGATGATTGAGCTCACCTCGGTCTCAGCTGGATTTTCCCGCCTGCTCTCTCTCACCCATCATCTCATTGCAAATTCAACATCTGTATCTCTTTATTAAATTGGCTAATTGTCCTGGCATCCACTGCATTTTGAATAGGGAATTTCACAGATTCACAACATATCGAGACAAGTACATTCTTCTTCATGAAAATAGAATAGAATCCCTATAGTGCAGAAACAGGGTATTTATCCATCGAATCCAGACCAACCCTATAATGAGCATCCCATTCAGACCCACTTATTCCCTGTATCATTGCATTTCCCATGGCTAATTGTCTAACCGGCACGTGCATGGACACTGTCAGCAATTTAGCATGGGCAATCCATCTAACTTGCACATCTTTGGATTGTGTGAGGAAACTGGAGAACTGCACGAAACCATGCAAACATGGGGAGAATGTATAAGCTCCCCGCAGTCGCCTAAGGTCACTGATGCTGTGAGGCAGCAGTGCTAGCCACTGAGCCACCTCTACTTAAAACCTGCTGCCCCTTATTAACCTCCCTAACCCCCAATTGGCTGAATCTATGTTCCTTGCATCAGAAATCAGGTTGTCTAAGCGGACGTCTCAGTAAATCCCAGTGACAGCCTGCATGCCCCGTATATCTCAATGGGGATCCAATACACAACATCTTCCACCCCACACTTTTCATTCACGTTCCAGAGACCGGGATCCAGTGGCTGCATGGGGACTACAACTTCCAAATTCCAAGGCAGGGACCGCACGTCTGTGGGGAAACCTGCACTGCACACGTACAGGATGTGGGTGGGTTTTGGAGCATGTGGTTTGGGGTAACTAGTGGAAAGTATTTCACACTGTGTTTATCTCGAGGAGGAACGTATTTGCTTGTAGTATTGATCTGTTGGAGGGTCAAAGTGTTACAACACCCACATGGGACCAAGTTCCATCCCCAACTCGTCATAACACTGGAATCGACTAATGAGAAACAAGGAAGGATCTGACCCATTCTCCCAGCCAGAAGGTTCCTCCTCTGTCCAGGATCTGCGACCTCCCTTTCTGTTTCCTTTTGTTTCATTCTGCTGTTAAATGTTTGATTTGCAGCAACTGAAGGCAAATGAAATGAACCCAGAAAGGGTACAGAGTCTAACCAGGAACGGGAAGTGGTGGCATAGATCTGCTTATCAGTAACTCCATGAGAATGGGGAGGGTGTACATTAGGGGGTAGCAGAGACAGAATGGTGGGACAGAGTAAGTGGGCTGGAGGGTTCCAGTTTTGGGGGAAGAAAGGGGGGAAAAGATATTTCAGCAAAACGAGAATTGTCTGTTCTGAATTTCTAATCTGTACGTATTCCTTTATACAGGGTGCTAGATGGTGAAGATTTGCAGACTCAAATCTCAGAATAATGCGCAGATCGTGATTAGGTTAACCAGCATTTGAAGAACCAAAGGTGGAGAATCACTCGGCCAAAATCCTGCAACACTCTCCCTCCCAGCATTGTCGGTCTATCTACGCCAAATAGACTGTGAATGGTTCAAGACGGCAGCTCACTACCATCTTCTCAAGAGTAACTAGAGATGGGGAATAAATGCTGGCTGAGCCAGTGATGACCATATCCTGGAAGTGGATTATATTTCTAGTTGCTGAAACCCAGTTGATGTTACTGAGGAACGCTGAGTGCATCCTCCAGGAGGCAGAACATCACGTTACCCCTGCCTCCACCCACACAGTAACGCAGCAATATCACTGGAACAAAAGGCAGTTAAACCAAAGAAGGATAGTGTTATTCGAGGAGAAGTCATCAAAGGGGATTGGAGCCTAGCAGGAACATGAGACTGAGCTGAATGCTCAGCTGTTTCCCATTGAATGGTGTAGCAGGATTGAAAGCCCGAATGGCCTCCCCCTGCTGCTATGTATATATAGCCATGGAGCCCGGGTAGAAAGAAGTAAGCAGGGCAGGAATTCCCCATGAGATTGCACTTCCACATCAGGCTTCAGTGAGCGATGGTTTGATGGATTTTATTTAACAGGTGTCTTTGACACATAGTTTGTGAATTTGCATTTTTCTTAAAATGTAAATGTTTATTCCACAATAAATAAAACTAAAAGAAATGAAACTATCTGAATATAACAGTTTTTAGAATTTCAAATGTCCTTTCGAACAAAATCCTGTCGATTCCCGGACACCATCACTTTCCAGTTACTCAAACTCCAGGGAAATATTCCCTCCCTGTCTGAACCATTGGTTTGATTTAACTTCTTTTCAGTTCCCATTCTGTGAGATGTGAAGTGTTCTTTTTTCCCCTGTTTCTCTTACCCAGAAGTGTTATCTCACACAACTGAGCAATCTTCCCACCATCAGAATAGATTATTCCTTTATTTTGCTTTTTGTTAATGTGTAATCACCACCAGGAACACCCCCGTGTAACCAATTGAAAATTCATAAACAAAGCCATTACAAGTGACAGAGTGAGAAGGGACTAAATCAAAGTAGAGTTAGGGTGAGCGGGCAGCGGTGGAGGTAAAGCACTGTATCCCCTGCGGTGCTCACCTCTACATAAAGTCATCGAGAGCATTGATATACACCACATGCTCCTTCTCCAAGGACACCCTGCTGTACAGCCTTTATCCTCAATCATATAGTAGAATTCCCACAGTGTGGAAGGAGAGCATTGGCCCATCAAATCCCACCAACCATCTGAAGAACATCACGCCCAGAGCACTCCATCCCTGTAACACTGCATTTCCCATGGCTGATCCACCTAGTCTGCACATTCCTGGATAGTGTGGACAATTTAGCACGACTGATCCACCTAGCCTGCACATCTTTGGACTGTGGGAGGAAACCAGAACACCTGGAGGGGACCCACACTATCATGGGGAGAATGTGGGAACTCCACATTGACCAAGATTGAACGACAACTTTGTACGTGGTGCTGTGAAGCAGCAGTGCTACAATCATAATTTAAATCAAAACAGATGATCATTGTTTATTGTCACATGCTGTTTGTGAAGACTTACTTCCCAGAGAGACACCCTGAGGTCCAGAAAGTGGCAATATAAATTCTGTCAACTCCAGCCCAGTTATTGTGATTAACAACCACAACATCAATGCTCCAACAGTGTCATCATGTACAAGGTCCTGTCCTGACTCTGATGAACAGTAACATCAGAATCAGAATCCTGCAGTGATGAGTGAACTCTACCCCACACGGAGGAGGTGGATGCCCACTTCCCTGTGTCCACTCACTGGTCTCTCAGTCGTGTTGAAGACTTAGCAAATCCCTTGTCTCACAGAGAGGGAAACAGCTCCTACCCAGTGTGAACCCTCTGGTGTATCGGCAGGAGGGATGAATCACTGAAACCCTTCTCACACACTGAGCATCTGAATGGCCTCTCCCCTCTGTGGGCTCGCTGGTGTTTCAGCAGATCAGAGGATTGCGGGAATCCTTTCCCACACACTGAGCATCTGAATAGTCTCTCCCCGGTGGGAATGCACTGTTGTCTCCGCAGGTAAGAGATTTGAATGAATCCATTCCCACACACTGAGGAGGTGAATGTTCTCAATCTTCTGTGCGCTCACTGGTGCCTCAGCAGATTGTAAGATCGAATAAATCCCTTCCCACACATGGGGCAGGTGAACGGCCTCTCCCGGTGTGACAGTGTCTCTGTGTGTCCCGCTGGGCGGGGTAACTGATTCTTTCCCACAATTCCCACATTTACATAGCCTCAACCTGGTCCCGTCATATTGGTGTCTTCCTAGATCACATGACCAGTTAAATCCTCGACCACAGACACAACATGGGAATAGTTTTTCTGGGCTGGGATTGCTGTTTTTCACTTCCATATTACCCGTAATAATCAGGATCTGCGCAATTGGGTGACTCTCAGATCGATTTAAAGTCTGAATTTCCCATCTGTGAACCCTTTCGTTGTAAAACAAGTTTCTCTCTGTCATTATTGCAGTAAAATTGCAGGAGGAATTGAGAACAGTTTCTAACTAACTATATGATTAGTTTCTGCTCAGGATCTGATTTCCCTGCTCTCCAGGTTAACATCAGTCTCTCTCTCGCACACAATGTCTCCATCCCTTTAAACGACAACAGCAGAGAGGGACAGTGTTCCTTTAAACAGCCAGCCTCTGCACATGCTCCACTGACTCAAATGAGCAGCCTAAACCTTTAGACACAAAGATACCTACACCGCCCGGCAGTCAAGGCATTGGGGGGACTGCAGGAAAGGATGCAATTGCCCGCTGAGGTGTAAACTCACTTGCTCAGTCACACAACGGACAGGCCGTCCACCACTCCCATATGCGAGAAGTAATCACTCAGGAAACCAAACTGCAGAGTCACCAGCATGTTTACAAATGACAGCAGTGGTTCGATGCTGCTGTGATTGCAGCTGTTAATCCCAACCAGCAATGAACCATGCTTGGACGTCAGTTTCCAGTCGAGTTCCCACCATTTTCTGATGTTTATCAAAATTTACACTTATTTGCTGGAGTCATAATTGAGAAGTTTCCATGCGATACAACAATTGGTTGAGTAGTTGAATACGACGAAGATTGCCAGGGACTGAACAGATGTATCAAACAGGTGGAAAGCAAAAGTGATGAATGGGATTGAATGCAGAGTAATGAGTGATAATGAATTTGGGAAGAGGAAACAATAACAGTGAGGATTCTGAGTGGTTTAGAAGCACAAAGCGATGTGGGAGTGGACGTTTATAGATCACTGAAGATCGTTGGACAGCAAGGTCAGTTGGTCGAGAGGGCTTTTGGATATGTTCTGTTGCTGACCATAGGCTGGGGATGATACTAGAACTTTAGCAATCGCCAGTTGAGGGAAAATCTAAAGGGCTGAGCACAAGCCTGGTCACTACAATAATCAGCATTTTTTAAAACTATAATGTAAAAGATGGAGGGCTGAAGTAGGCCACTTTTCCCATCAGGTCCGCTTCACAAATCAATGCGTTTATCACTGATACCTCTCTCCAAGTCATGGTGGAATGTGCCTTGGAGGGTAACTTGCAATTGAAGGGGTTTCAATGCACCTTCCCACCTTGTCTTTGTCGTCGGTAACAGCTGTTGAGCTTTGAAGGTTCTGTCAACAGAGCCTGGATGAGTGACACCAGTGCGTTGTGTCAGTGGTGCACTCTGCTGCAATTGTGCCTTAGCGGTGAAGGGAGTAATTATTGCAGGTACTGTTTAGGGTACAGTTAAGTGACTGCATTGTCTTGAAGGGTGCTCAGTTCCTTAAATGTTATTTAAGCTTCACCCATCCAGGCAAATGGATAGAGAGAGAGAGATAGATCTGTTACACATCTGATTTGCGCCTTGCAAACGATGCAGGCTGCACGGATTTAAGAGCTGAGTTAATAACCACAAAAATGCCTATCCACTGAGTTGCCTTTGTACCCAAAGTATTTATATAGCTGGTCAAGTTCCGTTTCTCACAGATACTTGTTCACTGGGCGATTATATGAGGGAATTCAGTTACAATATGCTATTGAGGTTCAATGGGATATGATTGGATTCTCATTTGTCAGAGTTATCATTGTTTTTGGTGCTTATGTGGACCAATCCGATTCTAATTCCTAACTAATTCAAAATCCCTATTCCCGTCTGTGCTAGAAATCTCAACCGTTGCCGAGCAGGAGCTTTCTCTACTTGCCTTAACAATATATAAGGACACATGTTTCTGCGGCACTCAGTTTCTCTGATTCCGGGTCTGGGAACTGGGATTATGTGATCCTTTGCAGCAATGGGATACTGCCTTGTGTGGGGAGGTTGGTGAAGCAACAGATGTGAAACTACATTGTTATTGAAGCATACGTTTCAACAATACCTTGCGTTATCCACTGAGCCTTTAATTTATTGTAGAAATCTATCAATCTCAGTATTCAACATGCAGTACTCGATGCAACCTCCACAACCTCTGGAGTTAGACGATTTGGCCCAGCCACATGCCATGTACATGGTGGGAAGTGTACCACCATTACACGTGGGGACACCTTGCAACATGTACATGGTGACTCCACCAATATTGTCTATCTCATACGCTGCAGGCAAGGATGCCCTGAGGCATGTTACCTCGGCGAGACCGAGCAGAGGCTACAGCAATGGATGAATGGACATGGCACAACAATCACCAGGCATTCGACCTGGGACCTGCTGGTGACCATCTTCCAAGGCGGACTTCGGGACAGTCAACAATACAAAGTGGCCGACCGAGGCTGATAGCCAATTTTGGTAACCATGGGGATGGCCTCAAACGGAAGCTTGAGTTCTTGCCACATTACAGGTGGTCTTACTGCACAGCACATACAGACACACGCACAGAGACACACAGACACTCCGACAGACAAACTGACAGACACGCGCACTCCTACAGACCTATACACTCACGCAGACTCTCTCTC
Source organism: Chiloscyllium plagiosum (assembly GCF_037043375.1). NCBI lineage: Eukaryota > Metazoa > Chordata > Chondrichthyes > Orectolobiformes > Hemiscylliidae > Chiloscyllium > Chiloscyllium plagiosum. The sequence goes on along the minus strand of NW_028270180.1, from coordinate 62,135,696 downwards.
AAAAACAAGCTCACTCTCTTTCGTTCACATACTCACATGTACACGCACTCTCTTACAGACATACCCCTTTACACTCAGGCTCACACACGTGCACCCACTCTCTCACACTCATACCTACCCACCACGCACACACTTATAAAGTTGTGGGGTGAATTTGTATTTACAGAATTCCACTTTATTTTGATCGAAAACTGCAAGTATCCATGTAAAATTCTGCCAGTCCAATATTTGTAGGGCACAGGAAGCCTCACAAAGGGCACATCACACCTTCAATGCGTTATTTGGGCCGATATGACTCCAATTGTTAAAGTTCACTTGAGAATGCAACTTCTAAAAAAGTTCTGAGATTTTCATATGAAAGAACTGAAACCAACATATCCATTCTAAAAGCTGAGAGACTTTACAATTTCAATTACCTCACACTGTAAACTTTTGTGATAAATTCTGTGTCTTATGATCTTACATTCGACAATTACCTGATGAAGAGCAGTGCTCCAAAAGCTAGTGCTCTCTAAATAAACCTGTTGGGCCATAACCTGCTGTTGTGTGATTTTTAAATTTGTACTCCCCTGTCACCACTGACTCATCCAAATCATTTGTTCTGCTCTGATCGCCGGACTGCAGGAATCGTGTGTTTGCACGGGACGGTGTTCAAAGGGGATTGACCAAGGGATTGCCTGGGCTGAAACATTCCCACTGTGAAGATAGACGAGCTCGGCTGGGGCTGTTCGTCTGAGAGCGCAGAAGGCTGAATGAGGAATTGATTTACATGCACATTAAGGGGATCGACATTTGTGATAAGAGTAAACTTCTTTTAGGAAGGATTAATAATCAGGGCTGCACATTAAACACAAGAGAGTGGACTTCTGGAGGAGATTTAGGAAGAATGTTATCACCCTGACACTGTTGTTTATCTGGAATTCACTGTATGAACCTGTGGTAAAGGTAAGAGTGATAAGAATATTTCAGGACTATTCAGCTGAACACTTGAGGAGCTGGGGCACACACGGATATGGACCAGGTACTGGAAAGTGTGGCGAGAATAAACAGTTGCTTGATGAAAGACCCAGACACCGCAACTTTGGGTGCAGTAAAATGGCGGCCAGTGTGGCTCTGTGGCGCAACGAAAAGCGGATTAGACTTCTACAGCATTGTTATTCAAAGTTAGTTGGGTTTGAGTCCGAGTTTATTCATAATCAATGATGGTTATGCTGATTCATCGTCAATTCCTGTCGTCTGGAATTCTGGTTCCTACAGCTGATCAGAGGAAATTCCTTACCTCCTTAGTGGTGAGTTTTGAGGGAAACGTATCTTTTAAACATGTTCGGACCAGAATTGGCAGATAAGTCACAAAACGTACAAAGTTCGAGCAGAAACCCACTGCCTCTGAACATGACTGCCCCCCCCCCCCCCCCCCGCCCCCACCAGCACCACACACACACACACACACTCACAGCCGCACTGACATTTTTGGTTTCTTAGATATCTGTTTCGTGGGGGCGATAGGTGGATGTGGATGGTCTGGGAAAAGACATTATAGTGTTCCATCAGCCATGATGAGATCAGATTGCGGGGTAGGGCCGAGAGGTTGAATATCCTCCACTTGTTGCCCTGTGTCTGTGCTGTTACTGGTAAAGAGTTTTAAACAAGAACACCATGAGGACAATGTGAATCTAAAGCATGGAATATCAAGGTCCTTCCCTTTACCCAGCCGCTCTCACAGCGGGAATAGACGGCTCTTGTTGCAGCGTTAGATCAGAGCATGGAGCATTTTCACAGACCCTCTGTCAGACTGCGTGCTCCTTCACACAGGGGTCCAACTGGGCACATGGAGCAAGGGACCATCTGGATTTTGGGATTCAGGAACAGATTTCCCCTTTGCTGGTCTGGCCTTCTTGCCACAAGTAAACACGAATTTCGGACATTCTGCAAAACCCTGGATTCCCATCACTTTACAATTTAAACTGAAATTCAACTAAATCTTGTATAACCATGTTATATCTTCAGTATTCAGGAAAACCGGTTTCAGTGCAGGATGTTTCATGTTGTCTGTATGAACTTTCAGAAGGAAGTTGGTGACGTTTCACTGAATCGAATTCTGTGCCCAATTAAAGCCGATCGAATGGAAAGCCCTGTGACAGCGGCAATGTAACATTGTCTGTCAACAACGCACGAACCCATGGAAACCTACTTGTCAATGAAGTCTGTTGTTCACAACATTTTTTAGGTCATTTTCTGAAGCGAATGCTCCAATAATCACAAGTCCATGTCCATATAACTTCCTCTGCGTTAGTGTTCATTTCAGAACTACAGCAAAAGTCGAGCTGTTGGGTGGAAGGTGCCAGATGTATGAATATGACGCGTTAGAGGCTGGCTGCCGCGCCTCCTGTGGCGTAATAACTCAGCGCCTGGTACTTAACAGGTGTTTAAAATGCCGAGTTTATAACTTCAGTCCCGATTTTAAACTGCTTTCAATGACACTGACCAAGGGTAATTGGATCATAAGACTGAAACACAATTGAAAAACAATGTTGAGTAAATCAAACTTTGCCCTTAAACTCCAGTTTCTGATTTGGATGATTGTTCTGTCTTTGGGAAAAGTGTCAATTATTAACTAAAAAGCTGCAAGTATTCCCCAGGTGAATATCTATCTGTGGATACAGAAACAGGAGGAAAGTTTTAGTCTGATGGCCCTTCTCATATCGTTGACCTTGCACGAGGTTACATTCTGGGCAAGACTGTTTAGTTCGGTTCATATTATTTAATTTGCTGTAAACTCGCACAGTCCATTAAAGCAATCGAAAAGAACTAGATTTATCTGTTTGGGTAGTTTGAATGTTGTCAGCAAATCTACTAAAGGCATGATAAGTAGTATTGCTGCTGTGCGGAACAGAGCGTTCAAATAGGAATAAGGACGAGTCTTGTTGCTGGATTTTTCTGGCGGAGATCAGCGAGTATTAAACGGACTCAGTCCCATTTCTTGGGATTGTGACCAAATGTTAGAGGCAACAGATGGCAATGATAATGATGTTTTACATCGACGGACCAAATCTTACTCATTAGAGTCGCCATAGTATTACAGATCAGGTGGACGGGAGAGATGATGATCCTAATGGCAACTTGAGACAGTGCAACAATTAATTCCATGTTGTTGGTCTCACTCTATACCATAATCCAGTTAGCCAGCGGACTGAGCTAACTGGTTTCCATTTAATGCCGAGCTAAAGCAAACAACTCTCACCTCTGCATGTCCACTCACCTGAAGGTGGGACTTCCCCTCCTATTTATTCTTACCAACCTCACATCAGCTGGAACCCTTCCATTAGGACACAACTCAGTCTTTCGTATTTTTTTTTCGGTGCGATTCTTCAAATACTCCACCATCCCATTAAACCCCCTCTTTTCTTTTCTAGGCCATTACTAGTCTGATAAATAAATTCTCTAACTTCAAATGAGGCTGATACTGTTAATGGAGATCTTTCTGAGCGCACATCCTATGCGGAGTAACCTGAATGCCTTAGTCTGCCCAAATTTTGTTTTACTCACGTTGTGATCAGCATGTCCTTGATCACTATGACCTGCTTTTACCAAACGCAAACAAAGCTTTTTCACTGTACTTCAGCACAGATGAAAATCAATCAATCAATCGTATAAAATCAAGCAATCGAACGGCACAATCATTTCCTCACTGTGTGGAGCCAGTGCAGTGAAGGGGGCCTAAAGGTCTGCAGTGTGACAACATTTTGTGATTCTGAGTGAAATCACAGTTAAACCAACAGAATGTGGGAAGGAACACAGACGCGATATTGACAAAGACAGGACACCACACGTCTGCACCACAGACAATCAATCAAGAACACCGAAGATCTTTCAACATCATCCTCTAAGGTACATGCCATACGCCAGATGAAAACCTGAAAAATACGGGAAAGTGCTGTGGTCAGCGCTAACAGAGCTGCCTAGGGCAAGCGTGGTTGGCCCATAACCCAGAAATTCATGGATTGAAAACATCCCTTGCTCGTTAACAGTTCCAGTATTCAGCAAGTGTATCCTACCCCCGTCAGTGCTCATCTCTAACAGAGCTCCATTCTACACATTGCGTATTGATTCGTCTTCCGCTTCCTGTCACTCAATGTATCTGAAATGAATATCTCATATTGATACACCCACCAAATTTACACAGGTGAGGAAAGACACTTCTGAAGATCTGGAATCTCTTTTCCGGTTCTTTGTCGATCTGCTATGCTCTGCTTCGCAAAATCCCTTCCCTGAGCTGGGAATACACTGCTGCAGGTGAGAGATATCAGTTGTGGTGTGTACCATGTGCACGATGCCCTACCGTTAGTCCCCACGTTGTTTCACGCAGCACGGTCTTCCCAGTGAATTGAAAAACCGTGAACGACAAATGGATCAGCCTGTGGGAGACAGCATTATGGCACAGACACCGATCCCCATTATTAGGGCAAATATCACCGATTATGAATAACCTCAGAGAGATACCAGTGACAGAGAGTCGCCATGGACTTGATTGGTTGTTTCGCTTCTGTCAGCGCGGGAATGACACCTCACGTTGATGCCGTTCCTCTCCATGTCTCTGGAACAGAGCACTGAGGGAGAAACAATAGCTCATTTTTATTTCCCTCCTCCGCGTTTGACTGTCAGCAGCCCCGCAGCTCAGGGCCCGTAGGGATAGCTCACGGTGAGTGAGGGCTTGACGTGGATCCTCTCCATCTGGGACAGTTGGAGCTCAGATTTTAACTGCTGCCCGGTTGTAGCAAAGATTCCAACACCCCTGTTTAAAAAAAGATTTTCTGCAGGATTACTGCGTGAAGATGGATTCTGAGTATCAAACAGGCTGGACAAAAATGCACTCGTTTGAATATACCTGAAGGAAGAATATCCGGAGTACATTTCTCTCTTTCCCACCAGTTCAATATCTTTCTCTCTGTCTCAGATAAATGATATTTAGAGGAAGATCGCAATAAAATTTACTCACTGCCAGCGCCTGAGTGAACTGGCCGTGCCGGTGAGAGAGAGCTTCAGAGCATATCTGCGCTTGCCTCCCCTCACACTGCCTGAAAGTGGTGGGAAATGGCTGAATACTCCACCAATGGATACAATTCAGTCCAAGGGGAAGGGATAAACAGCACTGCCCCATGTGCACGGAGAGAGAATGAGAAGGCGATGTTATTGAAACGCTTTGTTGCTTAGAATTCCTGAAGCAAAGTGGGATGCAGTTGGCTCTGAGCGGCTCTCAGCTGGTTTAGTGTTAGAAATGCAAGAGTGTCACTGGCTCGTTTGTCTCGGGGCATGACATTCCCCGAGCTTGTGTTAAATCGGCATGTGAGAGACCCTTGCTTCAAATCGCCATCGAGCCTTGGTCGTTTGATTTCAATTTTGCCAGGTCGCCCTGTAAGCTGTTCGATTTAAAAAAAAAAGATGCCCTACATTAGGTTAGTCTCTTTGAAATAAGTTTGTGTTTGGGACCAGAGTGTCATTGTCGTGAACATGGTACAGCAGCACACGTGGTGAAAGCGAAACAACTGTTTCACCCACACAATCCCACTCTGAATAAATCCACTATCTAGATGTTCACACAGTTCTGAGTGTGAAGGTTTAGGAAGCAGGGACATGGAATGAGTGGAAACAGCGCTGAACTGGCTGGTGGGATTGGTGCGGTGTATGAGGAATGACATCAATAAAGGTGGATTGGAAAGTTGGGACAGTTCCCTTTGGAGACGCGAGGGCTGATAAATCGCCTGGTTGAAGCTTTCCAAGTGATGAGGGATTTAGACAGTGGAAAAAAGCAGTGAAAATGCTCCTCCGCCTGAAAGGATCGAGAACGATTCGGCACAGATTTAAAGTCATTAGGAATAGAAGTAAAAGTGACATGAGGAGGAAGGTTTTCACACAGGGAGTGGTTAGGATCTGCAAGTCACTGTCTGACAGTGACAAAGAGGCAGGTTCAATTAAGTTACTGAAAACAGTATTCAACGTTTATGTTGAAAGTAGAAATGTGCAGAGTTACAGGGAGAAGGCAAGAGAATGATACAAAGAGAGGGATACTTTTCCTTACTGTGGAGAACCAGCACAGCTAAGGTGGGCTGTGACACAGTCGTGATTCTGAGTGAAATCCCAGTCAACAGAATGTCCAGTATTAGACAGCGGAAATGTTAACAAAGCCGGGACACATTTGGGCAACAGAATAATACACAGCATGTACATGTCACAGGGAGGTTGGCGCAGAGAGAATTAGTGTGGGGAAATACTGCAACTATACCGCTACACAGACGGATGGCAAGCCCCGTCAAAAATAATCTCTTCAAGCCGGTGTCAGCAAGTCTCACCTTAAACCTATGCTCTCTAAATTTCAACTCACCCCACTCTGGGGACGAAGTAACCTTGAATATTTAGTTTTTTTTCCATATTCCTCATGACTTTATCAACCTTCGATAAGCTCATGGCTCAGCCACCACGCCGGAGGGAATGTTGTCCCAGCCTATTCAGCCTCGCCCTACAGTCCAACGCTTTCAATCATCTCCACATCCTTATCTATATTTTGTGAGCAATTTCACGTGATTTCCTTAATTTTTCAAAGATGCCAATTGCGCTGGACAACAACGAGCTATTGGAAACGGAAAAGTGAAGAGGTCACCATCTGCAAATGTCAGTGGTGCTCGACTTTGAGCAGCAGCAGCAGGCGCGTGTGGTGTGAGATTCTGTAGTGTAGTAGTTATCGCATTTGCTTAACCTGCAAAAGATCCCTGGTTCGAAACCGGGCAGGAACAGTCTTGCTCCCGATGGCAGTCTGGTAGGTTTGCATGAATGGGCACTTCTTGCTTGCTGCTTTCATCAGCAAACCTGCCTTGGAGTTTGTTCGCCCGTATCTGCTGTAGCGATGGAAAGACATGCAACTCCATTTAATTACTGTGTAAAGCATTGTTAAGTTTTTCTCCTCCCTGGTTCTGAATATGCGGCAATGTGTACAGCAACGATGGCCATTCTGGGTTGAAGAGTGTAGTTACCGTGCTCTGATCCTTCCGCTAAAAGCAGTAACGCATTTGCTTTCCTTGCCCCGGCGGCCAGGTTCAAAGCCAAGGAGAAAGCTGATGTGCTGGTGTCAAAGTGCACCGCGGATTCCTAATGTAGTCTCTCTATCAAATGCATGCTAAAGCAGTTTCTCAAAGGCATCATTTGGAAACTGTCTGCAGTTTTTCAACGTGTGAAAATCAGCATCAGAAGCCTGAATCATGTTTTGGAGAAGTTCACATGTCAACGGCTCACTCCATCAGCAAAAGGAATGAATGAATTTACACTCTCAGACGAAGCTCTGGACTTGTGCTATCGTAGAGTCAGTAATATTAACGTGCGCATCTGAAATCCCTGCCATGTTGGAACTGAAACCGAGGAAATGTTAGAAAGGCATTGTCTCCATTGTTATTTCTTTACATCACAGAGGAGCAGAAAAATCTCAGCGGTGTGTGTGTGTGTGTGTGGAGAGGGGGAATAACACAGAGAAACACGTGCAGCTCTGGTGAAACTCCTTCTTTCTGATTCAGACAGCAACAAGTGACGTGAAGGTGACTCAGGCGGGAGAGCTTTTCACATGGAGAGCAAAGAGCACTAGCGTACAGTTAGCACCTCTTTGACATCTCGTAGGGGTGGAGGGATGGCCTTTTGCTTTCCGTCATTATGTTCAGAAAGTGTGTTTTGTGCATCTCTAATAAGTACCCTGGAATTTAGTCAACTTTACTGAGTGGCTTCTCATCGATTCCCACTCAGGGTTCCACCTCAGCTGGCAGCCATCTGGCTCATGACCTCAGCAGCAAATTGCACGTTGAATGTGAAAGACAAGGAAACTGGCCACCCGTACCGGCACTGAAGCTCGAACATACTCGTAATGTGATCTGCCCTTCTCGGATTCTACCGGTAACTCAGCTTTTTATGTAGAGAACATTCATTGGGGCGCCTTTTCTGCAAATCAGTCGTGGTAGCTGTAATAAGGTGGATGAGCTTGAGGCTCCTTTGGAAATTGGCAGTGACAATGTTGTGGGGTTAACTGAGATATGGCTTCAATGGACAGGGCCTGGGAAATGAAAATTCAAGGCTATATGTGCTATCGTAAGGACAGACTGACTGGCAGAGGGGGTGGGTGGCCTTTTTGGTAAGGAATGATATTCAGTCCCCTGCGCGGGAGGACCTAGAATCAGAGGATGTAGAGTCAGTATGGGTAGAGCTGAGAAATTCTAAGGGTAGAAAGACCCTAATGGGAGTTACCTACAGACCCCCAAACAGTAGCCTGGACGTAGTGTGTAAGCGGAATAAGGATCTGAAATTGGCCTGTCACAAAGATATTACTACAGTTGTCATGGAGAATTTCAATACGCAGGTATTCTGGGAGAATCAGGATGGTACTGGACCCCAAGAAAGGGAGTTGTGGAGTGCCTCCGAAATGGATTATTAGAACAGCTTGTGCTGGACCCTACCAGGGAAAAAGCAATTCTTGATCTGGTGTTGTGCAACGAACGGGAGTTGATCAGGGACCTCGATGTAAAGGAGCCCTTAAGAGGTAGTGACGATAATACAATAAGCTTTAATCTGTATTTTGAAACGGAGAGGGTAGAATCGGAATTGACAATATTTCAGTTTAATAAGGGGAATTATGGAGCTATGAGAGAGGAGCTGGCCAAAGTTCAATGGTGCAATACCCTAGCAGGGATGGCAGTGGAACAACAATGGCAAGTATCTCTGGGTATAATGCAGAAGATGCAGGATTAATTCATTCCAAAAAGGAAGAAATATCCTAAGAGGAGACAGGGGTGGCCGTAGCTGACGAGGGAAGTTAAGGACCATATAAAGACAAAATAGTAAAAGTATAACATAGCAAAGATGAGTGGGAATTCGGAGGAGTGGAACACTTTTAAAGAACAACAGAGGATTACTGAGAAGGAAATATGCAAAGAAAAAATAAGGTACGATGGCAAACTGGACAAAAATATAAAGGACAATAGTAAAGGTTTTGTTAGGTATATGAAAAGAAAAAAATGGTTAAGACTAAAATTGGGCCCTTGAAGACAGAAGCATCTGAATTTATTACGGGGAACAAAGAAATGGCAAAAGAATCGAATTGGTACTTTAGAACTGTCTTCACTGGGGAAGACACGAGCAATCTCCCAGATGTAACAGTGGCTGAATGACCTGAACTGAAGGGAATTTATATTGGGCAGGAAATGGTTTTGGAGAGACTGTTAGGTCTAAAGGCTGATAAGTCTCCAGGACATGACGGTCTGCATCTCAGGGTACTGAAGGAGGTGGCTCTAGAAATCGTGGATGCATTGTTGATCATTTTCCAATGTTCTATAGATTCAGGATCAGTTGCTGCGGATTGGAGGGTGGCTAATGTTGCCCCACTTTTTAAGAAAGGAGGGAGGGAGGGAGAAAACAGAGAAATATAGACCAGTTAGTCTGACCTCATTGGTGGGAAAATACTGGAGTCAATTGTAAAGGAAGAAATTATGACACATCTGGATCGCAGTAACAGGATAGGTCAGAGTCAGCATGGATTTATGAAGAGGAAATCATGCTTGAATAATCTTTAATTTTTTGAGGATGAAACTCTGAAGATGAACAAGGTAGATCCAGTGGATGTAGTATACCTGACTATCAGAAAGCCTTTGATAACGTCCCATCTAGGAGGTTAGTGAGCAAAAGTAGGGCACATGAGGTTGAGGGCACAATACTGACTTGGATTGAAAATTGGTTGGCTGACAGGAAACAAAGAGTAGTGATAAACGGCTCCCTTTCAGAATGGCAGGCGGTGACCAGTGGTTTGCCACAGGGATCAGTGCTGGGACCGCAGGTTTTTAGAATGTACATTAATGATATAGATGAAGGTATTAAAAGTAATATTATCAAATTTGCTGACGACACATAGCTGGGTGGCAGTCCGAAATGTGAGGAGGATATTAGGAGAATACAGGGTGACCTGGCCAGTCTAGGTGAGTGGACAGATGCAGATGCAGTTTAATGTGGATAAATGTGTGGTTATCCACTTTGGTGGCAAGAACAGGAAGGCAGATTACTATCTTAATGAAGTCAAGTTAGTTAAAGGGGCAGTACATCGTGATCTAGGTGTATTTGTACATCAGTCAATAAAAGCAAGCATACTGGCACAGAAGGCAGTGAAGAAAGCTAATAGCATGCTGGGATTCATTACAAGAGGAATTGAGTATAGAAGCAAAGCGGTCCTTCTGCAGCTGTACTGGGCCCTGCAAATTTGTGGAACGACATTCTGGCTGGTGAGGGAGTGCAGGGTAGGTCCACGAGATCAATTCCCAGAATGACGGGACTATCTTACGCTGAAAGATTGGAGCGACTGGGCTTGTATAAAATTGAGATTAGAAGTCTGAGAGGGGATCTGATCGAGACGTTTAAGATTATAAAATGATTGGACACTCTGGAGGCAGGAAACATGCTTCCACTGACGGGTGAGTTCCGATCCAGAGGACACAGTTAAAAATAAGGGGTAGGCCACTTAGAACAGAGTTGAGGAGAAATTTCTTCACCCAGAGAGTGGTGAGTGTATGGAATGCCCTGCCCCAGAAGGCTGTGGAGACCAAGCCTCTAGATACTTTCAAGAAAGAGTTGGATAGAGCTCTTAAGGAAAGTGGAGTCAAGGGTTCTGGGGATAAGGCAGGAACAGGATATTGGTTGAGGCTGATCAGCCATGACCATAATGAATGGTGGTGCTGGCTCGAAGGGCAGAATGGCCTACTCATGCACCTATTTTCTCTTGTCTAGTGGCACTGTATTATCTGATATATTGCCTGCTCAGTTTTCTGAATTTTCCCTGCAGTTCGGTGTGTTTTATGTTACGCATAATCACGATAGTTGTACCTTTTTGAGCAATGGGCGAAACCAGTTAGCAAACCAAGAATCAAAATTACAGTATTGTCATGCAGCTCATGGTTTCTTTATCGTATCATAACCGAATGTACTTTCTCACAGACACATTCCATTTGTGACTCAAACGAGGCTCAGAAGATAGACTCAGCTTCCCACTGATATTTTTCTGGATTGATGGGCTATCATTATCTGCGGTGAAACTGGTATTGTAGCTGGGCGCATCCCAGTAGCAGTGCGAGCAGGACCGGGATCGTGCAACCGTTTGCCTATGACTTTGCTTCTGTTTTTTTCGCAAGAGTACAATTGAAAATGTATGAGAATAGTATTGCAGCGTGCATGGAGCTGTGGCCAAGCTGTCTAAGCCCCGGGATTAGGGTTTGTGCTTCCATGAAGGCGTCGGTTCGTCTCCCCTCGTGCTGTGTGCGAAAAGCTGCTGCATTTAAATTCCAACATGCGCATCTGGATTTGTTGATTTGAAACTTGTCTCTGATGTGGGAGAGTGCAGACTGTCCATCGGGTCAGTGTCTGAACTGGAGTGATCACTTGCGCCTCCCACGCTCCAGCAGCTCCACTGCTGCTTCATAGTCCAAGCAAGTTGTGTTTTTCACTGAAACCCAGTGAAGATTGTTATGTCATTGCTGTTGTGAAACAAAATGCTGCAGTGACTCTAGCGTCCTTGCTTGGTGTTCTGGCGAATGGGAAAATAATTCCAATTAATGGCGAAGTCATATTGTCTTGGATTTCTCTCATTTTCCTTCACTTCTGTCCTGGAGACATAGGTTGGTGATACGCTGCATTGTTGATCGGAGGGAAAGCTAATCTAATCGAGACTGTGATTGGTAATCTTCACTTTTCGTGGCCCACTCCTTTTCTGTTCTTCCTTTTCTCTCATTTCAGCACTTTCCGGGAAGTGGCGGTGCATTAAGGCTCTAGGATGTTTGGAAGAGCAGTTTGGAGTTGCTCTGCTGCCAATTGTCGAGGTAGTTTACAGCTCATTGCCTTCGGACTTCCTCACAAATTGCATTCGTAATGAGGTGTATCTGAAAATGTGTTTGGTTTGTCATGTTTGCTTCTGTTCCGTGTTAAGCGCTTTCCATCTTGCGATTCGCTCAATGCTGTACATGGTAGCACGGTTTGTGAGCTAATATCCAACAGCAAAATTCCTCACCCGAGGGTCTGGGAATATTTTACGGTGTATGGTCAGTAGGGGCAAAAGTAAGGAAGCCCTTCGTTTCTGCAGTATTTCACACCACTAAATTCAAGCGCGATTGGATTTTAGTTTTCTGAGGCATAATTTAGACATATTGGTTAAATTCGAATTGTTTTTAACCAATTAAAACAACTCAGTTATCCATTTCATAACCAAACCTTACATCTTTTTAAATTTGGCAGGACACACTGAGACTGCTAGCTGGTCATCAACAGGTATTTGTCGGCTCTCAGTTCTGAACAGCATTCACTCTGTTTAAGGTATAGTCACGCCTTCAACTTCATAACACTGCTCTCATCACAAAATCCTCCAGCTTCTCATGTCGGGGACAGGGGTTTGGTTACAAAGGTCCGAAAAAAGGGGAGTATCAGCTGCAGCCGTTACCGCATTGAAAAAAGAAAGCTTTATGCCCCTTCCCATGGAATGAGCCGTTCATGTGGAAATGGTTTCATTAAGCTGCGTCCCAGGGCTGGACAGGACGCTGCTGATTGAAGCTGGAGTGGCTGCTTTCTGCTGGCAGTGGAGGTTTGGAGAGAATGGTGTTTGCCTCGTCTTCCTCTGTGTGGATCCCCATATCACAGAATCATGGATGGTTTGGGCTGCAATCCAACCTTGTCATGGATTTTCCGGTTTAAATAGAGGTGGGGGTCACTCTTATACTTTGATCTGAAACAGCCAAAGCTGCACACCTGGATAATGTTGAAGTACCAACATTTTAACTTGCAGCCTGCTGCTGACCATTTGATCCACAGAGACTGACACCAACCAGGCGTGCCGATCCCCATTACACAGGAAGTTTAGGGGAGATCTGAAGGGCGATGGAACAGCTGGAGCTCTCACTGTTTTCAGAGTCTGTCACCAATTTTCCTGCGTTCATCACCGAGCGTGTCAGAGGGGTCTGCAAACACCCAGAGGGAAAGGAACTATCACAAACTGGAAGTTACCCAGGCCCCTCGATGTGACTGATGTGCATCACCTGTGGCTCTGGTACTGGGGTAATTCAAACCCACAGTTTGACAGAAACTGAACTTAAATGCAGCGCTTCACGGAGCTCAGTCCAACTATCTGTCATTAAGATACACACGTACAGAATCCCTTCTGTATAACCACTTCATCAAATCCTCCCTGTCAATCTGGCCAAATCTTAAACTTTGCGTCTTATCATCCATTTCCCCCAGCTAATGTGAACATTTTGTTTTCATCTACCAGTCATAAACCCATAAGCTCTGTCACATCTCCCTTCAACCCCAGTTGCTCCATTGTATCTTATATCATTCAGTCTTGAAACTCTGGGGAAAATGAATAAGACTATCACCTCTCAGGACCCTCCCATCCTTCACAATGTGTGATAATCTCTGTGTGACTTTACCTGGTCACCCCGGACAGAAACAGGACTAATGTGAGTTTCGGACATAAAAGAGAGGGTGCTGGAAGAACCAAATAGGACTGTTCGCTTTTGGGAGTGATAAATAATGTTCATGTTTAGAGATAGTTTCTTACTCTCTTTTAATTAACTTTTCTGTCTGCACTAATAGCGATGGATTCTGGAGGCTTCTTTCACTGAGGCTTGCAAGGATGGATATACAGACAAAAGCATCGATCAAAGTGAATTATTTATCTGTCTGATTTCTCACCTGGACTGACACTGTCTTTATTAAACGTGGCTGAATACTTAAAGTGGATTCACAGAAAGGAAACACCAAACAAACAAAATCTGACACAATTGATCGATTCATGTGAAACTGAATATGACTAACCTTTCAATAAGTGTTGTATCCTCGGTCATTACCACTCACGGCATATAAGTTCTCCATCATATTCTCCCAGACGATCTGAACCAAAGTCTTATATTTACATCCCATGATCAACTTCCTTTCAGTTAATGTGAACAGTAAATGGTAGACCCTGTAAATTTCCCTTCAGCTTCAATGAAAACCTCACCTTATGATTCATTCAACATGAATCATTTTGGGAAAGGAACCAATCTGTCTCCTCGCAGGGACCCTGTTATCCTTCCCAAAATGTGGGTGATCTGCCACTCTCAGGGACCCTGTCATCCTTCCCAATGTGTAGCAGATCTGCCCCTCTCAGGACCCTGCCATCCCTTCTGATTTGTGGGTGATCTGTCCCTCTCTCCGGGACCCTGCCATCCTTCCCTATGTGTGAGTGATCTGTCCCTCTCAGGAATACTGCCATCCTTCCCAATGTGTATGTGATCTGTCCCTCTCAGGGATCCTGCCATCCTTCCCAATGTGTGGGTGATCTGCCCCTCTCAGGGACCCTGCCATCCTTCCCAATGTGTTGGTGAACTCTCCCTCTCAAGAACACTGTAATCCTTCCCAATGTGTGGGTAATCTGCCCTCTCTCAGGGACCCTGCCATCCTTCATAATATGTGGGTAATCTGTCCCTCTCAGGGAGCCTGCCATCCTTCCCAATATGTGGTTGATCTGCCCTCTCTCAGGGACCCTGCCATCCTTCGTAATATGTGGGTAATCTGTCCCTCTCAGGGAGCCTGCCATTCTTCCCAATGTGTGGGTAATCTGCTCACTCTCACAGCCCCTGCCATCCTTCATAATGCGTGGGTAATCTGCCCCTCTCAGGGACCCTGCCATCCTTCCCAATGTGTGGGTGATGTGCCCCCTCTCAGGGACCCTGCCATTCTTCCCAATGTGTGGGTGATCTGCCCCTCTCAGAGACCTTGCCATCCTTCCCAATGTGTGGGTGACCTGTCCCTCTCTCAGAGACCCTGCCATCCTTCCCAATTTATGGGTGACTTGACCCTCTCTCAGGGGCTCTGCCATCCTTCCCAATGTGTGGATAATTTTTCCCTCTCAGGGGCCCTGCCATCCTTCCCAATGTGTGGGTGATCGTTCCCTCTCAGGGGCCCTGCCATCCTTCCCAATGTGTGGGTGATCTTTCCCTCTCAGGGACCCTGCCATCCTTCCCAATGTGTGGGTGATCTGCCCACTCTGAGAGCCCCTGATGTCCTTCCCAATGTGTGGATGATCTGCCCCCTCTCAGAGACCATGCCATCCTTCCCAATGTGTGGGTGATCTGCCCCCTCTTAGGGACATTGCAACCCACTCAGACCCATTCCCCTACATTTACTCCTTCGCCTAACACTACGGGCAATTTAGCATGGCCAATTTACCTAATTTGCACATTTTTGGACTGTGGGAGGAAACCGGAGCACCCGGAGGAAACCCACGCAGATAATGCGCAAACTCCACACAGTCAGCCGCCTGAGACGGGAATGGAACCCGTGTCTCTGGCACTGTGAGGCAGCAGGGCTAACCACCGTGCCACCGTGTCAATCTTCTGTCTGTGAAGTGCAGATTATTGGAGAGGACTCTGAGAGACAGGATTTATGATTCCTTGGAAAACCATAGTTTGATTACAGAGGTTCAGCATGGCTTTGTAAGGGACAGGTCATGCCTCACAAATCTTCTTGAATCCTTTGAGAATGTGACAAAACGCATTTATTGTTCATTGTAAAAGTACAGAGCATGGGATGCAGGGAAACCTATCTGTGTGGATGCAGAATTCCTGGCCAATAGAAGACAGAGGACGATGATAGATGAAAAGCATTCGGCCTGGAGCTCAGTGACCAGTGGTTTTCTGCAGGGAGAGTTACAGGATCTCTGCTCTTTGTGAGTTTATGAATGACTTGGATGTGTGAGCGGAAGAGTGGGTTAGTAGGTTTGCCAATGACATGAAGGTTGGTGGAGTGATGACTCCTGTGGAGGGCTGTTGGAGGTTGCAACGGGACATTGACAGGATGTCGAGCTGGGCTGAGAAGTGGCAGATGAAGTCAAATCTGGAAAAGTGTGACGTGATTCATTTAGCAGAATACAGGGATAAAGGCACAATACTGGATAGTGTGGAGGAACAGATGGATCTTGGATTTCACGACCAGAGATCCGTTAAATCTGACCCCCCGAATCTGATAATGTTAATAAGAAGGAATATGTTGAATTGGCTTTCATGAGCTGGGGATTGCGTTTTAAAGCCATGAGGTTATACTACAGCTCTAGAGAGCCCTGTTCTGACCCACTTAGAATATTGTGTTCAGTTCGGATCCCCTCAATACAGGAAGGATGTGAAAGATTTAGAGAAGGTGAAGAGGAGATTTACCAGGATGTTGCATAGACTGGAGAGCATGTCTTATGAAGAAAGCTTAAGGGAGCTTAGGCGTTTCTCACTGGTGTGAAGAAGAGTGAGGGCGACTTGATAGAGGTGAACAAGATGATGTGAGGCATAGCTAAAGTGAATAGTGAGAGACCTCTTTATCCCATGGCATACATGGCACAAGGAGGCATAATTTTAAGGTGATTGGAGGATGCGTAAGGGGAGATTTCAGATCTAGGATCTTTACACAGAGAGTGGTGGATGGGTGTAACGGTACATTTAATAGACTCTTAGTTAGGCACATGGATGATAGTAAAATGAAGGTTATGTAGGTTAGTTTGATCTTACAGTTGGGTAAAAGGTTGGCATGGCATCATGACCGAAGGGTCTTGTGTTGTATTGTTCTGTATTCTACGTTCTGTATGGTAAACTGGATAATAAGCTCAGATCAATGTAAAAGGATATGACATTCAGGAGGAGCTAGTCAACTGGATACAAAATTGTCTTGTTGGTCGAAGACAGAGGGTGGTGGGAGACATGTTGTTTTTTCTGACTGGAGGCATGTGACCAGCGGTGTAGTGGGTCCACTGTTGTTTGTCATTTGGATAAATGGTTTGGATGGCAGTATTGGTTTACTGGTAAGTAAGTTTTTTGGGTGATACTGAAATTGATGGTAAAATGGACAGTGAAGAAGGTTGTCTGTGATACAACAGGATGAACAGTCCTGCTGGGATAGTGGGCTGAAGAATAGCAGATGGAGTTTAATTAGATAAATACAAAGTGTTCCATTTTGGTAAAATGACCTAGAGTGGGACTTGTAAAGTTAATGTTCGGGCCCTGCCTGGTGTTGTCAATCAGTGATCCAGGGATGCAGGTACACAGTTCTTTGAAAGTGGTATCCCAGGTAGACAGGCAGGTGAAGCAGGTGTTTGGGATGGTTACATTTATTGGGCAGAGTATTGAGAATAAGAGTTGGGATGTCAAGATGCTGCCTGACCTGCTGTGCGTTTCCAGTACCACGATTATCTATACTGTGGTTTTCAGCATCTGCAGTCTTTGTTTTTACCATGTTGTATCTGTACAAGACACTGGTGAGGTCACCTTAAAAGCATTGCTGATATGTAGGAAGAACTCATCATGTTCACTTACCTGCTTTAGGGAAGGACATCTGACATTCTAACCTGGTCTGGCTAACATGTGACTCCTGACCCACAGCAATATGCTGACTCTGTGCTACCCTCTGGTCAATTCGCAGTGGGGCAAAGAATTCTGGTCAATCAGTGACACCCACATCCCATTAATGAATAAATTAAAATACATATCTCCCTAACTATCTCTGCAAACACCTCCATCTTCAGGAATCCGTACTGGCTTTGTAACACCATTCAGGCCTGGACCACACTCTGTGACACTCTCACCACCTCCAGTACCTTCATTTCTCCCTGTTCCGCTCGTATCATTAAACCCTGATCATGATTCACCTTCCAACTGCCCTCCTCCTGCTAGCAGACTCCTTCCAATCCCTTTAACACTTATTTTTAAAATATTCTCTTACTTCAGGATTTTAAGTACGTTTTGATGATCTTCTTAGCCTCATAATCTAGTATGATCCATTTTTCCTGAGTGAGGGACGGGTGGGAATTTCTTGCTGAGGTTTGATATGTTTCAATGGAATGTTCTTTTGTCGAGTATTTTTCGCTGTCCCTTAAAATGTTTTCAGTTGTTCAATTACAGAGATATATTTCAGTTTTGTTTAGCCTGTTTATCTTGGTCAGTTCTCCTCTCAACCCCATGTAACTGACTATTTTTGTTTCTAGTTGTAATTTATCCTTTCTGTAATTCCCTTTCAAAGCTTAAATTCCTTTAAACTGCACTTTATCACAATTTCCCAGAGGATCTTGCCAGGTGACATTACTCAGTCACTAAGTTCCATCATACAACGGTGGCTCTGACATAGATACATCTCGAGCCAGTTGCACAATGTGTTATTCAAAGAAACACTGAAAAAAACATCTCACAACTCCTCTTCCAATATCACTGTTGTCAGTGTGATTGACAAGATTATACGAAGATTGAAGTTCCACTGAATTATCCCCAAGCCTTTGTTAACAATTCCAATGAGTTCCTCTGTCATGCAGTGATGAGCAATACTGTTCGTTGACAAATCTGTTCTGCTGCTTGTGTCCTTGGCAAGTAGCAGCCAGAATTTACATTCAGACTGACTTTACTTCATGATTATATTCGATTACTTACAGTGGGGAAACAGGCCCTTCGGCCCAACAAGTCCACACCGACCCGACCTAACACTACAGGCAATTTAGCATGGCCAATTCACCTAACCTGCACATTTTTGGAATGTGGGAGGAAACCGGAGCACCCGGAGGAAACCCACACAGACACGGGGAGAATGTACAAACTCCACACAGTCAGTCGCCTGAGGCGGGAATTGAACCTGGGTCTCTGGCGCTGATGAGGCAGCAGTGCTAACCACTGTGCTACCGTGCCACCCTCAATCTGCGTCCAAATGCTTTCGCTGTAATGCAATTGTTATCCATTATTGTTAGCGTTACCCAATTTGCCTGAGCTTGCACAAGTTTGTGAACCATTGAATATTTTTGTTCACCCTATATCCGTGTCTCCCTGGTGTCTAAATCTCATATCGCTGAGTCTTAAATCCATCTACCTTATTGCAGCGACGTTGTCTATTAAAAAAAAACATAACTTACTTTTTCCTACAATTTTTTGTCACAAATCTATTCACTGATGTACAATTTCATTTAAACTTCGTCCCATTCTGTTCCTTTTTGCTTGTCTTAAGCCACATTCTCATGCTGTTCCGATGAGACGCCTTTTGTCTTTGGATTTGGAAAGCTCCTTTCACCTGAACACTGTCTCTGCATCCTCTCTGTCAGTTGAAAGATCTGTTCATAAATCTACTGACATGATTGGCCAGGACACTGGTCCCAGCACGGTTCCAGTGGGACCATCCGAATAGATTATTTTTTAAATCAGTTATGGGATATGGTGACTCTGGCTGACCAGCCTTTCTTGCCCAGCCCTAGTTGCCCTTGAGTTGAGTAACTTGCTCGGCCATTTCAGAGGGTAATTGTGAGGCAACAACTTTGCTGTGGGTATGTCGTGCAGGCCACGTGAGGATGGGCAGATGTCCTTCACGAAAGGACAAGTGTTTGGGTTTTTTGTACATCAGCAATGGTCTCATACTTATTTGTGGATTGTTAATTACTATTTTTAAAATATTCATTTCAAATTCCACCATTTCTTATGGTGGGATTCCAACCTGCATCTCTTGAACATCAGCTGAGGTTTGGGATACATGCTCTAGCAATTATACCACTCGGCCATCACTTCACCTGCTCACAGGTTGCTCATTCCTGACCGGTTATATAAGTGCACGATGAAGCAAAACCTGTTCTTCCATATCAATTATGTGATCCTTATATCTTCCAAAACTCTGGTGATATCACTTAGTCTCGCTCTTGCTCTTGCTTTCGCTCTCTCTCTCTCTCTCTCTCTCTCTCTATTGCAGCTACACCAGATCCTGAGCCAACAGAATTCTCCACTCCAGAGAGATGAGGGAGCACAGGCCAGGGATGGAGACTGGGATTTTCCAGATCTCTATGGTGGTACTCAGTGCCATTTTAAATCCTACATCAGTCTAATTTCCCATTCTGTCTATTCCTCTGTCTCCTGTAGGTACTCAGGAAGGGTCATACTCAATTAACTTCCCAGCTGGTTGGTTTCTCGTTTTTCACCACATTGAAGGTGGTGGGCAGCCAGAGAGACAAATGGCAGGGAGATCTGGAGCCCTCAATAAATGGTGCAGGTAAGATCACTCACAGTGCACAGAACAGAGAGCAACGAGACGGCTCCAAACATCGGCTAACAAGACATGACATAGATACAGTTCTGGAGGGGAGCCCAGAATACACACACACCCCAGGCTCAATCCCCATCCCTACTGTAAGTTCTGTTGTACTAAAACTCACTACTCTGCAACACTGTATCTATGGCATGTCTTGTGCACCAGTGTCTTCAATAATTTGTAATTCCGACAACAGTTCCTATCTCTGTAACCTCCTCCTAGCCCAATAGTTCCTCCACATATTTGAAATGTACTGTATTCCAGACTACCATCCCTATTTATGTAACTTGCTTCAGTGTCTATAACATGCCTTATCTCGGTAGTCTCCTCCTCCAATAACTGGAGACAGAGTCCGTATCCCTTCAAACCTTCTCCTCCCCATTTATCTGCCCAACGTTTACATGTTGTAATTGTACTTTTCTCTACAATTTCCCCTGGAAGATCATTCCATAACTGCACCACCCTCTGTGCAGAAAATGTCCCCTAAAATCTCTTTTAAGTATTTCCTCTCCCATCCCATATTTATGCCCACAGAACACAGAACATGACAGCGCAATACAGGCCCTTCTGCCTTCGATTTTGCGCCAACCTGTAGACCCAATCTGAAGCCAATCGCACCAACACTATTCCAATTCTTGTCCATATGCCTACCCAAAGACCGTATAAATGCCTTTAAAGTTGGCCCCGACTATTCTGAGTAATGAACCTACCGCTGGCATCTGTCCCCTATCTCATTATTAATATTTATATCTACCTCAATTTAAAGCTATCTCCCGTCGTGCTAGGCATCACCATCCAAGAGAAAAGGCTCTCACTGTCCAACCAATCTCACCTGCTGATAATCTTATATATCTCAATTAATTGACCTCAAACTCAATTTGAACTCTTGAACAAAAACAGTTAAAAGTCTCTCAGCCTTTCCTCATAAGACCTTCCTCCCCATACCAGGTAACCTCCTAGTAAATCTCCTCTGAATCATTTCCAAAGCTTGCACATCCATCCTGTATTGCAGTGACCTGAACAAATGTGGCCACACCAGTTTTGTACGGCTGCAGCATGATCTTATGGTTCCGAAACTCAATCCCTCTACCAATACAAGCTCACATACTGAATGGTTTCTTAAATCTGGGTGGCAACTTTCAAGGATCTATGTACATGGACATAGAGATCTCTCTGTTCATCTACACTACCAACAATCTTTCCATTATCCCAGTACTCTGTGTTCCTGTTACTCCCTCCAGAGTGAATCGCCTCACACCTTTCCACATTAAACTCCATTTGCGAACTTTCAGTCCAGCTGTGCAGCTTATCTATACCTTTCTGTAACCTACAACGTCCTTCGTCACTATCCACATCTCTACCAACCTTACTGTCTTCTGCAAATTTACTAACCCATCCGTCAATGCCCACATTTAGGTCATTTATATAAATGACAGCAACAGTGGACCCAAAACAAATCCTGGCAGTATCCACTTGTAGCTGAACTCCAGGATCAATCTTTCTCATCAACCACTACCCTCTGTCTTCTTTCAGTGAGTCAATTTCTGATCCAAACTGCTTAATCAACCACAATCCCATGCCTCCGTATTATGGGCAATAGCCTACCATGGGGGACCTTAAAAAAACGCCTTACTGAAATACATATACACCACATCAACTGCTTTACACTCATCCATCTCTGTCTTTGTTCTCCTTCTTAAAGACCTCAATAAGGTTTTTGGGAGGCACGACCTACCCTTCACAAAATCGTGTTGACTATCCCTAATCAACGTACTCATCTCCAGATGAATATAAAACCTATCCATTACAAGCCTTTCTAACACTTTACCCAGAATCAAAGTAAGGCTCACACGTCTATAACTACCAGGATTGTCTCCACTCCTCTGCTTGGGGTGACACGGTGGCGCAGTGGTTAGCACTGCTGCCTCACAGCGCCAGAGACCCGGCTTCAATTCCTGCTTCAGCCAACTGTCTGTTAGGAGTTTGCACATTCTCCCCGTGTCTGTGTGGGTTTCCTCCGCGTCTGCCGATTTCCTCCCACAGTCCAAAATGTGCAGGTTAGGTGAATTGGCCATGCTAAATTGCACATAGTGTTAGATGAAGGGGTAAATGTAAGGGAATGTGTCTGAGTGGGTTGCTCATCCGATGGTCGGTGTGGACTTCTTGGGCCGAAGGGCCTGTTTCCACACTGTAAGTAATCTATTATAAGGGTACAACATTTGCTCTCCTCCAGCTTTCTGGCACTATTCCCGTAAACAATTACGACATAAACATCAGAAGCCAAAGGCATGGCAATCTCCTTCCTGGATTCCCAGAGAATCCGAGGATAAATCCCATCCGGCCCCGGGGACTTATCTATTTTTAGACTTTGCAGAATTGCTAACACCTCCTCCTTCTGCACTTCGATCCAATCTAGTTATGGACTACTACCCTGGGTCAAGTCGTTGGCTAATCACCTTTCCTGTATTCGACGTGGTTTGAATCATCGTCCTGCAATTTTTATCATCGAAGGACAATGATACATATATTTCTGCTCGTGTTCCTGACACTACTCTGCCACAATGTTTTGGGATACACCTGTTCAGGACCCAGTGCTTTCTCCACTTTTGTGTTCTAAGACCTCCAGCACCATCTCTTCTGTAATGGGAACTCTTTTCAAGCCATCACTGTTTCTTTAACTGACTTGTCTGCAGTAATTTCTGACATTAAATGTTCATTTAGGGTCTCACCCACCTTCTGTGATTGCACACATGGATGGCCTTTTTGATCTTTGCGGGGCCCTAGTGTCTCTCTAGTTGCTTTTTTGTACTTGTGCGCTGTAGAATTTCCTTGCATTCTCCTTAACCTAAAATGCCAAATCTATCTAATCCCCATATGTTGCTTTCCAACTTATTCAGCCTCTCCGTTTCTGTCAAACGCTCCAGTATCAGTAACATCTCCGTCAATCTTTGCTCCATTTGCAGTTTCAGGAAATGCTTCCTAAAGCAGGAGGATCAGAATTCTATGCAGTACTCCAATTGGGGACCCAGCAATGACTTATACAGCCATTTTACGATGTACCAACTCATGTAGTCTGCAAAATGCCCTTTCCCCATCCTGTCCACGTGTGATGCCACATCCAAGGAACAATGTAACTGTACTCCTTGGTCTCTCTGTTCGCCAACACTGCCCATTAATTGTGTTAGTCCTCCCTAGTTTGCTTTAACAAAATCCATCGCCTGAATTCAACTCCATCTTTCATTCCTTGACCACTGGCTCAGTTGTTCGAGAACCCCCTCGATAACTGTATTTCCTGCTATAACCCGTGTTATATCCGGACTTTTTTTTAGATTAGATTACTTACAGTGTGGAAACAGGCCCTTCGGCCTAACAAGTCCACACCGCCCCGCCGAAGCGCAACCCACCCATACCCCTACATTTACGCCTTACCTAACACTACGGACAATTTAGCATGACCAATTCACCTGACCTGCACATCTTTGGACTGTGGGAGGAAACCGGAGCACCCGGAGGAAACCCACGCAAACACGGGGAGAACGTGCAAACTCCACACAGTCAGTCACCTGAGGCGGGAACTGAACCCGGGTCTCCGGCGCTGTGAGGCAGCAGTGCTAACCACTGTGCCACCGTGCCACCCACTTTTATCAACAAACTTATTAACAATAACTCCTATGCTCTTACAGAAATAATATCTGTAAATGATGCATAACAGTGGATCTAGTACTGTTCCTTATGGCACACTGCTGGTGATAGGCCGTAGTCTGCACAACAAGCTTCTCCCACCACTCTCTGTCTCCCACTGTCAAGCCAATTTTGTATCCAGTTGGATAGCTGTCCCTGCTCCCATGTGATCTAACCTCACTAACCAGTGTCCCACGCTAAACCCTGTCTAAGGCCTTGCTGTGGTCAGTATAGACAAAGTCTCCTGTTCTGTCATCATCTATCTTCTTAGTCACTTCTTCAACAAACACAGTCAAGTTTGTGAGACACTACTTGTGCAGGCTTCCTGCTCATCACCCATGGCTGTCACTGATATGAATAGCTCTTTAAGAGGCACTTCTACCTGAGTTTCCCCCAATGTCCTCGGATATACATGATTAGCTCCAGGGATTTGTCTATTTTTTATGCATTTTAAAATCTCCAGCAATTCTTTTTCTGATGTGCAGAGTCTTTTGAAGACTTTATTTCCCTGACATCTCCAGTCTTTAAGTTCTAATGTGAAATATTCGTAAAGGATCTCACCCATCTCCTGTGGTTCCACACATGGATTATCCCATTGATCTTCAAGGGGACAAATTCTGTCCTTAGTTAATCTTCTGTCATTAGTATTCATGTAGAATCCCTTTGGAGTTTCCTCAGCATTATCAGCCAAAGTTTTCTCTGGTCTCTTGTTTGCCCTACTGCTTTCCCTCTTCAGTGTATTACTGTACCCACAATGATCTTTGAGGAATCCAGCTCGCCATATATAACATGGACCGCCTTTTTCTTGACCAGAACCTCAATATCCCCAGGCATCCAGAATTTTATACTTATAATCAGCATTGTCCTTCACACTAACAGAAATATCCTCACCCTGAACTTTCATTTTATCTTTCTTTTGAAAGCTTTCCACCTGCCTGAAGTCCATTTACCTGCAAATAGTCTCCACAATCAACTGTTAAAAGCTCTTGACCAATAACTTCTGGATTGGGGCAGGCCAATTTTGACGTTTCACTTATGGACCAGGCTTGTCCTTTTGCATAACTGTTCTAAAACTAATATAGTTGTGGTCAGTTTGTCAATGTGCTCCCCAACTAACACCTCAGTCCCTTTCCCTACATTGTATTCCAAGGGGAGGTCAGGTTTTGCCCTTTTCTCTAGGGGGAGAGCAAACAACCAGTGGTAATTGTGCACATCAGTACACATGACATAAATACAGTTAGGTGGGTTCTGGTCAAGTAAGTATTGGGAGTTAGATAAGAAGTTAAAAAGCAGGACTACAAGGACAGTGAGCTCCAGATTTCTCCCAGTGCCGCTCGCCAGTGAATACGGAAATAGAAAGATAAGACGATCAATGAGTGCCTGAGGGGCTGGTGGTGGGGGAAGGGTTTTTACGTCTTCGATCATTGGGATCTCTTCTGCAGTAGAGATGACCTGGACAAGTTGGACGGGTTAGACTTGAACCAGAGGGGTACTAGCAACCTGGGAGGGCGATTTGCTAGTGTTACCTGGGAGGGCTTAATCTGGTTTGCCAGGTGATTGGGATTCTGAAAACGAGAGAGACCATCGGCCAGTCAGAGGAAAATACACCAGCCACCGAGAGCAAGTTTCCTATTCAGGATATCCAGGGGCAAAGTCAAGAGAGGGAAAAGACTTTTAGTTTCAAGGGCATTTATTTCATGAGGCCTGACTGGTAAGGCAGGTGAGCTCAGTGCATGGATTGGCTCTGGGGACTGGGATATTATAGCCATAAGAGAAACATGGCTGAGAGAAGGGCAGGACTGGCAGCTCAGTGTTCCAGGATACAGAAGGTACAAGTGTGACAGAAAGACAATTAAATGAGAAGAGGGAGTTGCGCTTTTGATAAGGGAGAGCATAACATCAGTGGTCAGAGAGGATACTCCTAAAGAGTCATCAAATGAGTCCATATGGTTAGAAGTTAGAGAGAAGAGGGGGTGGTCACTTTGTTGGGACTGTATCACAGACTCACAAATAGCCAGCGGGTATGAGAAGAGCAGATGTGTAGAGAGAATGTAGATAGCTCTAGGACTAAGAGAGTAGTATTGATTGGAGATTTTAATTTCCCCTGGATTGACTTGTGAACTCAGAGAATAAACGTCCCATATGGGTTACAATTTGTCAAATAGGTCCAAGAAAGTTTCCTTGACCGATATGTAGAAGGTCCTACTCTACTCAGGTGGGCGTAAAATTGAATCTCCCCTGAGAAAACGAGATCAGGAAGTGACTGAAGTGTCAGTCGGAGAGCACTTTGGGTCCAGTGACCGCAACTGTCTTAGTTTTAACATCTATAGAAAACGATAGGAGAGGTCCACAGGTTAACGAGCTATGCTGGAACACAGCCAGTTTTGGGGTCATGAAGCAGGACCTAGCAGAGGTTGAGTGGGTGAGTCTGTTTGAAGGAGAAGAAACGACTGGAAAATGGGAGGCTTTTAAAAGTGTGATACTGAAAATTCAGGTCAGTATGTACCTGTTAGGGTGAAGGGAAAATGGCAGGTTTAGGGATCCCTGGCTGATGAGAGATATTGAGGTTCTGGTCTGGCAAATGAAGATGGTATACATTAGGTTTAAGGTTTCTGTATCTACCAAACCTCTTCCAGCCCTAAAGACACAATCGATCTGTGGAGACTCTATAATCTTCTCAGGTCTCTGCCCCACTCCGATCTGTCGAACCCACTCCAGTCCCTGTGTCTGTTCCAATCCAGTTCCTAAAGGACCTGCGATCTGTGTAATATGCTCTCATCACTATCACCCACTCTGTCAATGTAAACTCTTCCAGTATTTACACCCATCTACTTTTCTGCATAAACTTCTCCAGTTCTTACAACCCTATCTGTGTTAACAACAACCTCACCTACAACCCTTTCCCACTTAGGCCAAACTGGAGAAGGTTACTAATGCTCCTTTATCTGTGTAACTGTCTCCAATCAAAATTGCTGTTCTCATTTCCAGGAAAATCTGTCCGATTCCACATCCTCCATGTCTAAATAACACCAGAACCTAATAATTTCGATATCTCTAAACGTGTTCAGTCCCGACTACCCTTCATATGTATGTTTTTTCTTCCAGTCTATACAACCTATATTATCTCTGTAATCTGCTCCATTCCCTAAATAGTCCCTGTCTGTATAAATCTGCACTGTCCTACTATTATCCTTATCCCTGTAAACGACTCCATCCCTCCCAACCTCCCTATCTCCATGAACTCCTGCAGGCCTGACAGCTCTTCACATTTCTGTAACCTCCTGTGGCACTATGGTCCTCCCTCCCTGTCAAACCACCTGCAGTCCCCACATCCCTCCCAATCTGGGTCCTCTGCTCCAGATCAGACCATTGCTGTCTCTGTAAACACCTCCACCTCTCACAACTCTTCCCATTTGTGTAACCTCGTTCAGACCCCATACTCTCCAGCATCCTGAATCCTCTTCCTGCTATTGCAATCAAAATCATGTTTATGTAAAATCCACCAGTGCTTAAACCTTTCCCAACTCAGTAACCTCTTGCAGTCCTAACAAAACACCTAAACTGTGAAACCTTGCATTTCGCTACAATCCTCTCTCCCTCCCTCCTCAAATATGTTCATTACCATGTAACCTCACAATTACTGAATACTCCTTTTGGCACTGCAACCCACCGAATGCCTGCAAAATCCTCCTGTCCTGATATCCCTCCCTATCTCTGTAACCCCCACCACCCTCCAGTGCCCTTTTGGGGAACGTGGCAGAGGAGGGAAGCTTTGTAGAGTCTGGGCCATGATACGGAGGTAGAATCCTGGGAATTACAGATTTAGTCTTATGTCTGTGAAGTGCAGATTACTGGAGAGGACTCTGACAGACAGGATTTATGACTACTTGGAAAACCATAGTTACATTTTAGACAGTCAGCATGGGTTTGTGAGGGGCAGGTCATGCCTCACAAAACTTATTGAATTCTTTGAGGATATGGCATAATATGTTGACGCTCATTCAGAAAATAAGCAGGCATGGGATACAGGGAAATCTGTCTGTCTGGATACAGGATTGGCAGCCGAGAGAAGACAGAGTATGGCAGCAGATGGACAGTATTGATCCTGTGGTGTTCTGTAACACTCGGCTTTTGGACTCTGCTTTCTGTGATTTTTATAAATGACTTGGATGTGGATGTTGGAGAGTGGGTTAGTAAGTTTGCCAATCTGGTGGAGTGGTGAGTAATTTATAAAATTTATAAGTTTGCCAATCTGGTGGAGTGGTGACAATTTCCTGTCACAAATTGATTCGCTGATGTAAAGTCTTAGTTAAACTCTGTCCCATTCTGTTCCTTTCTGCTTGTCTTCAGCCACATTCCCATGCTGTTCCAATGCTTCACCTTTTCTATTTGGATTTGGAAAGATCCTTTCATCTGAACCATATCCCTGCATTCTCTCTGTCAGTTGAAAGTCCTGTCCCTAAACCTACCGACGTGATTGGCCAGGGCACTGGTCCCAGCACACTTCCAGTGGGACCATCTAAATGGTTTATTTTTAAAATCAGGTCTGGGATGTGGGTGTCTCTGGCCGAGCAGCCTTTCTTGCCCAGCCTTAGCTGCCCTTGAACTGACTAGCTTGCTCGGCCATTTCAGAGGGTAATTGAGAGGAAAAAGCACTTTGCTGTGGGGATATCGTGCAGACCATGTGAGGATGGCAGATGCCCCCAAATGTAGTTTTGATGAACAAACATTGTTTTGGACATCAGCAATGATTTCGTACTTATTCATGGATTGTTAGTTGCAATTTAAAAAAAAAAACGATAATTGCAAATTCCACGATTTCTGATGGTGGGATTTAAACCTGCCTCCACTGAACATTGCGTGAGCTTTTGGATACATGCTCTCGCAATAATATTACTAGGCCATTACTTCACCTGTTCAAAGGTTGCTCATTCCTGAGCACTTATACCAGAGCATCAGGAACCTAAACGTGTTCTTCCTACATGATTGTTTCATTATGAAATCTTCCTGCCCTCTTGTGATGTCACTCAGTCTCTCTCCATGTGTTATCCCTCACTGTGATGATCTAATTGCTGCCTCTGTCAGCGGCTCTCACTCTTGCAGCTACTCCAGATCCTGAGCCAATTGAAGTCTTTACTCCAGAGAAACGCAGCAGCACAGGCCAGGGATGGAGACAGGGTTTTTCAGATCTCTGTTGGACTTAGAGCCATTCTCCATGTGTATCCCTCACGGGATCACTCTAATTTCCCATACTGTCTGTTCCTCTAATTCCAGTAGATATTAGGAAGGTCCAGACTCAATAGACTTCCCAACTGCTGGGTTTCTCGTCCATCGCCACATTGAAGATGGTTGATCAGCCAGGGAGACAAAGGGAAGGGAGATTTGGAGTCTTCAATAAACCTTGCAGTGAGGTAAGATCACTCACAGTGAACAGAGCAGAGAACAAAGAGAGAGCTCCAAACATCGGCTAACAAAACATTAAAGATATAGTGCTTGAGGGGGAGCACAGTACAGACACACCCCAGGCTCAATCAACACCCCTATAGTAAATCCTGTTGTGCTAAGACTCACTAATCTGCAACACTCTATCTATGGCATGTCTTGGTGACTTGTGTCTTCAATAATTTGTGACTACTATAACAGTTCTTGTCCCGGTAACTATCTCCCTTCCCTATACTCCCTCCACATATTTGAATTGTACTGCATTCCAGACTACTATCCCCATCGCTGTAATTTGCTTCAGTGTCTATAACATGCCTTATCTTCGTAGTCTCCTCCTACAATAACAGGAGACAGGATCATGCAGCACGGAAACGGTTCCTTCGATCCAACTAGTCCATGTTGACAAGAGTCCCTGAACGAGTCGCGGTTCCCTGCACTTGACCCATATCCGTTCAAACCTTCTCCTCTCCATGTACCTGCCCAAATGTCTTTTGCATGTTGTTGTTGTACTTTTCTCTACCACTTCCCCTCGAAACCCATTCCATACCTGAACCATCATCTTCTCCTCCAAACCCTTTTAAGTTTATTCCTCTTCCATCTCCTACTTATGCCATCCAGAACACAGAACAGAACAATACAGTGCAGTACAGTCCCTTCGTCCCTCAATGTGCGCCAACCTGTGGAGCCAATCTGAAGCCCATCTAACCTTCCCTATTCCATTCTCATCCATATGCCTATCCAATGACCGTTTAAATGGCCTTAAAGTTGGCGAGTCTTCCACTGTTTCAGGCCATGCAATCCATGCCCTGACGATTCTGAGAAAAGAACGTACCTTTGGCATCTGTTCCATATCTATTAATTAATATTAATATTAGTTACTACCTCAATTTAAAGATATTTGCCCTCGTGCTAGCCATCGCCATCCGAGGGAAAAGGCTCTCACTGTCCAACCCATGTCACCCTCTGATTATCTTATGTGTCTCAATTAATTGGCCTTAAACTCTTCTCTCAAATAAAAACAGATTCAAGTCCCTCAGCCTTCCTCATAACACCTTCCCTCGTACCAGGTAACATCATAGTAAAACTCCTCAGAACCCTTTCGAAATATTTTAACATCTTTCTTCTAATGTGGTGAACAATAGGCAACACTCCAAATGCGGCCGCACCAGAGTTTTTTTTTTACAGCTGCTGCATTATCTCATTGTTCCGAAACTTAATCCCTGTACCAATAAAAGCTCACATGCTGAATGCCTTCTTAACAACCCTATCAAACTGGGTGGCAACTTTCAGCGATCCATGTACATAGACACAGTGACCTTTCTGCTCATCTGCACTACCAAGTTCTGCTTTACCCACATCCACCTGTTTGGTCACCTCAAAGAAGTCAACAAGGTTTGTGAGGCATGACCTACCCTTCACAAAACCGTGCTGACTATCCCTCATCAACGCATTCATCTCCAGATGATAATAAATGCTAGCTTTTACAAGCCTTTCCAACAATTTGCCCAGAATCGAAGTAAGGCTCACAGTTCTACAATTAGCAGGGTTGTCTCTATTCCCCTTATTGGTCAAGGGGACAACATTTGCTGTCCTCCAGCCTTCTGACACTATTCCTAAAGACAATGACGGCATAAAGGTCAAAACCAAAGGCTCAGAAATCTCCTTACTGGCTTCCCAGAGAAACCAAGAATAAATCCCATCTGGCCCAGGGGACCTTTTTTTTCACTTTCCAGAATTGCTAATACCTTATCCTTCTGCAGTTCAATTCCCATCTAGTTATGGACTCCACTGCCCTGGGGTAAAGACGTTGGCTACCTGTACCCCTCATAGTTTTATAAACTTTTATGAGGACACCCCTCAGCCACCTACGCCCAGTGGAAATGTGAAGGACAATGATATAAATATTTCTGCTCCCGTCCCTGCTACTACTTTGCCACAATGTTCTGGGGTATACTTGTTCAGGAACTAGGGCTTTCTCTACCTTTGTGTTCTAAGACCTCCAGCACCACCCCTTCTGTAATGGGGACTCTTTACAAGCCATCACTGTTTCTTTCACTTTGTTTCCTAGTGTTTGTCCACAAAACGTTCTGACATGAAACGCTCATTTAGGCTCTCTCCCATCTCCTGTGGTCGATACATGGATGGCCTCACTGATCTTTGAGGAGCCCTAGTGTCACTCTAGTTGTTTTTTTGTACTTGTGTACTGTAGAAATTTCTTCGCATTCTCCTTAACCTTATCTGCCAAATCTATCTCATTCCCCCATGTTGCTTTCCAGCTTATCCAGCCTCTCTGTTTCTGTCAACCCCTCCAGTATCAGTAACATCTTCGTCAATCTTTGCTCCATTTGCAGTTTCAGGAAATACTTCTCAGATCAGGATGATCAGAATTCTATGCAGCGTTCCAAAGCTGTGCCGATTATCCCTAATGAATCCTTGTTGTTGCAAATGCATGTAACTCCTGTCCTGCAGAATTGCTTCCAACAACGTTTGCATTGCTGACATCAAAGTAATTGGTGTTGATGTCCCTGGATTTCCGTTGCAGCCTTTCCTTAGTACTGGCACAACCTTAGCCACGCTCCAGGCTTCCAGCTCATCACCCATGGCTATCAGTGATAGAAATATCTCTTTATGGGACCTCACAATTTCTTCCTGAGCTTCCCGCAATATCCTGGGATATACTTGATTAGTTCCCAAGGATTTGTCCATCTTATATGCATTTTAGAACCTTCATTACCTCCTGTTCTGTTAAGTGGAGTATTTTGAAGACGTCACTGTTCCTTATTCACTGGCTTCCCCAGTATTTCTCCAAGTTAAGTTCAAATGTGAAATTTTTGTTCAGGATCTCACCCATCTCCTGTGTTTCCACACTTGGATGGCCCCATTCGTCGTCAAGGAGCCATATTCTGCCCCTAGTTAATCTCCTGAAGAATATACTTGAATAATTCCTTTGGGTTTTCCTCAACCTGATCTGCCAACGCTTTTTGTGGTCCCCTTTGTGCCTTCCTGAATTCCCTCTTAAGTTAATTACTCCACCTGCAATGTTCTTCAATGGGTTCCCTTGATCCAGCTAGCTATATGTGACACGTTCCCCCTTTCTGTTGAGCAGAGCCTCAATACCCCCAGTCATCCAGTGTATCTCACTTGTGTCAGCATTGTACTTCACACTAACAAAAATACGGTGCCCCTGAACTCTCATTTTATCGTTCTTTTGAAAGCTTTCCATCTGCCTGACGTCCGTTTACCTGCAAATAGCAATGGTCCCCAATCAACCTTCGTCTTTCTAATGAAAACAATCCAAATCTATTCAATCTCTCCTTATTGCTAGCGCCCTATATACCAGGCACCATCCTGGTGAACCTCCTCTACACCCTGTCCAAAGCATGTACATCCTTTTGGTAATGTGGAGACCACACTAAACCAAAGTCCTATGTAACTGTAACATGACCTGCCAACTCTTGTACTCAATACCCTGTCCAATGAAGGAAAGCGCGCCGTATGCCACCTTGACCACTTTACTGACCTGCGTTACCACCTTCAAGGAACAATGGACCTGAATACCCAAATCTCAATTTTCCCCAGGACCTTCCCATTTACAGTATAGTTCACTCTTGAATTGGATCTTGCGAAATGGATCAACTGGCATTTGCCCAGATTGAACTCCATCTGCCATTTCTCTGCCCGCCTCTCCAATCTATCTATATTCTGCTCTATGATCTGACATTCCCCTTCACTGTCTGCTCCTCCACCAATCTTAGTGTCATCTGCAAACTTGCTAATCAAGGAACCGATACCTTCCTCCAAATTATTAATATGCATCACAAGCAACAGTGGGCCCTGCACGGATCCCTGTGGAACACCACTGGTCACAGGTCTCCATTTTGAGAAATTCATTTTGCTATCATTCATGTGTCTATCCAAAAGTTACTTAAATGTCCATAATGCACCTGGATCCACCATCAATACTGG
This sequence comes from Chiloscyllium plagiosum, assembly GCF_037043375.1. Taxonomy (NCBI): domain Eukaryota; kingdom Metazoa; phylum Chordata; class Chondrichthyes; order Orectolobiformes; family Hemiscylliidae; genus Chiloscyllium; species Chiloscyllium plagiosum. Next base: position 62,102,480 of record NW_028270180.1, on the reverse strand, counting down.
AAATACATTCCACTCACCCAACACACTGTGCAAAGAAGCGACCTCTGAAATCTCCCCTCAACATTCCTCCAAATTACCTTACAATTTTGCCTCCTTGTTCTAGCTATTTTAACTTGGGAAAACTCTCGGGCCACCCACTCTATGTCTGCCTCTCATCATCTCATACGGTTCTATCAAGTCACTTCTCATTCTTTTTCATTCCAAAGAGAAAAGCATTGGCTCCCTCAATCTTTCTTCATTAGATCTCCCGTCCAGTCCAAGCAGCATCCTGATAATTCTCCTCTGCACCCTTTCCAAAGCTTCCACATCTTTCCTGTAATGAGGTGCACAGAACTGAACACAATATTCCAATTATGATCTGTATTGAGCTGCAGCATAACCTCACGGCGTTTAGACGCAATCACCCTGCTAACGGAAGCCGACACAACATTGGCGTTCTTAACAAACCTAACAACTTGGGTGGCAACTTTGAAGGAACTCTGGACGCTGACCCCAAGACTTTTCTGTTACTCCACACTGTCAAGAATCCTGCATTAACACTGTGAAGTCTTTCGGCAGAATCCTTCAATTTTACACCCTCCCTATTTTGGTATTTTCCTCCAGTCCCCACTACACTCATAATCTATGAAACCTCTTCCAGACCGTACAATCCTCCTTTGCTCTGTAACCTCTGTTAGCATATAATTGTAGTCGTGTGGTTTAGGCGAGGAGTTAGAAATCCATTGGGGCTTGCACACACAAGTTCGAATCCTGTCCAACAGGGCAGTGGGGTTGATTGGTGCAGGTGTCCATAGATGTTCTCTGAAGTGCTCTGTGAGAAGGTGTCCCATGTCCCCAATGTAGAGGAGATTAGGAGACTGGGCGCCTTCTCACAGCACGCTTTACAGAGCATCTCCATATCCCGGACACCTGAAAATCAACCCACCGACCTGTTGCCAAACATTTCAACACCCCTGCCACTCTGCCGAGAATATGCAGGTCCTAGGCCTCTTCCACCATCACGCCCCCATCACCAGATGCCTGGACGATGAACGCCTTGTCTTCTGCCTTGGGACCCCGCAACCCCAGAGCATCAATGCGCACTTCACCAGTTTTCTCATTTCCCCTTGACCCCCTTTACCCCAGTTCCAACTGTCCAGCTCAGCACTACCCTCATGACCTGTCCCGCCTGTCAATCTTCCTTCCTGCCTATCCGCTCCACCCTCCTCTCTGACCTAACACTCTACCACCATCTACAACCACCTATTGCACTCTCAGACACCTTGTTCCCAACCCCACACCCCTCCCATCGATCTCTCCACCCCAGAGGATCCAAGGCTCATTCCTGATGAAGGGCTCCATCCCGAAATGTCGACTTTCCTTCTCCTCGGATGCTGTCTGACCTGCTGTGCTTTTCCAGCAACACACTCTCAACACTGACCGTCAGCATCTGCAGACCTCACTGTCTCCTGTTTATCAGATGTGCCAATGGAGTGAGGAATGGCAGATGGAGATTAATTTAGATTAATGTGAGGTGCTTCATTTTGGAAAAGCAAATCCTCACAGGAATTATACACTTAATGGTAAGGTTTTATGGAGAGTTGCTAAACAAAGAAACCTAGAGTGCAGGTTCATAGTTCCTTGAAAGTAGAGTCGTAGCTAGATAGGATAGTGAAGAAGACGTTTGGTCAGAGTATCTAGTATAAGAGTTGGGAGGTCATCTTGCGGCTGTACAGGGCATTGGTTAGACCACTTTTGCAACATGCATGCGATTCTCGTCTCGTTCCTATTGGAAGGATTTTGTGAAACTTCAAAGGGTTCAGAAAAGATTTACAAGGATTTTGCCAGGGTGGGAGAATTTGAGTTATAGGGAGAGGTTAAATAGGCTAGGGCTGTTTTTCCTGGAGCGTCAGAGGCTGAGGGGTGACCTTATAGAGGTTCATAAAGTCAGGAAGGGCATCGATACGATAAACAGACAAGGTCGTTTCCCTGGGGAGGGGGAGTCCAGAACTAGTGGGCATAATTTCAGCGCAGACAGGTGTAAGATTTGAAGGAGACCTAAGGGGCAACTTTTTCACATAGAGGGTGCTGTGTGTATGGAATCAACTGCCAGAGGAAGTGGTGAAGGCTGGTACAGTTACAGCATTTAAAAGGCATCTGGGTGGGTATATGAATAGGAACGGTTTAGTAGGATATGTGCCGGTAAATTGAACTAGAATGGTTATGATATCAGGTCGGCGTGACCGAATTGGACTGAGGGGGTCTGTTTCTCTGCTGTACATCTCTATGACGCTATTTTTTCCCCACTGTCCATTTACAACCTGATATTTCAGTCTGTTTCTCCTGTTTACCTTGGTCAGTTCTCCTCTCAAACTCATGTTTGTTTCTGATGCTCGGGTGTGCTTTATGGCAACTTGAAAACCTGATAATCTCTTTGAATTCCACTATATTGCAATCTCCTGGAGGATCTCTGTGTGACATCACTCCTTCACTCACCTTCGTCACTCAACCGTCGATCTGAGTTAGTGACATCCCGAGCCATTTACACAATATGTTATTCAAAAAAACACTGTCAAAAAACATTCAAAGAGGAACTCTGATAATATCACTCTTGCCAGTGTGACTGTCCAAGATCATGAAAAGATTGAAGTCTCCCAAAATTGTCATAATGCCTTTGTTACAGATTCCAATGAATTCCAGTTTAATACAGGGAGGAACGATGAAATGCTGCGAGGCAGCCTTAAAAAAAAAGTTCTTCTGCTTGTGTTTGTGACACATGGGACCCAGGATTCACAATCAGGCTGATTCAGCCACATCATCTTAGGCCAAATGCTTTCTCTGTAATGTCTTTGTTATCCATTACTGTCACGGTTACCCATCCTGTACTCCCATTCTGCCCTAGACCCCACAAGGTTGTTTACCATTGAATATTTACGTTCCACCTTTTGTTCACCCTGTAACCACATCTCTCTGCTGACTAAATCCCATTTATCTCTGTGTCACAAGTCTATTATCTTATTGCAATTCCAAAAAAATCATTATAATTTATTCTTTCCCACAATGTCCTGTCACAAACTGATTCACTGATGTACAGTTTTAGTTACACTCTGTCCCTTCCTGTTCCTTTCTGCTTGTCTTCAGTCACATTCCTGGACTGTTCCGATGCGTCAACTTTTCTCTTTGGATTTGAAAAGCTCCTTTCATCTGAACCCTGTTCCTGCATCCTCCATGTTAGCTTAAAGCTCTGTCCGTAAACCTACCGACATGATTGGCCAGGACACTGGTCCCCACGATGTCGTTTTTAATTCACTCGTGGAATATTGCTGTCTCTGGCTGGCCAGCATTTCATGCCCACTTCCGAGCTGCCCTTGAGCTAAGTGCCTTGCCAGAGCTCTACAGAGGGTAGTTTAAGGTCAATTCCATTGCTCTGGGTCTGGAGTCAAACGTAGGTCAGACCAGCTGCCTACCACTGATTTACTTCCTGAAAGGATATTGAGCATTCATATGGATATCCCTGCCACCGGCATTAAATTCTGGATGAACAGGCAAGTGAGAGTAATATTAGGCCATCGCCTCGCCCACTGATAGCTCCCTTATCCCTGAGTACTGCTCCCAATGCACCTTCTTCTTGACCGTGGTTTGATCCTGACAACTTCCAGCACTCTGGTGCTACCACTCAGTATCTCTCCATGTGGTATCTGTCACTGTGAGGGTTTAATTGCTGACAGTGACTGCAGCTTTTTCAGCTACTCCAGATCCTGAGCCAACAGAATTCTGCACTCCAGGGAGACGAGGCAGCGCAGGCCAGGGATGGAGGCTGGGATTTTCCAGATCTCTGTGGGACTCAGTGCCACTCTCCATGCGTAACCCTCACTGTATCAGTCTAATTTCCCATTCTGTCTATTTATCTGTCTCCTGCATATATTCAGGACAGTCCTGACTCAATAAACTTCCCAACTGCTGGATGTTTCATCCATCATCCCATTGAACACAGTTGGTCATCCGGAGGACAGAGAGATCTCGAGTCTTCAATAAATCCTGCAGCGAGGTAAGATCACTCACAGTGAACAGAGCAGAGCAAACTTAAGGGATCGAGGTTTGGTCCGGAAGACCTGACACAGATACAGTGCTGAAGGGTGAACACAGAGCATGAAGGTCCCAGGCTCAATCTCCACTCTCTTGTTTACTTTTATCTCTGCAGTTCTGAACCTTCCTATGACAATACAGGAAGTTCACAATTATCAATCCAGGCCTGTGCTGCCTTAGTGAGCATCAGGACAACAGAGGGGAAAGGAGGCCTCCCTCAAGAAGGTGGTATTGAAACCTGGGATCTTTCTGTTCCCTATTACACCCCCCTCACGCGGTCACTTGTCATGTGATAGAGTCATACAGCAAGGAAACACACCTTTTGGTCCAAGTCATCTGCACCAGTGTCTTGAGTGGTTGTAATTGCCAGAAAAGTTCCTATTCCACCCCTCCCATTACATTGCTGTATATTTGAAACCTACTACAATGCTGACGACTCTCCCTATTGGCAAATTGCTCCGGTCTCGATAACATGCCCATCTCAATAATATCTTCCTGCACTCAGTACAATAATCTCCATTTCTGTAGTTTTCCACAATAACTGCAATCCATCCTGTCTCTGTAAAATCCTCCAAACCGGACCAAAATATCCACCTGTGTACCTTCCTCAAGCCCCAAGAAAAAGTGATATCACTGTAACCTTCTACAGGCCCGATCACACTCCTGCCTCCTGGCCTATAGCAACACACGACCTCTGTAACCATCTCCCATGCCTACCAACCTCCTTATCTGTGTAAACACCTCCAGACCTTTTTCCAGCTTCCACAACACTCCACATCTCTGCGTGCTCCTCCCTGTACCTCAAACACCCTCACTTTGTGTAGCTCTGCCGTTTAGGTTGGCATGGCGGTTCAGTGGTGAGCACTGTTACCTCGCCACCGCCAGAGACCCAGGTTCGATTCTACTCCTGGGGGATTGTCTGCATGGAGTTAGAAAGTTATCTCTGTGTCTGCATGGGTTTCCTCCCAGAGTCCAAAGATGGTCGGGTGAATTGGCCATTCCAAACAACCCAGAGCATTAGGTGCATCATTTAGAGGGAACTGGGTCTAGGTGGATTACTCTTTGGAGAGTTGGTGTGGACTTGCTGGACTGAAGTGTCGTTTCCATATTGTAGGGAATCTAATAAAATCTAAACTCTCCCTCTGCGTTCCATATTACTGACCCTAAAATATCTCTCTAACAATGAAACAGCTCCAAATCTCCCAGTCTCTGTAAACTCCAAAAGTCCCAATATCCCTCTTTATCAGTGTAACCTGAAACCATCTCAAAATGTGGAGACCCCACAATCCTCCCTATCTGATATTTTTAAGGTCAGTAATATGGAACGCAGAGGGAGAATTTAGTTTTTCCAGATCTCTGTGGGATTCATTCTAAACTGCCCAGAGCATTAGGCGCATCATTTAGAGGGAACTGGGTCTGGGTGGATTACTCTTTGGAGAGTTGGTGTGGACTTGCTGGACCGAAGTGTCATCTTCATATTGTAGGGAATCTAATAAAATCTAAACTAGTTCTTGTACCCCCTTACATCCTTTGTCCAGACTGTTAATGTATAGCATTGTCCCAACACTGAACCCTGCGGAACTCCCCTCGTCGCCAGTTCCCATCGTGAAAAGGACCCCTTAATACCTACTATTTCTTCTGCTAATCAGCCAATCCTCTATCCACACCAAGCATGTTGTTCTGAAACTGAAATTTCATTTCACAAACCCTGCTGGATTTGTTTTTCTGTCTTGCTGTAAACAGCAGAGTAGATAAAAGGGAGGAATGGTTTGTCGGGATTTTCAGAAACTTTTCAACAAGGTCCCACTGAAGAGGTGGATAAGCAATATTGGCAAATGTGGGATTGGAGGAAATGTACTGGCATGGATTGGGAATTCTTTAACATAAAACTACGCGGGAATAAATGGATTAGTGCTTGACCCCTAACTATTCACAAAGAGATTCGATGCATTTGATGGACGGACAAAATCTACTGCTTCCATGTTTGTTGCTGACACAGAGATGGGAGTGTGGGTTGTGTGGAGGAAGCAAAGGGGATTTGAACAGTCCATGAGTTTCCCTTGTACAAATTCATTGATGGGATGTGGCTATCTCTTGCTCAGCCATCATTGCCATCCCATCTGTAATTCCCTGGAGAAGGTGGTGGTGAGCTGCCTTCCTGAGCCACTGCACCAGCCGTTGCAACTGTTATTATCTGTGTACCCTCCAGCAGGCGCTAAAACACTCTTCATGTCTGTAAATGCATACAGACAATGCAGCTCTTCCTTTTTCTGGGACATCCTCCTCTGCCGACAACTCTTATTGTTCATCAGAATGTTTCACCTCCTCCATTCCCATCTGTGTTAGTGATCTCTCAAATTTCTTTATTCTTGATTACACTTCTGATCACCTATAACCTCTTCCTTTCTAAATTTGTAACCCCACAGTATCTGTAACTCTCCATGTAACTGTATTCAATGACAGCACAGGTTCCCTTCCTTAAATATCTGGAATTACAGCGGCTGGTTGTGCTAAATTGGTACTTTTCATCCTCCGTATCCTTGTTAGCTCTTCCAGCCCGTGCAATCCCACTAATTTGCAATTCTTCCATTCTCTGTACCTCCTTATATCCTGAGAGTCCTTTTTATTTTATTAGATTACTTGCAGTGTGGAAATAGGCCTAACAAATTCACACCAACCCTTCGAAAAGCAACCCACCCAGACCCATCCCCCTACATTTACCCCTTCACCTAACACTACAGGCAATTTAGCATGGCCAATTCACCTAACCTGCACATGTTTGGACTGTGGGAGGAATACCATGCAGACACTGGAAGAATGTACAAACTCCACACAGATAGTTGCCCGAGACTGGAATTGAACCATGGTCTCTGGCGCTGTGGGGCAGCAGTGCTAACCACTGTGCCACCGAGAAACAGTCAGAGAATAAAATAATATCCTGGTGTCTCCCTCCCAATTCAGTTTTCTGGTTTGGAAGCTGATGAAGGTGCTGGCTGCTCAGGGGAGTGCAGTCGGAGCCATGTCTGTGGTACCACAAGCAGCCTGACTTGAACGAAGGAGGAGCAATATTCACAGAGAAGTCAGTAAAGTGAAGAAGGTGTCAGCGTGTCTGTAATTCCAGGATAGTGGGGTTAAGAATGTCACGGTGTCTGCAGGACATTCGTCTCGGGGACAGTGAGCAGTCAAAGGTCATGTCCACTTTGGTAGGAATGACCTGGGTAGGAAGGGTGAAGTGGTCTGGGAGTCAGAATTTAGGGAGCTAGGTGGATGGTTAGCAAGCAGGACCTCAAATGTAGCAATCCCTGGAATACTCCCCATGCCATGTACAAGTGAGAACAGAACTTAGAGGTTTAGGTAGATGAGAGTGTGACTGGAACGATGGTGCAGCAGGATGGGCTTCGGCTTCCTGGGGCATTGGGACTGGTTCTGGGGAAGGCAGCAACTGTACAAGCCGGATGGTCTAACGTGAAAGAGCTGGGACTGAATTTCTTACGTGGTGTTTGGGAGGGATTGAAAAAAACTTGGCGTGTGCTTAGGATCCAAAAAGGAATAATGGAGGAGACTACCAAGATTCTCAACATCATGGGAGATACAGTTGGTATTAATTTACAACAACAAGTTTATCAGTGGAAGATGGAGAAAGAAAGAAAGCCTTAATCAGAGGTACTCTACATGGACATGATTACGCGGAGTGTGGGGAGTTCTTGATGAAGATTGATGTGTGGAAATCTGATGTACTGATCACCGAGAGCTGGCTCAAGGAATGGCAGGACTGGGTGTTAACTATTACTGCGTATAGAGGATTCCAAAATAATAGAAGGGAAGGGAAATGATGAAGGTAGAAGCATTGGTTGAGATTTGCGTTTGCTCAGGGGTCCAAGAGAAAGAGGATCCGTCCAAGGACAGAATGAATTTGGCTGGAGCTATAGAACAACAAGTGTACAATTAAACTGTGAGGTACAGTCTGTCAGCCAGCAACCAAAGAAATGATGGAGAATAAATAGGCAGGGTCATTTGAGAGCGATGACTGTACTACAGATTAGTTATAATGTGAAACTTAATTTATCCAGATATTGACTGGGTTACTGGTGGTGCAGGGTTATGATGGACCAGTGTCCCTGGATTACATGGAGGAGAGCTCACTGCAGGAATATGTGTCCAGCCCAAAAGAGTATGTACTGTTGGACCTGGTCCTTGGGAAAGAGGTGGGGCAAGTGGATCGAGTGTCGGTAGTGGAATGTTTTGGGGCGCAGCGATCATTTTATTGTAAAGTTCAGGATGATGGTAGAGAATGATATGCAATAATTGAGAGTGATAAACATTAGTTGACTTAGAGCAACCTTCATTGGGGCACGAATGAAGCTGGGAACTTTTCAACGAGGCCAATGAAATGGTAGCTTTAACTAGCATGTACCAGGTCAGGTTTCGCTGTCATTATGGAGATGGGGCTTCAGTGTGACCACGACTGGGAACTGGATAATCAACAGTTTTCCCCATTTCTACTGGAAGGATTAATAGGCCAACACAGTGAAGTCGCATTGTGTATAAAGGATCGGATTAGTATTATTGTGATGCTAATCAATTTACACACTGCTCCTCCCTGTCCTCTCCCCTCATCCCTGCGTATTGATCCTATCAAATATTGGTAAACTTTGAAAACTTCAGAACATAGCACAGTGCAGAGGAGATCACTCTGTCCACTGTCTACATTGGACAAGATGTAATGTTGTTTTTTTATAGCCCTAGTTCTGTCTCCTCGGACGGCGTAGGACTTCAGGTGTAGATCCCGGCACCTTTTAAAAATGGTTTGAGAGTTTCTGCCTATACTCCACTTCCATGTGTGACTCCCAGATCCCAACCATACTCCTGGTAAAGTAACAACCTTCCTCACAACGTCCCTAACATTTCACCCAATTACATTAAATATTCACTGCTGGTAACTGAGCTCTCCAACAGGAACAAGGTATTCTACCCAGGCCCCTGACAATATGTGCATCCCAATCAAATCTCCTCTCAGCATCCTCAATTCCAATCTTTCCTCATAACTGCACTTCCATGTGACAGGGAAACGGATCTCCTCTGTGCCCTCTCCAGTCCAATTCAATCCTTCCATGTAATGGGGCGACCAGAAGTGCACACAATCCCCAAGCTGTGACTGGACTCATTATTTATGCAGTTCCTGCATAAGCTTCCTGCTCTGAAGAATATTTTGTCTGATAGAGCAAATAATGCCATTTGCTACACCTACAAGATCGTTGATGTTTCTAGCTACCTTCATTTATCTGCCCACACTGACCATATTCTAATTTATTGTGCATTCTTCTCTATTGTTGATGTCCTCAAATGCCTTGCCGTGCAATTCTCTGGGTTGTTTGCTCCATTCACCTGGACCCATAGTTTCTGTTTTAAAACAGTCTGCCATGGGATCTCTCGTCAAATCCAAGTAAGTCACATGCAGTTACAGGTTAGTGCCTCAAACCGACATAGTCAGATTAATTACACACGATCTTCCTTGAACAAATTCAGACAGACTATCCTGGGGTTCCTGGGACTTCCTCAGTGACCGTTTACCCACTGGCTCAGAATTCCAGTCTCGATCTTTTCAGTCAGTCCCTTGCTCCACATTAAACAAAGCTACAGTGTTAGCCGTTTTCCAGGCCTCTGGCACTATCCCTGCATCCAGTGAGGATTGGATAATGTGGGTAACTATAGCGCAGGGGATTTTCCCCAGCTCCTTTTAACAGTCTGGAACATTGTGTTACCCCTATTTTAAGGATTTGAATCTCCTTTAAAATTCTCCGCTCCAAGTTTTTGCTCCCAATATTTCATCCTTACTTTGATTCAGACAGAGAGAAACCAAAACCATCTTATGATTTGGTCAAGTCTCATTTCAGTCGGGTTTCATGGAGGGTTACTCTCCACAAGGTGAAATGCATTTTCATATGATACCATCCCCAATCTGCCTCATACCTTCCCTGCCCGCGTGGCCTTCCTCTCATCTAACACTAACGCGACGATATTTCACTTTGTCATAACATCTGCCCTCTGCCTGGATATCACAGAATGCACTGACCTCCCTGTTAAAGTTGGCATCTTTAAAAAGTCATTATGCTCTTGGATGATCAGTCCAAAACTGCCCTAGACATGGCAGAGGGAGTAAAACTGGGGTTTCACTTTGTAGACAAGCCCCTGAGATTCTGGTGGATGACATGGTGCAGGAGAGGGACATTATCTTCCTCTAAGACTGGCAGGGGAGGCCATGGCACCAGACCCTGCCAGCTTCTCCCGAGGTTGCCCCTCTGTCAGTGAGATGCCAGCCTTCTGGGTGAATGTCAGCATTGTAGGAAGGAGGTCAGTGACCTTCTCCACTCCACCAGGCTAAGTGCCACCATCTGCACTCTGTGAGCTCAATCTCACTCTATCTCTGTTACTGCACCCACCTCCCACCTAGGCTCATGTTCTCCTACCCTCACTAAATGCAGCACCTTCTCTCAGTCTCTCTCTAACCGCTTCTCTGTCCGTCTTCCAAACTCTGTCTGGTGTCTGTGCGCCCACTCACTCACTGAGGACATCTCGCTACCTTTCCCCCAGCTGTCCCAGCTGTAACAAATAATTCCACCTCCCTTAATACCGCTTGCTAATTCTCACATTTCGGAAGGATCCACCCCAACCGAGAGCAGAAAGAGCCAAGAGGGATCAAGGACTCCCCAACATTCAGCTCCTCACCCCATCACAGGGGAAGAATCCTGACCCTAACGACCACGAGAGGTTGTCTGACCGTGTCCAAGCTCCCGGACTGGGATCTGAGACTCACATTGACTCACTGTGTTGGGCACCGTGACTGACTGTGGACAATGATATCAAGCTTCCTCGGTTTGTGTCGGCGCTAAACACCAAGACAATACAGCAAGCGGGTGAGCCTGGTAGCTCTGGCTGAGGGGAATCACTGCTGAGTGCAGGGTAAGGCAAGACAATAATTCTGTGAGTATTCAAGTCAGCTCAAAGTGAGTGCGTACAAACACGGAGTGAGCAGCCCAGAGGGACAGCCCATGAGCTGGATGTGTGTCCCTGAGCACAGTGTCCTTGCAGCAGCATTGAGTGCGTACAAACACGGAGTGAGCAGCCCAGAGGGACAGCCCATGAGCTGGGTGTGTGTCCCTGAGCACAGTGTCCTTGCAGCAGCATTGAGTACGTACAAACACGGAGTGAGTAGCCCAGAGGGGTAGTCCATGAGGTGGGTGTGTCCCTCTGAGTACAGTGTCCTTGCAGCAGCATTGAAATGAGAGTTGTCAGTGCACCCTGAGCTGCAGCATTGAAGTACAGAAGCGTACTGTCAATGGGTCGGGGATCTGCTGGGATGGCATGGTGAGGCTGGCATCTGACAGATGCCATCATTGGTGGATGTGAATTACATGCAGCTTCTGTCTGTGCAGTGTCCCCCGAGACGTTGGGGTCCAAGTTAGAAGGCCGTCGGAACGAGGGACGAGATGGAGTCACCAGTTACTAGCTTGGACTTTCACGTCCAATTCTCCATATTGAGTTTCCCTACTGTGAGAGGGAGGGTATGAAGCTGCAAGTTGTTGAGGAGAGATCCACTGAATGTGGCTGGTGATCATCAGTAATCATTCAGTCAGCATCTCCCCACTCCCCCGCTCAAATCTTGTTTTAAACAACAGTCCAGTACAGGAACAGGCTCTTCTGCCAGCAAGCCCCACTGACACATGATGCCCTTCTAAAGTTAAAAAGAAAATTTTTGCTCAGACACCCTCTATGTCATTCTGTTCCCGACTTACCCATATTTGTGGCAAGATCTCTCTTACACCTTGCTATATTAGCTTCTTCTCCTCTATCAGTGCATTGAAGGCACTTTCACATTCTGTCTGAACAAGTAAAAATAAACTTGCCAATCACATCTCCTAAACTTTCTCCCTTTTACCTTAAACCTACGGTCCTGAGTAATTGATATTTCTACTCTGGGGGGAAAAATGCTTCTAACTGTCCTTCTATCTATGCCTCTGATAATTTTGTAAATATCTATCAGGCAGCCCCATAGCCAATAATGCCCAGGTGCACACAAACCACGTTTGTTCGATTTATCCTTCTGGCTATTACCCTCCAAACCAGACAAGATGCTGGTAAAATTTTCCATACCCTCGCCAACACTTCCACATCGTGTGGCAACCAGTACTGTACACAAGATTCTAAATGTACCCGAACACAGTTTCTCTACAGCTGCAATATGACCTGCTAATTTTCATACTGCATGCTCCGATGCCTGTCTGCAAGTTTGCCGTCAGTTTTCTTGATCACCCTATCCACCCGTGTTGCCACTTTCCGGGAACTGTGGAGCTGTACACCTAGATCCCTTCCAATGTTGATGCGGCGAGCAGTTTTTCCTTCCACTTTATACTTCTCTCCTGCATTAGACCTTTTAAAATGCATCACATTGCACCTGTACAGATAAGGTTACATCTACATTTTCTCTGTCCAAATCTGCAGCTGACCTGTATCCTGCTGTATTCTCTGGCAATTATTCTCATGATCTGCAATTCCGCCAAAATATTTACAGATCTCCAGTCTCAAAAACACTGTTCCACCACTACTTTGTCTTCTTTGACCAAGCCGTTCTCTATCCATCTTACTAACTGACCGCTGATCCTATGTCACTTCACCTTCTGTATGAGCCTGCCATAAGGAACCATATCAAAGGCCTTGCTAAGGTCCAATTGGCCAACATTCAGCCCCATGCCCTCATCAATCAATTTTGTCAGTTCCTCAAAATAATCAATCAAGTTTGTGAGACAGGACCTTCCCCACACAAGTGCATTGCCTGTTGCTCGTAAATCAATATTAGAGTACTGCACTAATTCAGACAAGTGATTATCCCATCATATACCTGACTTGAACTTTGGAGGTTAGATTAGATTCCCTACAATGTGGAAACAGGCCCTTCGGCCCAACCAGTCCACATCAATCCTCAGAAGAGTAACCCACCCAGACCCATTCCCCTGCCCTATCTTTACCCCTGACTAATGCACCTAATACCATGGGCAATTTAGCATGGCCAATTCACCTGTCCTGCACGGCTTTGGACTGTGGGAGGAAACCGGAGCATCCAGAGGAAACCCACGCAGACATGGGGGGAATGTGCAAACTGCACACAGTCACCCAAGGCCGGAATTGAACCTAGGACTTTTGTACTGTGGAGCAGCAGTGTTAAGCACTGAGCTCTTGACAGTTACTGTGCAGTGGGAGGTATGTCGGGCCGTGGTGGTACTGTACAGTGGGAGATATGTCGGGCTGTGAGGTTGCAGACTGAGTTGTCCAGAGTATGATTTGGCTGCTGCTGTTGGCCCATTGCACCTCTTAGATGCATCATAATTTGTTGCTCAATCTGTTTAACATCTGTCCCAAATGGGAACCCATATCATGGTGAGGTGGGTCTGCAAAATGTGAAGGTAGTCCTTGCTCCCCACAAGGGCTGTGCAGTGACCATTCTTCCCGATATATGAAATTGAGTGGTGTATCTGCAGTAGGCAGCTCGGTGACGATGTGGTCAATTATATGTTTCCCTTTTACTGATTCCCCCATAACCTGCCACAGAGCAGTCTAGCAGCCATAGGATCCAGCATCAATGCTGAGCACTGTATTGACTATATACCAAGGAGCTGCCCCCTCAGCCTGGCTATGTCCTGTCAATGGGACAGAACCTACCAGAGAGGGTGGTGAAGTTACCAGGGACGTAGTCCTGTTCACAGAATCCTGCTTTGCAGACAATGTCTGATTGTTTCTTTATTAGTCCGTGGGAAATATATAACAGGTCACTTTTACATTTTGTATAATAAAGTGTTAATATCACTTTGTTTCTTACGTATTTTAAAATAAACCAAACATCAATATTTTTCAGTTGAAAACAATTTAAGTGAACAATAATTGAAATACCAGAGCGCACACTTAACTATTACACAATTCAGTGACTGTAGTAAACAGCCGATTCATGTTCAGATCATTAAACACACCATCTTGCAGGAAGCAAAGCTGTTGGAAATGACTTTGAGGAAAAGTCTGAATTCAGACACAGTGTTACTGGCCCTCACCATGACCTCCAAAACACTGGCCATCTCCAAAATCTGTCCAGGGAGCTTTCAAACTGGATCTGGGCAGTTACTCACACAATCCCTCACAATAGACTGGTTCGAGACATACCTGAACAACAGGAAGAGGTGTGTGGGGCAGACTAGTCAATGGACTAGAACATGGCACAGTTCAACATTTGTAACAATGACCTGTAAACAACCATGTCTTGCAAGTATATCCCTTCTTATGCCACCTAAACTTTGTGTAAATCTGCACCTTGGATCCAATCCTGAATGAAGGTGTTATAAAGGTGAAGGGCTCCTACAGCACATAGCATCTTACATTGAATCCATCATAAACCATATCCAGTGTATGTTAGCCCCATAATGTCAGTATCCAAACAGAATTGTATGGCCCCATGGATGGCCAGAATCATCCCAGCCCAACGACCTTGAGTGTGACTTGAGCTGGAAATGTCTGTGTAAATGTTTGCAGCATTGTTCTAACCATTAACAGCATAGTCTCTTTACTGAAGGCCTGACATCCTTTCATAGTACCAACTTTTAGATTGTCCAATAAGCACAAAATCCACCCAATTATTCACTTTTATAACAACAATATGATGAAAACAGTGGCCACCTCACAGTAAGGAGCTTTGAAATGATGAATCTCATTACCACACCCAAGGACTTTGAACATATTCATTTATTTTCCCTTGTCTTAATATTGTGAACTCATAGTCGACTCTCCTGTTCCTCAGATGCTGCCAGAACGACTGTGTTTTTTTTTATAAGAACCACACTTTTTGACTCTGATCTCCAGCATCTGCTGTCCTCACTTTCTCCCTGCTTATATTCACTCATAATCACTTTCATGGCAACAATATCACTGTGTGTTTAAATATGTTACAGTCAGATACGAGTACGTTTTGAGTTCCTTCTGTCTATCTCAGAGCTCAGTAATGTGGGATGTGAATGTCAGTGTCTGTGTGATGCTCGGTACGTAGGCCATGCATCTGAGAGATGGACAGATTGTTTAAAACAGCACATTCGTTCAGCTGTTCACAACAAACAGGTTACTGCCTGGACCCTAACAGCCTGAGCTCACAAAACTAAAAGCACAGTGTCCAGCATTGAGCAGGTCTGGACTATATTTTCATTTGCATTTATTCATGGAATATGATTGGGCCAGTGTTTATTGCCCAGCTCTTGTTGCCATTGAGAAGGTGAGGGTGAGCTGCCAATTGAACCACTGCAGTCGATGTGCTGTAATTAGACTTACGATACAATTAGGGAGGGAACTTGAAATAGTGGCACTGAAGGAACGGCAATATACTTCCCAATCAGGATGGTGGGTTGCTTGGAACGGAAAGCGAACATGGTGATGATCCCATGTATCTGTTTCCCTTGTCTTTCTTCACGGTCATGGTTTCAGAGGTACGTTGTAAGAAACATTGGTAAATTTCTGCAGGGCACCGTGTAGATGACAGGTATTTCTGCTCCTCAGTGTCAGTGGATGAGAGGTGAAGCTGCATTCACAGGCAAATGGGGAGGGGCGGGTATTTCATCACATACACATTAAATGTGCGTCTTAGAGATGGTGTCCACGTTTTTGGAAATCATGAGGTATGTTATCTCTGCAGGATTCCTAGCTCTTGAGATATTCTTTCGCCAATTAATTTATATGCGTCAAAGTGTGACGCTGGAAAGTCACAACAGGTCAGGCAGCATCTGAGGTACAGGAGAGTCAACGTTTTAGCATAAGCCCCTTACAAGAATGGGGAATGAAATTATATGGTCAGTCCAGTTCTGGTTAATGGTAATCCCCGGGATATTGGTATTTGGGAGTTCAGTGATGGTGGTGGCATTGAACGTTAGAGGACATGGTTCCATTTTCAATTGTTAGAGGTAATCGTTGTCAATGTGTGCAATGGAAATTGTACTTATCACTGTTAAGCACACACCTTCATATTCCCAGGTCCTTGTTGCATTTGGATAAGGATTGCTTCAAAATCTGAGCAAATCGCAAATAGTGTTGAATTCTGTCCAATCATTGGCAAACATCCCCAGTTTTCACTTCACTTGAGTAGAGATAGTCATTTATGAAGCAGCTGAAAAGTGTTGGGCCTATGGCAGAGAGCACTCTTACAGCTCAGTGATGATGTCCCTCTCTCTGAGCTAGGAAGCTTGCTTCTAATTTCACCTGGACCAGATGTGTCTAACAACATATCTGAATGGAATAATGTTACAGTATCTTCCCCAGGCGTTGAGTAAGGACTTGGTTAGCGCAATCAGTTGGACGACTTGTCTGTAATGCATATTAATACTAACAGTGTGGTTCAATTATTGCACTGACTGAGGTGTCTGAAATGGGCTGCCCTACCTAAGCTCTCCCTCACTTGAGGCATGATGACTGCCCAGTTAAACTACCACCCGTCGCCTCTGTCTAACGAGAGAGAAGCCCTATCATCTGTCGGGTATGGTGCCCTACTTTGCCGTTTCTGATCTACAGGCTTACCCAGAAACC
The DNA here is from genome assembly GCF_037043375.1 of Chiloscyllium plagiosum. Classification (NCBI taxonomy): domain Eukaryota; kingdom Metazoa; phylum Chordata; class Chondrichthyes; order Orectolobiformes; family Hemiscylliidae; genus Chiloscyllium; species Chiloscyllium plagiosum. The sequence continues at coordinate 62,085,812 of NW_028270180.1, read as the reverse complement.
CCTCCCCTGGGGAGCTGCGGTGGAGCTGAGATGGCTGCTCTCCTCCAACCCCAGCCACCTTCATTTGTACCAGGTGTAACTTCTGCCAACGCAGACGTTTCCTATATGCTCCAGGTTTGCCGTTAATCCTGGATGCGACATTTGGTCAAATGCAGTTATGATCATGTTAACTGTCACTGTCACCTTACCTCTAAAATTCAGCTATGTGTTTTCTTGTTGTACATCATTAAACCAAGGCTTCAATGAGCCCAAGGGATGAGAGCCCAAACTGAGCTTTAATGAGCAGGTTGGTGCTGAGGAAGTGCTGCTTGATTCCACTGTAGGTGACATCTGCCATCCCTTTATTGATGATAGAGATGAGAGCAATGGGGCAGTTATTGATTGTCTGATGTTTTGTCTGTGTATGTACAGGACAGACCCGGATAGTTTCCCACATTGTCAAGTAGATGCCAGTGCTGTATCCCAGCAGGAACAGCCTGAATGAAATGTTATCAGAGCGCACGGCCTTTGCATTCTCCAGTCCCTCCAGCTGTTTGTAAATACCACACACAGCGAATAGGATTAGGTGAAGACTGCCATCTGGCGGAGACTACAATATATCAACTAGGAGAAAGTGAGGACTGCAAGATGCTGGAGATCAGAGCTGAAAAATGTGTTGCTGTAAAAGTGCAGCAGGTCAGGCTGCATCCAAGGAACAGGAGAATCGACGTTTCAGGCATAAGTCTGAAGAAGGGTTTATGCCCGAAACATTGATTCTCTTGCTCTTTGGATGCTGCCTGACCTGCTGTACTTTTCCAGCAACACATTTTTTTAACGAAAATAGATCATCCCATCGATATTTTTGTCTGAACACTTTTGTGAAAGTTGCAGCCTTAGCTTTTCTATTATTGTGCTGGGCTCTTCAATCTTTAAGGAAGGTGGTATTTGTGGATCCTCCTCCTCCAGTGAGTTGTGTGATTGTCCACCACCACTCACCCACACTGCGAGAGGATTGCAGTGATTAGGTCTGATTCATTGGATAGATGTATGTATCATTTGCTATTTATAAGATGTGATGAGTAAGTGGCCCAAGAGGGGAGTCAGCAGGAGTTTTTGTGTCAGTGTTTGATCTGACGTCGTGAGGCTGAGGGAGGGGAGTCAGCAGGAGGTTTCCGTGTCAGTATTTGATCTGACCCCGTGAGGCTGAGGGAGGGGAGTCAACAGGATGTTTCCGTGTCAATATTTGATCTGACCCCGTGAGGCTGAGGGAAGGGAGTCAGCAGGAGGTTTCCGTGTCAATATTTGATCTGACCCCGTGAGGCTGAGGGAGGGTGATCAGCAGGAGGTTTCCGTGTCAGTGTTTGATCTGACACCTTGAGGCTGAGGGAGGGGAGTCAGCAGGAAATTTCCGTGTCAGTGTTTGATCTGACACCGTGAGGCTGAGGCAGGGGGATCAGTAGGAGTTTTCCGTGTCAGTGTTTGATCTGACACCGTGAACCTGAGGGAGGGAGGACAGCAGGAGGTTTCTGTGTCAGTGTTTGATCTGACCCCGTGAGGCTGATGGAGGGGAGTCAGCAGGAGTTTTCAGTGTCAGTGTTTGATCTGACACCGTGAGACTGCGGGAGGGGAGTCAGCAGGAGGTTTCATTGTCAGTGTTTGATCTGACACCGTGAGGCTGTGGGAGGGGAGTCAGCAGGAGTTTTCTGTGTCAGTGTTTGATCTGACACCGTGAGGCTGCGGGAGGGGAGTCAGCAGGAGGTTTCTGTTTCAGTGTTTGATCTGACACAATGAGCGTCAAAACTCTAGACCCTGTACCACACTCTATCTGCTAAACCCATTCTAAACCCTGCTCCCCTCCCTATCTTTCTGAACCCTCCAAACCTTATACCTCTTCCTACATATCTCAAACCCACCAAACCCTTCACCTATCTGTCTAATCCCCTCCAATCCCTACCCCCTTCCCTATCTCTCTAACCTGCTCCAAACCCTATTCTATTCCGTATCTCTCTCAAACCCTGCACGCCTCCCTATCTCTCTAACCCCTCCAAACCTACACATTGCCCTATCCGTCTAACCCCCTCCAATCCGTAACCCTTCTCTATCTCTCTAACCTCCTCCAAACCCTATATTACTCCATAACTCTCTCAAACCCTGCACGCCTCCCTATCCCTCTAATCCTCTCGAAACCCTACACGCCTCCCTAATATCTCTCAGCCCCTCCCAATTCATATACTACTCCCTATCTCTCTCAACCCGCTCATACTACCCGCTAATGTTTTATCACGCCTCATATTTACGCTTCTACTGCCGTTTTAAGTTTAGCCCTACACATACGGTAGTTGCCTCCATTGACCTGTTCAGTTTGTACCTGCTTTAAGCTTCTCTTTCCGATTTAATTCCCTTCGAACTGCAGCAACTGTTCCATAACTAGTAATGCAACACCACCTCCTCCTTTACCCCTCTCTGTACTGCCTATACTTCTTGTACCGCAGAATATTGAGTTTTCAGCCCTGATCTCCCACACGCACATCTCTGTAATGGCAAAAATATCACAATTCCATGTGTCACCTCGTTCCCTTATCACATCTATCTGTCCGATAATATACCCAAAAGTAAGGGAAACCACATCCACCCTGGAATATATCACCTGGAATACTCTGTACCTCGGAGTTCTTCAGTCATTGACTGCTCGTTATCAAGCTGCCTAATTCATGAACCAAAACTGTAACTCTGGGACTGAATGAATATTTTTTGAATAGTAATTTCGTTTTCAGTAAATGTATTCATCAAATGCAACTTTCCAGAACTGAACAGCCAGCTCTAGATACAACGGGTTTCTGCAGATTAATTGCCTGCTCAGTGTGCAGAGGGGACAGCCCTTTGTAATGGAGAAAGTGAGACCTGCAGATGTTTTTGATCAGAGTCGAAAAGTGTGGCGCTGGAAAAGCACAGCATGTCAGGCGACATTTGAGAAGCAGGACAGTCAAAGCTTTGGGCATCAGCCTTTCATCAGGAAGGCATTGGTGCCTTCCCATGTTTTCCATTCCATGCTTAACAGGTTATAGGGAACCATATGTGTTCAGGAAAGCAGCACTGTATAGAGCCCTGAAATGGAAAGCAGTCAATCAGATAGTTGGACAGTGAGTAGATATGGTGAGGTCAAGTACAGACTGATTGCAATACAAACATAGGGATAGATAAATATCTTCGGCGAGACGGGATCCACCCTGGCTTACTACAGGAAGAGAGCGAAGAGATTCCTGCACCTTTGGAGATGATCTTTGCGTCCTCACTCTTCACTGGAATAGTGTCAGATGATTGGAGGGTTGCAAATGTTACTCCCTTGTTCAGGAAATGGAATAGGGATAATCCTGAGAATTACAGCCCAGTTTACATCAGCATTGGGCAAAGTTTTGGAGAGAATTCTGAGGGACAGAATTTATGATTACTTGCAAATCATAGTTTGGTTAGAAATAGTCAGCATGGCTTTGTGAGGGGCAGGTCATGCCTCACAAACCTTACTGAATTCTTTGAGGATGGGATCAAGAAGCGAGAGTAGTGGATGTGGAGTACATGGTTTTTAACCAGGCATTTGGTAAATTTCCCCATGGTAGGTTCATTCAGAAAGTAAGGACACATCGGATACAGGGAAACCTGCCTGTCTGGACTCAGAATTGACTGGCCCATAGAAGACAGAGGGGGGTGGTAAATGGCAAGCATTCTGTCTGGTGCTCGGTGACCATTGGTGTTCCATTGGGATCGGTTATGGGGTCACTGTTGTTTGTGATATTTATAAATGACTTCGATAAGAAAGAGGGTAGGTGGATTAGTAAGTTTTTTCAATTTAACAAAGCATGGTGGAATTGTGGGTAGTGTGGAGGGATATTGCAGTTTGCACAGGACATTGACAGGATGCTAAACTGGGCTGATAAGGGACAGTTGGAGTTCAACCTGGCAAATTGTGAAGCGATTCAGTTTGGAAGGTCAAATTTAAAAAAAAAAATACATGGTTAAATGTAGGATTCATGCATTGTGGAGTAACAGTGGGATCTGATGATCCATGTCATTGCTCCCACAAAGTTGCCACCCAGGTTGATAAGGTTATTAAGAAGCCGGATGGTGTTTTCATTAGCATGGGGATTTAGTTTAAGTAGTGAGGTTATGCTGCAGCTCTATGGAACCCTGGCGAGATCACACTTAGAATGTTGTGTTCCGTACTGGTCGCCTCATGATACGAAAGATGTGGAAGCATTGGTGAGCATAATGAGTAAATTTATCAGGACGCTGCTTGGACTGGAGGGCAGATCTTGCGAAGAAAATTCAGAGAACTAGGATTTTTCCGCAGTGGAACGAAAAAGAATGGAACATGACTTGATAGAGGTGGGCAAGATGATTAGAGGCATATATAGAGTGCACAGCCAGAGACTTTCACCAAGGACGGAAATGGCTATGATGATGGGGCACGATTTTAAGGTAATTGGAGGAATATTTATGGCAGATGTCCGAGGTAGGTTCTTTACACAGAGAGTATTGGTGTGTGGATAGGCACATGAATGATCGTATGATGAAAGATATGTAGGTTAGTCTGATCTTTTAACAGGATAAAATGTCGGCAGGACGTTAAGGGCTCAACGGTCTGGACTATGATTCCTATTTCACCAAGCTTGTAGATTCTCATCAATTCTTGAGTGTGTGAGGGAGTAATGTGTGTGAGATCATGAAGCTTTGACGAGGTTAGATTACATTACAGTGTGGAAACAGGCCCTTCGGCCCAACAAGTCCACACCGACCCGCCAAAGCGCAACCCACTCATACCCCTACATTTACCCCTTACCTAACACTACGGGCAATTTAGCATGGCCAATTCACCTGACCTGCACATCTTTGGACTGTGGGAGGAAACCGGAGCACCCGGAGGCAACCAGGTGTTAAGTCAAAACTTATATTTACGGTGTGCATTGTTACAGTCACCTGTGTGCCAGTACAATATGTGTATTTCACCACACACCAGCAGAATCCGCCACGTTCTGTTATTAACGTACTTCTTGGCCTGCCGTTTTTTGCTGTTTTCTGCAGATATATTCTGTTGCGTGAACCATGCATTAATGTCTGGCCATCCACAGAGATGTAAAATTTTATTTTGATACTGATGATAATGAAGGTGACATTTATTGGGTACGGTTTCAGAGGTTTCTTTGTGAGATTCAAGATAGTGCATCAGACTGTCAACTTCTTAACGTCTTTTCCCAGCATCCGGTCCAGAGTGCAGATGTATGGAGTCTGGGAGGCAGGCCAGGTGTCAGCACCATCAGTAAGTTGTGCGGTGTGATTCTGACACTGCATGTCGACACATCTGCCCACTGGGCCAGGCTCTGACTGAAGATGATTTTTTCAAACCTGGTTGCTGGTCAGCCATTGATATCTAATTTGGACATCATTTGTAGCTACACTGAGACCAGCAATAGTCTATTAGCGAGCTCCCACCTTTCCCAGGGTGGATTCCAAATTATTTGTTGTGAAGAAATGTTTGACTGACTGCCCTGTCCCAGGTTAGAAACACTTTGCACAGATCTAGGAGCAGGTCAGTGTGTCACTCAGCATCACAGGCAACTGTGAATTCCAGAAACACTGTAAATGATTCCAAATCTTTTGGAAGCCATTTTACCGTAGCTCATTGCAAGGTGTTGAGTTTACTGACCCGAACAATAATTAGCTGTTAGCTATGTTCCGTGAATAATCTCTGAAAACAATTAGGTCGATTCTATATTTATGGGAGCAAGGTATAAACTCCTATCGATCATTTGTAACACAGAAATAAAGAATGCACATTTTATTTTATATCGGGTAAAGAACATGGTACCTAACTGTTGAGATCAGAATAATGTATTCAATGTCAGAATTCAAAACAATGCATTGCCACTCCAACATTTTGAAAATAGTAGGCTTCTGAATGATTACGTGTTCAGAGTGAGTAAACGATTGAACAATCAAATAAAATTAGCATTATTACATATTTATGAATAATCAATCAGTTAAATTTCTCAGTGAAATGTACGAGCTTCAGGTAATAGCCAGCAATCTAGAAATGCGTTAATTCAACATGCACTGTAAATGATTTATGTTATCAAATTTTAGCGAACAATAATTTGAAAACTTCCGATGTTTAGAAAGAATGATACTTAGTATGAAATGTGGACAGTGAAAAAAAAAGATGGACGTATTATGGTCTGAGGGAAAGGTCAGACCTTTTCAAAGAGATTTGTGCCAAAGCAATGATGTATTTGTTTTCGTTATCAGAATATAACATTTAAAATATTAATGTTCGGAGTAATAAATAGACGACATAATGAGACTGACCTTGCAATATTTGCATTTTAAATGTTCATCCTGCACCAAATAATCAGATATTTGCGAGCATTTACAACGAGAAATAATCCGATACTGACTTTTATTTGCATCAGACACATGATAGAGTGCAAGCCTCTAAAGTACAGGAGGAGGCCATTGGCTACTGTGTGTGCACCAGCTCCAGTAATGTTTCCCAAGCACCTTCCATTTGCCAGCCCTATCTATGTAGCCCATTAAATTCATGATTTCCAAATATATATCCAATTCTTTATTGAATCGTCATGTACAACTCTCCCAGGCAGTCTAATCCAAATCCTCACAACTCTCTCAATAAAGAAGTATTTATGTATCTCAGTCCCAGCTCTTTTGCTGACCATCTTGAAATCAGAACTCCTTGATGGTGTAATGCCAACTAACGGAAACAGAGTTTTCCTGATTTACTCTGCAACTTTCTTCATACTTTTGAGCACCACAATCAGTTCACATCATTGTCTGTTCTGCTCCAGGAAGAATAAGCCTTGCAAGTACTGTAACAAACACTACAAAGGAAAAACAGGCAGAAAACTAGCCACCTAGATGCATGAACAACAACTAGCCAGAAAAAAGACATGACGCACTATCACTAGATCCTTATATACGGATGAGGAAGTATATCATTTTGACTAGGTCTGCACATCGATCTTGGACAAGCCAAACAGAGACACGCACAAGAATTCCTAGAAGCAGAGCATTCCAACCTGAACTCTATCAACAAACACAGCGATTTTGATTCCATCTAACACTCTCTGAGGAAAAGAACCAGACATGAAATCACCAATACTGGAAATTACATAACTGACTCAAGGAAACCTAAACACTTAAGTAGGAAGTGGGACATAACACTAGCATTTCAGCGGAGGCTCACTGATAATGTTCACTAGTATAGTGATGAACCATCTGAAAATGAACTCTCCTACTCAGCGAGCAAACTGACATCCAGAAGAAATGCAGTTTCTCTCGACCTTTCTTTAACTAAATCCTTCATTCCAGTGATCATTCTGATTATTTATAAGGTCATTGGTATTCTTCTGCAAAGTAATGTGGTGTCTGTCTGATTGTGTGTGTGTGAGAGAGAGACAGAACAATTCTCTGTTATCTCTGAATTACTCCACGTGCTATATAGAAAAGAGGTAAGGATTAGGACGGCGGTATAGTTAACATGTTGTTAAAAATCTAGTTCAGGGTTGATGGTTTCAGATTTTTGGATTATTGGGATTTCTTCCAGGACAGGCGGGACCTGCACAAAAAAGACAGATTGCATCTTAACTGGAGGACCAACAACATCCTTTTGGGGAGCTTTGCTAGTGCATGTCGAATGGATTTAAACGAATAAACCAGGAGTTTGGTAACCAAAGCAGTGGGTCAGAAACTGAGTAGAAAGTCGAGATGAATTGCACATCAGGCATGGCCAGACTAATGACCATGCTGAGGGAAGGAATCATATCTGTTCACATTGTGAGATGGAAGTTGGAATAAATGATAGAGATGAGGCTCAGGTTTATCAGCGATTTACAAATGAGGATGTAGAGTGTGGGGGATGTGAGGGATTGAGGTGTGAGAGATCAGGAAGGCAGTGCACAAGAAAATATTAAAGGGGAAATATTAAAGGGGTGGAGTGGAGTGGGGAATTCTGTGATAAATAACTGGCAGCAAAACACAGGAAAACTTGCTGTTTGTCAAAGTGAATATCTGGGAAGTAATTTATTATGCTTCAGAGAAATAGCACCCTCATAGCTAGAAGTCTGCATGATATTGAAGGAAAATCAATGTCCATGACATTGCTGTAGCTATAATAATGTTGGTAAACAGCTGGAAAAATGCTCGTGCTGTTGTTAGACAATGCTTTCACTGAGCATGGGAATTACCCTGGATGTTCCCAGAGATGACTTGGATGCTGTAGGTGGAGAAAGGGCTGAAGCTCCATGATATGATGCTGTTTTGTAATCTCGCCACTTACTGAGTCCAGTCAAAGGAACAAACCAGCAACTGTCAATGCTTATTGCTTCAGAATTTAACAGAGGGTTCATGGCTGCCACCGCATAGAATCATGAAACGAATTAAAGGTCTGTGCCAGTAAGTGTTCATCCAAAGGCTTTTTAAACGTTTGTGAGGTTACCTCCCTCAACGACCCTCCAAACAATGCATTCCGGATTCATACCACCCTCTCAGTACGAAATACATTCCACAAATCCTCTCTCAAATCCCTTTGCCTTTCATTATAAAAAATGCGTTCCTTTATTTTTGACCCTTTGACTAAGGGAAACAGCTTCGGTTTGTTCATCCTCTCCATACCCCTATACTCCAGTATATCTGTAGCAGGTTCACTCCTCAACATTCCCTGTTGCAAAGAACAAGCGAGCAAATTTAGCACTCCCCATACATAGTTTGAGCACTCCCTTGTCTTATTACTTCTGACGTGCATCATCCCACATTTATTAGTGTTAAATTTAATCGGCCATTGATCTGGATATCTGAATAATCTATATATATCCTCCTGATTGTGAGCCACTCAGCTCAGCTTTGTGTCATCCACAACATTGGTCAGCATTCCACTGCCCCCCCGCCCCCACCTCCCCACCCCCATTTTCCACATGCTCACCATCGTCATTTATGAATATCACAAACAAACCGTGATTTCCTTCCTGTTCCCCAGATGTTATTCAGAGGAAGATTTGAGAATTCCAGTGTCTGTTTTTTCTTATTTTGGTTAATTTACAGAGTGATGTGGTTAACATATTTTATGAGGAAGCCAGAAATAACATTTTTGACACAGAGTTGAATTCATCTTTTACACTTTGCATGTTTTATTTATAAAGCTTGTAAATAATTTAAGATGAACTAGAGTTTGGCATCTTGCGCTGGAACATTAAATTTTTGGAGGCCTGCAATAGCCAGAGCTGGAGACATTTTTCATCTGCTGGATGGACACAGACTAATTCATTATTTGTTTAAATCAGCGAGTGTGATGAGGATAAATACTCAATTAAATTCTATGTTATGGACAAACTGAAGGAGATCAAATTATATTCTCATGTCGAACTTGAATTGGAACCAAATACATACTGTAAAGAAAAATCAAAACTATTGAAACACCACAGAAGACAAGAAAAAAAAATCCTCTGCACTTGAAACAGAAATATAGAGTACATGTACAATCTTAACAATAATCAAGTGATAGAAAAGAAAGTACATGAAAACTTTTCTTAATTTTGAATGGAAACCTGATCTCGATTTTCCTGAACAGTGAGATTTTCGCTTCCCCGAAAACAAGTTTTTTCCTGTCACTAAAACTTCACCCGTCATTCTTCCTCCTTCGTCCTACTCTTTCGTCACACTCCTACTTCCCTTGCACTACCCCTTCTGCTGCTACATGCTCTTCTACTGATGAGTTCACTTTACACCCTCCTTCTACCACTCCTACTGTAAGTTACACCAATTCTCCAGTTACTCCCACTTCATCTGACCTTCGCATTCCCTTTTTGCTTTCCAACTGGGATGATGGGAGCCGCTGGCTTCTGTGCTGTGCTGCTATTGATCATCAGTGAATGTAGAGATTGGGAAGATCAATGTCCAATCAGAACAGACAATAGTGTGTGTCTGTCACTGTCTCATGCACCGTGAACAGATGGTTTTGTTCCCCATGGTCCAGAGTGGAGTGTCTTTCTGTCTCTATGTCGCAGTGCACAACCAAACAGCCTCATCACAAATAGGACGACCCTTTCCTCAGAATCAGAAGTCTATGCATCAGTTTTCCCTTAAACATTGTGAGTACAGTGAGCACATTCTTCAAACAAGCCGTGTTTTACTTTTTATTATTTTCACAGTTTACCTCTTTTGAGGTGAGATCAGAGTAGCTTCCCTTGCACCAAAGTATTATTTGACTCATGTGGCATCACGGACCCTGAGTACACAGTGGTCAATGGGAATCGGAGGAAATTCTATCCTGGTAATTTCCTCACTGAACGATGGCACCTTCCCCAGAGCTTTTGAGAATGACAAATGAACTTGCTAATACCTTTCAAATCCAAGGATGACTTTGCCCTGTTAATAACATCAACATTTATTATGTTTTCACAGTTTTGTCTAAAATCTTAGAAAAGTAAGACTTTGCTGGTTGAGTCTCACTCCAATGAAATCAGGGCAGTACAATAAGATTACGTTCATTTTCATTCAGTTACTTCCTGAGGACTGATCATGTGATGTCAGTGCCAGTGATATCAACATTTTATCTGTGCAAAAGCATCACATCTCATTGGCTCAAGGTTGCACCACTCCACAATTCTATTTCTTTCTCCAGCTCATTCGCCATGCTCATCAGATATATGAGGCACACAAGATGCAATAACACAGAGATGTCTATGACCCCTTGGAACCTACCTCCCCACCCGTGCCCTGCACTCTGACTTCATCCCCTCCCCAAAATGAACCTCCTGTCGTATCTTCACCTTTCCTCCTACCCTTCCACACTCTGATGTTGAATGTTCTGTACTTAAAGATAGTCTCAGCATTATCCCGCTGTGCCCCGACTTTAATGAATTTCGGGTACGGCATGACGTTGAACTCTTCTCCCACCATCTTCTCCTCGGCACCGATTTCTTTGGGCAAAGATTCTGTTCCCCGTTCCACAGACTCTTCGCCGAGCTCCAATACTCTTCCTCCACCTGGACATCTCCCTCTGCCGTTTGCTTGAACTCAATCTGTTCATTGAGAATGTTCGATGTGACATTGGTTGTCTTAATTTCTCTGCATCCCCTCACCCAATCCAACAAATCACCCTCTGAACAGGCTGTACGCCGTGTGCTTTGATCCAACCCTGACTTTGTTATTCAGCCTGTGTTGGTAAGGGTGATGCTGCTGTAATCAGGTGGACTGACCTCTACATTGCAGAGACTGAGCACCAGCTCTCAGTTACCTCCTCATATCACCTGCTGGACTGTGACCCGAACATGGTACATCAGGCCATTGAATCAACTATGATAATTGACCACATTTCATCTTGTCATTCACACCCTACCTGCTCCCACCTAACGGTCCCAAAGTTGATGGACCTCTGATAGCAGAGCTTACTTCTATCTCCTCCTAAAAATCCACAAACAGAACTGCCCAGGCAGACCAATTGCTTCAGCCTACTCCTGCCACACAAAGGGGGTGCATGGACACAAACGTGGGCTCCAGTCATACCTGTTTCTTCAAAGGGTACGTACAAAATTCCCTGTTCCACTTCTATTCCAGCCCCAACCACAACTCTTTCTCCAATGCATAGATTATATAACCGATTGTGCTTCTCTCTCTTGTCCTGAATTTGAAAAAAAAAAATCATCGATTTCACTTCCAATTTGCAACTCTCCCTCACTTTCACCTAGTCTTTCTCTGACTCATCCCTTCCTTTCCTCGACACCTCTGTTTCCATTTCTGGGGATCGACAGGCCACTAATATCCAGTATTAACCAACCGAATCCCACAGCTACCTGGGGTATACACCCTCACAACCTGTTTCTTGCTAATACTCCATCCCATTCCACCAATTTTTCTGTCTCCACCGCATTGCTTCTGATGATGTCAATTTCCAAAATGTCCATCTTCTTCCTCAACTGAGAATTTCCCAGCACTGTTCTCGAGAGTGCCCTCAACCAGGTCTGACCCACCTCTTGCATTTCTATTCTCACCCTCTCTCTACCCTCCTGCAACAGCGAGATAATTCCTCTTGCCATGGCTTACCATCCCACCAGATTTCACATGAAGTGGATCATCAGCCGCCATTTCCCTCACCTCCAGCAAGATGCCATCACCAGATATATATTTCGCTCCTCTCCCTTGTCTGCCTTCTGTAGGGACCAGGACACCCTGGTTCACTCTTTAATCACTCCCATTACCCCGCCCTCACCCCCACCACAGGTCCACTTCACCTGCCCCTGCCGAAAGTGTAACATGTTCGCACTTCTGTCCTCCTTTCTCACTATCCAAGGGCCCAACTACACCGTACTGAAGAAGCAGCATCTTACCGACATTTCCCACAATTAGTCTAGATTCGCTTCTCACAATGTGGTCTCCTCTACATTGGGGAAACTAACGGTAGCCTGGGTGGCCGCTTCACTGAACATCCAAAGTCTACCTATACAAATGACCCTGAGCTTCCAGTTGCCTGCCAGTTTAATACCGAATCATGTTCCCTGGCTAATATCTCTGTGTCAGGCTTGCTGCTGTGTTCCAGGAAAAGTCTATGCAAACTGGAAGAACAACGCCTCATTTACCGTGTGAGGACCCTACAGCCCTTCTGACTCAAAATCAAGTTCAATAATTTTCAGCCCTGAACTCCCCAATGTCCTAGTTCTCACATCGCCTTTCATTATACACCCTCTCTGTTTAGCCACTAGCAATCTCCATTAACAGCTGTCCAGCCCCTTCTGCATATCAACCAACATTTTCCGAGCTACCATCAGTTCTGGGGAAGGGTCACTGAACCCGAAAAGTTAACTGATTTCTCTGCACAGATGCTGCCAGACCTACTGAGCTTTTGAAGCAACTACGGTTTGTGTTTCAACATTTTCATGGCAAGTTCTCACAATGCAAAGCGTCATCAATATTTAGAGCCTTGTCAAACATAGGAACTTCGTAATTTTTCATTTAATGTCCATAACAAATTACTCAAGATCCAAGTGAGACGGGGGCTTTGCTGTTATGGTTCAGACCAGACAATTTGTTATAGTTCAGAAAAAAAAGAAATCAAAAGAGCTGGAGCAAAACTCATCAAATCTGGTAGAATCTGCGCAGAGATGCACAGAATTAACCTTTGACTTTTCAGAAGTGTCGCATCACAATCAATATGTTAACTCTGTTTCTATCTGCAGATACTTATTCGTTTTTTATTTCGTTTCTCCACCATTTTCAGGTTGTATCTAATGTTTGCAGATCATTATATCTCATGTTTCTTGACCGGTCCATATGTTGACCTTGGTTGTATTTGGACACTGTGGTCCTTTCCTGTTCCTATTACAGTTGGTGTGTCTGTGACACGTGTATTAAGTCCGAAATCTGTTTCTTCTAAAGATTCAAAGAGAAAAAAAAACATGTTTCTGAATATCCTGTAAATCTCAGAAAACCACTGTTCTAAAACACTTTTTATTGCAACTGAACTTCATGACGTAATAAGAATCGATTTTTGTTGATGGAACACTCTGTGTCCTTCATTGAACAAGCTTGTCTCCCCCTTCCATAGGCTTTCAATACATATCACAGAATTATTACAGCAAAGGTTGAGGAAACTCAACCCATTATCTCTTCCAGCTTAGAATGAGGTGTACCTCTACTGTTATTCCGTATACTGGCAACTGAAAGCATTCTATTCGCGTGACATGGTAGATGCTCTGCCCAGGACCGTAAGAAACTACAGACGGTTGCGTGCACAGCACAGACCATCACGGAAGGCAACCTTCCATCCATTTATACTTCTTATTGTCACCGAAAGTCTGATAACATAAATAAAATTCTCCCAAACTGGCAATGATCTCCGACATCCTCTTCCAACAGGAAGAAGATGGAGAGGCTTGAAAACATGGACCAGCATACTCAGGAACACCTTCTTCCTTACCGTAATTAGACTGACGAATTGACATCTCTAACTTCAAATAATACTAGTCTTGCTAATAGCGATCTTGCTTTGCACATCTCACGTGCAGCTGTAACCTAATATGCCTCACTCTGTTGAAGTACCCCATGAGCTGTGTTTTTTGTCTACTATCATGTTGCTGCACTACTCACAAATCAAAGCTTTCCATTTTACATTTGACTAAAATAAATCAAATCAAATCAAATCAAATCAAATCAAATACGTGGACTACAGTGGCTCACGGTCTTCTCAAGAGCAGCTAAAAAAGTGAAGTAATGCTGGCCCATCCAGTGATACCCGTATCCCATTAACGAATATGAGAAGGTGACCACCATTCAGGGAAGAGAGACAGGGAGATAAAATCGCTTTAAACATTGTCTTAGACATATACAGGTTTCCCGCGCTATCTGAAAGTACAGTGTTCCTTTCATAGGCTGATTGTGGTGTAAAGTGAATAAGCATTCATTTGTATGGGAAAAATTTCGGCAATCTTCGTAAAAGTGAAAATCCTGTTTGGAATTCTTTTGATTAGCGAAAACAGGTCCTAATGTAGGTCATTTGGAAAGGGAAGCGGCGAAAAGCGAACTTTTGAAAAGCAGGGGATACCTGCATTTACCTGCATCAACGAACTTACAGCTGGCGTTGTTTGGAATTTGGCAACACAGCCATGCGTGTACAGGAAGTACAGTAGGGGGCTGAGGGCGCATCCTTGGGTATCCCATTTTGAGTGTGATTGTGGTCGAGGTGCTGATACCTATCTTCACAGATTGTGGTCTGTGGGTCTGAAACAGGGGGATCAAGTTGCAGAGGATGGAGCCGCGACTAATGTCACGGAATTTTGAGATTAGTCTGGAGGGGATAATGATGTGAAGGTGGAGCTGTAGTCAATGAGCAGGTGTCTGGTGTAAGTGTCCTTGTTGTCCAGATGTCCCAGGGATGAGTGCAGGGATCGGGGTATGGCATCCGTCTGGACCTGTTACATCAGTCGGCAAATTATAAGGGATCAGGTCAGCCTGGGAGACTGGAGGTGATGTTGGCCATAACCAGCGTTTCAAATCACTCCATGTTTATTGAGGTTAGAGCCACTGGGCGGTAGTCATTAAGGCATGTTACATGTGCTTTTTCACTTACGAGGATGATGGTGATCTTCTTGAAGCAGGTTGGGACTTCGGCTTGTAAGAGGGAGAAGCTGAAGTTGTATGTGAATACCTCTACCAGTTGGTCCTCACAGGATCTGAGTACACAGCCGGGAACATCGTCCAGGTCCATCGCTTCCCTTGCCTTGACCCTCAGGAAGACTGATCATGTCTGCAGCGGTGACAGCGGGCACAGATGCATCCGAGGCTGTCGGGGCAGGTTTCAGCCTGGCAGTCACACAGTTATTCATTGTAGACATTCCTTCCCCCACCTCCCTCCATCGTCATCAACACACAGTGACATTGGTGGGTGTAGACAAAATGCCATCAATGGACTGGGATTGTGCGCCATAATGAAGTAAACTCACCACAAAACGGGGCAGGGTGTGCTTCTACTGAGAGTCTTTGGTGCAGGGAGTGAAGACTTTGCAGGTGCAATTCCACTCAAGCCATTGCTTCAACACGAATGGAGTCAAGCACCTGGATTGTTGTGCCTTGTAGATGGTGGACAGTCCTTTGGGAGCCAGGAAATGTATTATACATGGACAAATTGGACAAAGGAGCAGAGGGCAGTTTTACTAAGTTTGAAGATGATGCAGTGATGGCTTGCTGGGAAGATGAGATTGAGAACGTGGGGAGGCTGCAGAAAGACTTGGGCAGTTTTGGACTGTGGGAGAAGATGTGGATGATGGAACAAAATATGGAATCGTGTGAGATTATGTACTTTGATAGGCGGAATAGAGGCCGATACTATGTTCTAATAGGATCCATTCAATCTGAAGCACAAAAGTATTTTGAAGCACTCGTCCTCCCTTATGGTTAATGTGCAGGTTCAGTTGGCAGTTACGAAAGCAAATGCAATGTTCGCGTTCATTTCAAGAGAACAAGAATACAAATGAGGTGACATACTGTTGAGAATGTAATGGGCAATGGTCAGACGGCATTTGGCATATTGTGAACTGCTGAGGGATGATGGCTTGTCATATGAGCGGCAGTGTGTGTACTCGATGGAACTTAGAAGAATGACAGGGGGAGCATCTGATTGAAACTGATCGATTACTGCAAAGATTGATACATGCTGTGTGTAGAACATATTTCCACTAGACAGAGAGACAATGCTAAAACAGCACAGTGCAGAATTGTAAGTCTCTGATCTGCTCTTGTATTTATAAATTGGTTTGACTTCACGTTCTGGTCAATGGTAACCCCTGTGATATAGACGGTGGGAGGATTCAGTGTAGCCAGTAGTCCATTAATCTGTTGAATGTAAGCTACTATCTGTGAGTCTCACCTGGCGGGAGTACATTGTCTCGACGATGATTGTCATTTGTAATCTGGTCATTTCGAAGGATTGAGCCTGTTACATCAGTATTGTTGATTTTAACTAAAAAGGTGCAATTTATCACAGCACTCATCAACAATATGTCATCG
Organism: Chiloscyllium plagiosum; assembly: GCF_037043375.1. Taxonomy (NCBI): domain Eukaryota; kingdom Metazoa; phylum Chordata; class Chondrichthyes; order Orectolobiformes; family Hemiscylliidae; genus Chiloscyllium; species Chiloscyllium plagiosum. Next base: position 62,069,273 of record NW_028270180.1, on the reverse strand, counting down.
AATACGGAACACCTTTCCAATAACAAATAAAGTCTAAAATATTCAATATTAGAAACACTGTTTTCCTGTTCGCATTCAAATCAGATAATCTGTCCCATCGAGATGCTCAACTTGGAACTGTTGTTTTAAAAAAATATTTTTTGGATGTGGGCATCACTGGATGGACCCAGCATTTCTTGCCCGTCCCGAGTTGCCTTTGAGAAGGTGGTGGTGATCTACCTTTCTGAACTGGTGCAACCTACGTGCTGTGCGTTGACCCACTAGTGATTAAGGAGGAAATTCTAGTGTTTTGAACCAGCAACAGGGAAGGAACGGCGATATATTTCCAAATCAGGATGTTGATTGGTTTGGAAGGGAATTTGAAGTTGGTGGTGTTCCCAAAAGTCTACTGTCGTTGTCATTCTACATGGAAGTGTTTGTGAGATTGGAAGGAGCTCTCTGAGGATCTTTGTGGAATTTCTGCATTGTAGACAGTACGCACTGCTATTCCTGAGTGACCGTGGAGAAGGGAGTGAATGTTTGTGGATGTGATGCAAATCAAATCGGCTGCTTTGTCATGGATGGTGTCAAGCTTCCTTGGTGTTGTTGGGGCTGCACCCATTCAGGTAAGTGAGCATTATTCCATCTCATTCCTGATTTGTGCTTTGTAAATGTTGGGCAGGCTTTGGGAAGTCAGAAGGTGAGTTAAAATCGCGCAGTATTCCTAGCCTCTGATCTGCATTTATCTGTGGCGAGTCCAGTTGAGTTTATGGTCAATAATACCCCCCAGGATTTTGATCGTGGGGGAATTTAGTTATGATAATGCTGCTGAATAACAAGTGGTTATATTGTTTCTCATTCATGAAAGCCATTGTCTGGATTTGTGTGGCACGAATGTTACTTGCAACCTGTCAGCCCAAGCCTGGATTATCCCCACTCCCGACCTTATGACGGAAGGAAGATCATTGTTGAAGCTGCTGACGATGTTTGTACCTAGAACATTATCCTACTGCAGAGATGTTCTGGAGATGAGATGACTGACCTCCAACAACAATGACCATCTTCCTATCTGTCAGGTATGACTACAATAATGCAGTGTTGGCCTGCGTTTTTGCTTGGGATCCTTCATATCCCATTTGGCAGAATGCAGTCTTGATGTCAAGGACTGGAATTGAGTTCATTTCTCTATGTTTAAATCAAGGCTATGATGAGGTCAGGATCTGAGTGACCCTGGTGGAACACAAAATGGGCGTCCCTGAGCAGGTGCTGCTTGATAACAGTGTTGATGACACCTTCCATCACTTTACTGATGATGGAGAGTGGACTGGTGAGGCGGTATTTGGATGGGTTGACTTTGTCCTAAGTTTTATGTACAGACCCGGGTTCAATTCCCGCCTCAGGCGACTGACTGTGTGGAGTTTGCACTTTCTCCCCGTGTCTGCGTGGGTTTCCTCCGGGTGCTCCGGTTTCCTCTCACAGTCAAAAGATGTGCAGGTTAGGTGAATTGGCCATGCTAAATTGCCCGTAGTGTTAGGTAAGGGGTAAATGTAGGTGCATGGGTGGGTTGCGCTTCGGCGGGTCCGTGTGGACCTGTTGGGCCGAAGGGCCTGTTTCTACGCTGTAATGTAATCTAAAAGATACTTGAGCAGTTTTCCCCATTGTCTCTTTGTAACAGTACTGGAACAGCTTGTCTAGGGATGCGGAAAGTTCTGGAGTACAAGTCTTCAGGACAATTGTCGGCATGTTATCAGGGGTTATAGCCTTTGCAGTATCCAGTACCTTCAACCGTTTCTTGATATCAGTCAATCGAATTTGCTGAAGGCTGCTATCTGTAATGATGGGGACCACCGGAGGAGGCCAAAATGGATCATCCACTCAAAACTTCTGACTGAAGATTGCTGCGAAAGCTGATGTTCTGGGATCTTCCATCATTGAGGATGGGGATATTTGTGGAGACTCCTACTCTAGTGAGTTGTTTGATCATCCACCATCATCCATGATCGGATTAGGAGGACTGCAGAACTTAAATCTGATGCATTCGTTGTGGGATAGCTCAGTTCTGTCTGTCCCTTGCTGTTTATGTTATTTGGCACGCAAGTATTTCTGTTTGGAAGCTTCAGCAGATTAACATTTTATCTTTGTTTTTTCCTGATTCTGCTCCTGGCATGCCCTCCGGCATTCTACATTGAACCAGAGTTGATTCTCTGCCTTGATGATAATGGTTGAGTGGGGGGATATGATGGGTCGTGACACTGCAGTTTATGCTGGAGTACAGTTCTGCTGCTATTAATGATCCACAGTGTCTTATGGATGCTCAGTCTTGAGTTGCTAGTTGTCTTCGAAATCTGTGCCATTTAGCATGGTGATAGTGCCACATAACACAATAGAGTTTATTCTGATTGTGACCGCGAGACTTTTACCGATACTGTCATGGACAGATACGTCTGCAGATGGTAGATTGGTAAGGATGAGGTCATGTATGATTTTTTTCCCCCTCCTGTTCTTTCCCTCGCCACCTGCTGCAGACCCAATCTAATAACTATATCCTTTAGGATCCGACCAGCGTGATCAGTACTACTGCTGCCAATCCATTCTTGGTGGTCGCCTTTGAAATCTCCCAGCCAATCTCCTTGCCTCAGTCAATGCTTTCTCCAAGTGTTGTTTAACATAGAGGAGCACTGATTCAGTTGCGGAAAGATGTTACGTGGTAATCAGTAAGAGAAGTCTTTGTCCATGTTTAATCTGAAGACATGGGACTTCATTAGGTCTGGAGTCAATTCTGGAGACTCCCAGAGCAACGTCCTACCGACTATATCTCACTGAGCTGCCCCCTCTGCTTGATCCGTCCTGCCTTTGGGGCAGGACATATCCAGGGATGGTGATGGTGATGGCTGGGTTATTTTTGTAAGGTATGATTCCGTGAGAATGACTGCGTCAGGCTGTTGCTTGACCATTCTGTAAGGCAGTTGACCCAATTTTGGCACTACCCTTTAGATGATAGCAAGGAAGACTTTGGAGGTTCTACAGTGGCGTTTCTAATGTTGACTTTTCCAGTGCACAGTTTCTGCCAGGTGGTCAAGCAGGTTTCAATTCATTGAAACTTTGTAACGATTGGTACAACTGAATGACTCACTGGACCATTTCAGGGGGGGATTGGGAGTCAATGTCGTTGCTTTGGGTCTGGATTTGCATGTCAGCCAGACCAGGTGCGGATGGAAGATTCCTTCATTGAAGGATATTAATGATCCAGATTGATTTTTCTGAAAATCGGCAATGATTTTATTCTCATAGGTAGATTCTTAATTCCAGGGATATTTTAAAATTATTGAATTGAATTTTTACCTTCTGCAGTGGCGGGATTCGAACCTGGGTCCAAAGAACAGGAGCTGATTTTTTGGATTGATAATCTATCGGTAATATCACGAGGCCTGCTTAGAACCACATGTTGCACTCAGCTGCTATTTCTTGTGTTGCCCTGTTTTTCATTCATTGATTATGTTATTCTGGAATTTCATCCATCATTAAATCCTGATCGAAATACACAGTCATGAACGTCGTCTCGACTGCTTGAATTTCATTCTATATGTTTGGTTTGAACAGACATTTCAAGACAGCTGCATATCAGAAAAGATCAAGAAGTGAGAATGGCTGACTGTGCACTTTACGTGTCACCGGACCAGCATGTCTGGGTATGTCAGTTAGTCCGATCTTCGAGTATGATAAAAGATCGGCAGAACGTCAAGGGTCAAAGGGTCTGCAATGTGCTGTACTGTTCTGTGTTTTATGTTTCACCCAGCCTGTGGATTCTTATCAATTGTTGAATGTGTGAGGGAGTGATATATGTAAGATCAGGAAGCTGGGAGGGGCGTTAGCCCAAAACTTCCAGTTATGTTTTTCATGTTACATTCACCTGAATGCGATTACAGTAGGTGTGGTGTCGTACACTACGCAGGCTCCGCCAAGTTCCATTATTAACGTGATTCTTGACTTGTCATTTGCTGCTGTTTTCTTCAAATACAATCTGTTGGGTGACCCATGTATTAATCAGATGTTTTTTTAAGTTGCGTGAATTGGGCAAAAATAAGACGTCAACTATGATTATTCGACTCTACTACAATCTCTGAAAATAATTAGGTTAATTCTATATTTATGGATCTAAAATATAAACTCCTGTCAAGATTTTCTAACACAGAAATAAAGAATGTACATTTTATTTTGTACATGGATGTAACTCTTTTGGCGATCAGAATTACACACACAATGTCAGGATTCAAAATAATGCACTGTCACTCCAACATTTTGAAATCGGTTGGCTTCGGATTACATGTTCAGGGTGAGCAAACGATTGGACAATCAAATAGAATTAGCAATGTTATACATTTATATATAATCAATCAGTTTAATTTCTCACTGAAATGTACAAGCTTCAGCTATTTTCCAGCGAATTAGGATATAATTCAACATGCCCTGTGAATATTAAACTAAATAAATGATTTGTGTTATCAAATTTTAGTGAACAATAATTTGAAACCGTTTAATTTTTAGAAAAAATGTTATTTAATTTGAAATGCAGACAGTGAAGAAAAATGATAAACATATTATCGTGACTAAAATGTCAGATCTTTTCAAAGACATTTGTGCCAAAGCAATGACAGATTTGTTTTCGTAATTGGAATACAACATTTAAAATATTCATGTTCTGAGCAATAATTAGACTATATAATAAAGATGGTCTTGCAATACTTGCATTTTAAATGCTTATGCTGCACTAAATAATCAGATATGCGTGAGCATTTACAATGGGAAATAATCAGATACTGACTTTTGTTCACATCAGACACATGATAGAGTGCAAAACGTTAAAGTACAGGAGGCGGCCATTGGCCACTGTGTGTGCATCAGCTCCAGGAATGCCTCGAATGCCCGTCCCATTTGCTAGCCTTATCTCTGCAGCCTGTTAAATTCATATTTCCAAATACATATCCAGATCTCTTTTTAATCTTCATCCACAACTCTCCCAGGCAGACCATTCCAAATCCTAACAACTCTCTCTCAATAGAGAATTTTTTCCTTATCTCAAACCTGGTTCTTTTGTTAACAATCTTGGAATGAGAACTCCTTGATGCTGTAATGCCAACTAACGGAAACAGAAATTTCTGTTTTACTCTACAATTTTTTTTTCATACTTTTGAGCACCGCAATAAGTTCACATATTTGTCTGTTCTCCTCCAGGAAGAATAAGCCTTGCAAGAACTGTAACAAGCACAACATCGGAAAAAACAGGCAGAAAAGTAACCACCAGGATACATGAACAACAGCTATCCAGAAAAAAAAAGACATGACGCACTATCACTAGTATCCTTACATACAGATGAGGAAGTACACCATTTCGACTGGGTCCATCTAGGACAAGCCAAACGGAAACACGCACAAGAATTCCTAGAAGCAGAACATTCCAACCTGAACTCTATCAACAAACGCATCGGTTTTGATTCCATCTAACAATCTCTGAGAAAAAGAACCGGACATAAAATCACCAATACTGGAAATTACATCACTGACTCAAGGAAACCTAAACACATAAATAGCAAGTGGGACATAACACCCGCACTTCACCAGAGGCTCACCGATAATGTTCCCTAGTACAGTGAAGAACCATCTGAAAATGAACTCTCCAGCTCAGCGAGCAAACTGGCATCCAGAAAAAGCGCAATTTCTCTCATCCTCCCTTTAACTAAATCCTTCATTTCAGTTATCATTCCAATTATTTTAAGGTTATTTGTATTCTTCTGCAAAATAATATGGTGTCTGTCTGTCTTCTGAATGTGTGTGGGTAGTGGGGGGTTGGTGCGAGAGAGAGAGAGAAGGCGAGAGAGAGAGAGAGAGATAGGTAGAGAGAGAGAGAAAGACAACAATCCTTGTGTAATCTCTGGATTACTTCCCGTGCTATGTGGAAAAGAGGGAAGGATGAGGAACATAGTATAGCTTAACATGTTGTTAACAAGCTAGTTTAGGGGTGGGGGTTTCAGATTTTTGGATCAATGGGACCTCTTCCAAGACAGGCGAGGACCTTTACAAAAAAGACAGGTTGTATCTTAACTGGACGAGCACCAGCTTCCTTGTGGGAGGGAGGGGAGGTTTGGGGGTTGCTAGTGCAAGTCAGATGGATTTGAATAAACCAGGAGAGTGAGAACCAAAGCAGCGGATCAGGAACTGAGCAGAAGGTAGAGGTGAATAGGACATCAGGCACGGCCAGTCTAATGACCATGTCGAGAGAAGGAATCAAATCACTCCAAAATGTGAGTTGGGAGTTTTAATAAATCATCGAGATTAGGTGCATGTTTATCAAGGATTAATAAATAAGGATGGAGAGTGTGTGTGATGTGAGGGAGTGAGGTGTGTGAGATCAGGGAGACAGTACACAAGAAAATGATAAAGTGGAAAGAGGTTGGGGTGGGGAATTCTGTGAGAAACAACTGGCAGAAAAAAACACAGGAAATCTTGCTATTTGTCAAAGGGAATACCTGGGAAATAATTTATTATGCTTCAGAGAAATAACATCCTTATTGATAGTGGTCTTTATTATAATGGAGGAAAAACTGTGTTCAAATTATGGCTGTAACTATAATAATTGTGGCAAACAGTTAGAATATTATCAATGCTGTTGTTGGACAATGCTTCCACAGAGCATGTGAATTACCCTGGATGTTCTCAGAGATGGCTGGGCTGACTTTGGTTGAGTCAGTGCTGCAGCTGCATGAAATGCTGCTGCTTTGTAATATAGCTACTTACTGAGTACAGTGAAAGGAACAAAGCAACAACTGCCATTGCTTATTGTTTAAGAATATACCAGGGAGTTCATGGCTGCCACTGCAAAGCATCATGCAATGAAAAACAGGCCTATCATGTCTGTGCCAGCAAGTGCATATCCAAAGGCTTTTTAAACGTTTGTGAGGTTACCTGCCTCAACCACTCTCCTAGACACCGCATTCCAAATTCATACTACCCTCTCAGTTCTAAACACATTCCACAAATCTTCTCACAAACCCCTCCCTTTCTCTTTAAAAGTGAGTCCCTTTGTTTTTGATCATTTGAGGAAGGAAAACAGCTTCTGTATGTCCATTCTCCCCATACTCCTTATGCTCTTGTACACCTGTACCAGGTTCCCTCGTCAACCTTCACTGCTGCAAAGAAAAAAAACAAGCAAAATTAGCCGTCCTCTGTCATATTTACTTTTGAGTACTCACTTGTCTTGTTACTTCTGACTTGCATCTTCCAAATTTATCGGTGTTAAATTTCATCTGGCCATTGATCTGGCTATTTGAATAATTTGGTTATGTCCTCCTGTAGCCTAACACTTTCCTCCTGACTGTGATCCACCCAGCTCATCTTTGTGTCATCCACAACATTGATCATCATTCCACTGATCCCCACTTCCATATTCTCACAATCGTCATTTCTGAATATCACAAACAACCCGTGATTTCCTTCCTGTTCTCCAAATGTTATTCAGAGGATGATTTGACAATTCCAGTTTCTTGTTTTCCCTATTTTGGTGAATTTATGAGTGATGTAATTAACACATCTTATGAGGGAGCCACAAATAGCATTTTCGTCACAGAGTTGAATTCACCTTTTACACTCTGCCTCTCTGCATGTTTTATTTATAAACCTTGTAATAATTTAGGATAAACTAGGGATTGACACCTCGCGCTGGAATATTAGCATTTTGTGTGACACTGTTCTTTGTAACATTCCCTGCAATAGCCAGAGATGAAGTAATTTTTCATCTGCAGGATGGACGTGGACTCATTCATCGTTTGTTTCAATCAGCGAGGGAGATGGGGATAAATATTCAATTAAATTCGATGTTAGGAGCAAACTGCAAAAGATCAAACCATCTTCTCATATCCACCTTGAATTGGAAGTAAACACATACTGGAAAATAATCAAAAATAGTGAAACACCACAGTAAGGGAGAAAAAAAAACATGTCGTCCGCACTTGATGGAGATATAGAAATATATAGTACATGTACAACCTGAACAAGGACCAAGCAATAGAAGAGAGAGTACAAGAAATACTTTCTTAATTTTGAATGGAAACCAGACCCCGATTTTCTTGAACAGTGATGGTTTCTCATCCAATCTCACCATCCAGTCCCTTCTGCATATAAACCAACATTTTCCATATTACCATCAGTTCTGAGGAAGGGGCACTGGACATGCAACGTTAACTCTGATTTCTCTGCACAGATGCTGCCAGACCTGCTGAGCATTTACAGCAACCTTTGTTTTGTTGAACATTTTCATCGCAAGTTCTCACAATACAACACATCATCGATATTTAGAGCCCTGTCAAACAGAAGATTTTGGACAATGTGGTCCTTTCTTGTTTCTATTACAGTTGTGTGTCTGTGACACCTGAATTACTGCCGAAATCTGTTTCTTATTTAAGATAGAAAGTAACAAAAAATTCTGAACATCTTGTAAATCTCTGGAAATCTATTTTTAAAAAATACATTTTAGAGGCAGCTGATCTCCATGAAATAATCGGGATAGATTTTTGATGATGGAACGCTCTGTGTCCTTCATTGAACAAGCTTGTCTCCCCACCCTCCAAAAGCTTTCAATGCATAACATAGAATTATTACAGCAAAGGTGGTGAAAACTCAGCCTATTGTCTCTTCCAGTTTGGAATGAACGATATCTCTACTATTATTCTCCTGTATTGTCCCCATAGCCCTGCACATTTTGTTATTAGTATCTGTTTTTAATTGTAAGCACCCTGCAAGATATGAACAATATGAGCAATCTCAAACAAAAACAGACTTTCTAGGGAAAGCTCAGCAGGTCTGGCAGTATCTGTGAAGAGAAATCAATGTTAATGCTTCAGGTGCGGTGACCCTACTCAATCTGTATTCCCAATGATTAAATGGTGTGTCTATAAAATATAAAATAGCCTTGTTGTGAACTATATTTAATTCTATCTGACGTTAAGAGTGATGATGACTGGGGAATATCATTGTACTCCCCATGCAGTCTTCACAGCCATTCCGCCCTATATCTCATCCAAACGTGACTCATTAATTCAAAAGTCTTAAAGAATAAGTTCAATTTTGGTTTTGGACTGAGGGGAAAAATTGTAAAAATTATTGCTTTACAGCAAATAAAACTGCATTAAGATGTTTGTCAATTTGTATAAATTAATTACTGAAGCATATTATGAATGGAAGGTCCAACGTTTCTTTATTAGAGCAGGGAGAGGAACATTCAGAGAAGTCCACACTTCCTGTCTATGTGCAGAGCAACTGTGCCCAGTGACAGTGTGTTGGCTGGCGTTTGTTCCCGTGGAGAAGAGATCAGCACAGTAACAAGTCCTGATTGTGTTTCTTTTTTTTTGGAGGGGTGGAAATTCGGGGTAAGATGGTTACAGCATTGCAAACGTACAATAGGGCAGAGTCATCTAGCCTGCGATAAGAAAGCATCCATCATTCTCCCTCACAACTGACTTCACTAGAGCAATAAGTGATGGGAGATGTGACCAATAGCCAGCAATGCCAGTATCCAGTACAGTACAGTTATATTGTGAACTGAAAGTGCTGTATTGAAAGCTAGAACTTTTTGCTCAATGACTGGGATTTATGTCAGTCTCCATGCATTGTAACTATGTCACTGGAGCGTTTCCCTGTCCTATTGGTGAGGGGCTTCACTCTGCGCTATCCCAGTGTAGGAGCAGATGCATTAGCTCCAATAATAACAAAGATCAGCAGCTGCACAGACGTGGGGAGAACAGATCTGAATCTGAGAATAATGGACTGGATAATTACATCAGTGGAGAGGAGGCTTTCCTTGGGTCTTTTCAACATTTTTCTCTATTGGGAATTTCTACCATATCGCATATTAGCGGTACTGATTATTATTTTGGGCGGGGTGGAGGGTGTGTTACTAACCTATTCTCGCTATTGTTGGTGTTTTATACCTCTGTCCATTCATTAATCCCATAAACAATTTTGAACTTAATTGCAATTTCTGTTATCTTTATTTGTCAAAGAAATAAACTATTATCTTCAATTCAAATTGCAGTCTCCATTCATCTGAAATGCAGACCACTCCCTTACAAACATCTGAGAACAAAACTGTGGGCAACCTCAAGAACCCTTTTGGCCCTGAATTGATTTATGTCTCGTGTTATCTCTGTCACGAACCTTGTCCACTACCAGCTCATAATATTCCCAATTTCCATCTCTGCGTCAGTGCTGTGTCTGATCAAACCATTGTCTGAACGTTGGTAAAATTCAGACTTTATATTTCAAGCTCTCTCCTGGCCACTTTTCCAGTTGCAAGTATTTCAATCACAAAATTGTTCTTGTCTCGGACGTTACTTCATGATTAGGAAAATGTGTCAGAGTAGGAATGTCGTTGGATGTAATTCGGTAGCAAAGCTTATTAAACGATAAACATTGTTTCAAACCACTTGTTTCAAGTCCTACCACAGCTGATGGCAGAACTTCAATAAAAATGATAGGAATTCGAATAAAGTGCATTTCACGAAAAACAACCATAAAATCCAGATTTTGTCTGAAAATCTTGCTGTTTCACTAATGACCTTTAAGAAATCTAATGTTATTACCAGATCTGGGTTAAGTGTGACTTCAGACCCATATTAATGTGCTTGACTTTATATTGGCTTGTGGAATGGCCTCACAGTCAGGGCAATTAGTGATGATTAACAAATGCTACCCTTGGCAGAGATGCCGACTTCCCATGGAATAACAAATTTGAAGATTAAACCAAATAAAAAAAGATGCTGGAGATCTGAAATTGCATAAGAAATGCAAAGCAAAGAACAGAAAATGCTGGGAGCTTTTCTGAACTGAAAACAGTTGGAAAATAGTGTCAATAATGCTGGTGATAGGGAAGTCTGCTTTGAAAGGGAGGAGGAGTGAGCTCAATCGATAGAGAAAGAGAGAGATAGAAGAAAAAGAGCAAACAACAGGAATGATGATCAGCTGGGATGGAAATAAAATGTGAGATTCACCTAATTTATTTTTAACTTTTCCCATCTTCCTGAATACCATGCCCGTGCCGGTATATGTATCCCCCGCTTTTCAAAAATTCGCTTTTTGCCACTTCCCTTTCCGGAAAACCTCCATTACCTCCTGTTTTCGTTGACCAAAAGAAATCCGAAGAGGTTTTCACTTTTACCAAGAAAGATAATTTTTTGCTCACATAAATTAATGCTACTTCACTTTACGCCATATCAGCTTATGAAATGTTTTGTAGGAACACTCTACCTTCAGATACTCAGGGAAACCATATCATGGTTTAAGATCATGTTTAAAGCAATTTGATCCCAACTGTCTGTCTTCCCTGAGTGTCGTCATGTTCTTATATTTATTAATGGGATATAGGTATCGCTGGCTGGGCTAGCATTAGTTCACTTATTTGATTGCCCTTGAGAAGACCTTGAGCCTCAACGGCACTTAGACAGAGTGAGGCACACAAGGTGACAGCTGCACAGGAGGTTGCAAAGCAAGAGCGACTTTCGCAAGATTAATATTATTTGAAAAGTTAGAGACTTCAATTCGTCAGTGTAATTACGGTGGGGAAGAAGGTGTTCCCGAGTATGCTGGTCCATGTTTTCAAGCCTCTGTATTTCCTCCCTTTTGGAAGAGGGTGTAGGAGATCATTACAGGTTTTGGAGAGAGATCAAATATCAGCCTTTCGCTGACAATGAGAAGTCTAAATGGATTGAAGATTGTCTTCCATGATAGTCTGGGCTGTGGACACAACCGTCTGTAGTTTCTTATGGTCCTGGGAAGAGCAGTTACCGTCAAACTATTATGCACATGAATAGCATGCTTTCAGTTGCCAGTATGCAGAGCACTGAGAGAAGGCAGTTCCAAAATATTTAGATGTAACAATTGGTTGTTAAATGGATATCCATGTTCTGGTTGCTGTTTTGACAAAAATTGAAATTTAACCAATAAATTTAAATTATGTCCAAGATACCAAAACGCAATTGAGTTTATTGTATTGCCAACATCCAACCAAAGAGCCTTCACATGCTTCAAAAGAAAAGGGACGCCATCACCATCACACGAGGGAGAAATAAACAGACACGTATAAGGAGAGAGAGAACACAGCGAGGGAAACAGAATGACTGTCAATAAAACAGAGAAAGGAAACAAAACAAGAAACAAACAGTCACATGGACAGGGAGAAGGGGAGGTAGTAAGTTCAGGGAAAGAAACAGAAGACAGAGAAAATGAAAATACAAGGAAACAGACAGTGTGAGAGAAATAGTGAGATACAAAGCACACAGTCAGCTGAGGATGGGGAATGGGAGGTGCTGGGGGTGATGACCAGAGAGAGCTCGGAGTGAGTTGGGGGGAGGAAGATGAGGATTTACTATGACCTGTACCAAGGTGTACAGGCAGATCATAGTAAGCAAGGGTGTGCAGAACGATGGCCATAAAACATGTCTGAGAGGAATGCAGGTTACGTTGTACAGGGCGTGCGCGAGGCGAGATCAACATGAACAAGATCAGCATTATCTGAGATAAGAGAGTACATTCATCAGTCTAATAACAGTCAGGAAGAAACTTTTAATGAACCAGCTGCTCTGTGTTTTCAAGTTTCCATATCTTTTAGCCTGATGGAAGAGGTTGTCGGACACCATTACTGGGGTGTGATTGGTCTTTGATAATGTTAGAACAAAACATTCCAGCACAGTCATGGTGGCCGAGTGGTTAAGGCGTTGGACTCGACATCTAATGGGGTCTCCCCGCACAGGTTCGAATCCTGTTCGTGACGATGTCGTGTTTGTGGGCGGCACGGTGGCACAGTGGTTAGCACTGCTGCCTCACAGCGTCAGAGACCCAGGTTCAATTCCCGACTCAGGCGACTGACTGTGTGGAGTTTGCACATTCTCCCCGTGTCTGCGTGGGTTTTCTCCGGGTGCTCCGGTTTCCTCTCACAGTCCAAAGATGTGCAGGTCAGGTGAATTGGCTGTGCTAAATTGCCCATAGTGTTACGTTAAAAGGGGTAAATGTAGGGGTATGGGTGGGTTGCGCTTTGGCGGGTTGCTGTGGACTTGTTGGGCCGAAGGGCCTGTTTCCACACTGTAAGTAATCTAATCTAAAAAAAAAGAAACAGGCCATTCGATGGTCCAAGCCTGCGCCGATCCAAATCTTCTATCTAAACCTGTCGCCTATTTTCTAAGGATCTGTATCCATTGGCTCTCTTCTCATTCATATATCTTTCCAGAAACATCTTAAATGGAACCACTGGTCACAGTTCACCATTTTTAGAAACTCCCTCCCCCTACTATTCACTGTGTCATGTTGCCCAGCCAGTTCTTTATCCATGTGACTTCACTTTCTCCATAGCCCGACCGTGGGGAAACATACCAAACGCCTTCCTGAAGTCCATGTACATGACATCTACAGTCTCTCCCTCATCAATCAACTTTGTCACTTCCTCAAAGAATTCTATTGAGTTGGTAAGACATGTCCTTCCCTGCTCAAAACCATGTTGTTTATCACTGATAAGACTACTTTCATCCAAATGAGAGTAGACCCTATCCCTCAGTATCTTCTCTAGCAGATTCCCTACCACTGACATCAGTCTCACTGGTCTATAATTGACTGGATCATCCCTACTACCTTTCTTAAACAAGGGGTTTAACCATTGTCCACTCTTCCGGGAGCTCAGCCGTGTTCAAGGATGCTCCAAAGATACCTGTTAATGCCTCAGCTATTTCCTGTCTCCCTTCCCTCAGATATCTGGGGTAGATGTTGGCAGCCTTTCTGCGGCAACGAGCCATGTAAATGGAATCGATGGTTGGGATGTTAGAGTCCGTGTTGGTCAGAGCAGTGCACCCAACCTTGTGTAGTTTCTCACGGTCCTGAGTCGAGCAGTTGCAGTACCAGGTTGTTATGCACCGGGACAATACGCTCTCAATGCTGCATCTGTAGATGTAGCGCATGCCGAATTTCCTGTATCACCTCAGGAAGGAGAGGCATTGTTGAACCTTCCCGACCGTCGGTCCGATGTGAGACGTTCAGGACAGGTTGTGAGTTATCATCACTCCGAGGCACTTGATGCTCTCCACGCCCTCAAACGGTTGATGTAGATGGGGGATGGGGTGTGTTCCCCTCCTTTCTTCTTAAAGTCAGTGATCAGTCCTTTACGTTTACCGGATTAGAGAGAGAGGTCATTATCAACAGATCATGCCACCAAACTCTCTATCGCCTTTCTAGATTCTGACGTGTTGTTGTTTAATCTCCGTACTGCGATAGTGATGTCATCAGCGAACTTGTAGCTGGCGTTGTTTGGAATTTGGAAACTCAGCCGTGGCTGTACAGGGAGTACGTGGGGGGCTGAGTATACAGCCGTGGTTGTACAGGGAGGACATTAGGGGACTGTGGAAACAACCGTGGGAGTACAGGGAGAACAGTGGTTGACTGAGGGCACAGCCGTGGGTGTACAGGGAACACACTAAGGGGCTGAGGTCACAGCCGTGGGCGTAGCTGGAGTACCGTAAGGGACTGAGGGCACAGACGTGGGTGTGCATGGAATACAGTAAGGGGCTGAGGGCACAGACGTGGGTGTGCATGAAGGACAGTGGGGGGGGGAGGGCTGAGGACACAGCCGTGGGTGTACAGGACGTACAGTAAGGTGCTGATGGTCCACTGTGTCTTATGGACGCTCAGTCTTGAGTTGCTAGATCTCTTCTAAGTCTGTACCATTTAGCATGGTGATAGTGCCACACAAAAGAAAAGAGTTTCTTTTTGAATGTCACCATGAGACTTTTACCGATACTGTCACGGACAGATATATCCGCAGTTGGTGGATTGGTAAGTATGAGGTCATATATGATTTTTTTCTTCTTTTTCTTTCCCTCACCACCTGGTGCAGTCCCAATCTAGTAGCTATGTCCTTTTTGGACCCGACCAGCCTGATCAGTAGTACTGCTGCCAACCCATTCTTGGTGGTCGACTTTGAAATGTCCCAGTCAGAATACACTTTGTGCCCTTGCCTCAGTCTTTCTCCAAGTGTTGTTTAACATAGAGGAGTTCTGATTCATATGAGGAACGACGTTACGTGGTAATCAGTAAGAGACATCGTTGCCCATGTTTAATCAGAAGCCATGGGACTTCATTGACTCTGGAGTCAATTTTGGGGACTCCCAGACCAACAACCTACCAACTGTACCTCACTGAGCTGCCCCCTCTGCTGGATCGTTCCTGCCTTTGGGGCAGGACATATCCAGGGATGGTGATGATCGTGTCTGGGTTATTTGTGTCAGGTATGGTTCCATGATTATGACTATGTCGGGCTCTTGCTTGAATAGTCTGTAAGGCAGTTGTCCCAGTTTTGGAATGACCCATTAGATGATAGTAAGGAAGACTTTGGAGATTCTACAGTGATGTTTCTAATGTTGACTTTTCCGGTGCCGGGTTTGACGCCAGATGGCCCAGCCGGTTTCAGTTCTTTGAAACTTTGTAACGATTGGTACAACTGAATGACTCACTGGACCATTTTAGGGGGCGATTGAGAATCAATGATATTGCTGTGGGTCTGGAGTTGCATGTCAGCCAGACCAGATGTGGATAGAAGACTCCTTCATTAAAAGATATTAGTGATCCAGATGGATTTTTCTGAAAAACGGCAGTGATTTCATTCTCATAGGTAGATTCATAATTCCAGGGATATTGATCTGAATTTCCACCATCTGCAGTGGCGGGATTCGTATTTGGGTCCAATGAACAGTAGCTGATTTTCTGGATTGATAATTTATCGATAACACCATCAAGCCTATTTGGAACCATATGATGTTCTCAACTGCCATTTCTTGTGTTGCCCTGTTTTTCATTAATTGGTTATGTTATTCTGTAATCTCATCCTTCATTATATCCTGATTGAAATACACAGTCATGAACGTCCTCTCGGCTGCTTGAATTTCATTTAATCCGTTTCTGCCCATCAGAAAATACCAGGAAGTAAGAATGGCTGACTGTGCACTGTACGTGTCACCGGACCAGCGTGTCTGTCCAGGCACGTAAAGTATTTATTGCGGGTCAGAGAACCTCCGACTTATTAGAGCACAGATGGAGGCCATTCAGCCCATCGAGGAGTCACAAGCTCTCCAACTGAACAAACGGATATAGAGAGATTGTGTGGAGATAGATGATGTGTGAGAGAAATAAACAGAGAGAAAGAAAGTGAAAGGAGATAAACTGAGAGAGGATAGAAAGGGGAGTGACTGGCTGAGGGAAAAGGTGTTAGATGATGGTGAAAATAGATATATCAAGACACCGCATTAGGGTATATAAATATGCACAGATAGTAATTGAAGTTTTATTTAGAAATTCCTCTTGGACGCCATACCATGTGAGCACTATGCTGATACTGGCTGCCATCCCAGAGTATTTATTTCCAATAATATCACAGAATTTACTGACAGATGAATAGAACCCATTAGGCCAATAGATTGGTTCCATGCAGAAAGCAGAGTTTTTAAACAGACTGTGCCAAGAGCAGCAGGAAATGATGACACCTCCCCCCTCCAAACTGTGTGAGAGACCACACAGTTTGAGAGGCCAGAGAATCACAGTGAGGGGGATAACTGACAGAGGGGAAATCAAAACCTCAGCTGTGGGTGAAATAATTATTGATAAAGTTTGAACACCACTTACCTAGTTTTGTAATCTACATTTCAATTTATATAGCACAGTATCAGGAGTGCATTTTAACAACCTTATCTCTTTGTACTTTGCATACACTGGTATGTGCAGAAAATCATTTTTTTTCTGGATTTTACGTTGCATGAATGCATTTCATTAATATTGTCTCTGCCAGTTCCTCATTGTAAATGTATCCTGGAATCTGTTCTTCATATGAGTTATAAAGCGTAACGTTCCAATCATGGTGACTGGAGAGCATCACTGTCTCTCCACCCACTCGAAGCAACCATGTCACCCAATCCTCTCCATCTTCTGTCTTTCCCCAATGTCATAATCACAATGTAAGTGAAGTCCATTAAATGACACTTCATCACAGTTCGTTAACATGGATACCATCAACAACATGACCCACACCTGCCCTCTCTGATTCTGGAATAACAATCTGAATTATGTTTGTCACGTACAATTCTCTGTTAACATATCCTTGCCATTTGTTTGTTATAACCTACGTTGCCTTAGGCACATTTTGCCATCGGGTCATGGACGAAAGATGTTCTGTCAATGTTTTACAGATATTGCAATGACTGATCTGTAGTTACAGATGTATTTCTCTATTTATGAGCAGAGAAGCATGTTAATGTTCCGTTAAACACTATTTCTTCCATTACTCCCATAGCCAAGGCAAACTGAATAATGACACACAATCAATCCACCATCTTCAACATTCCTTCCTTCAGTCACACTCACATATCACATCCAGAATGCACAAACGTTCAAAGTTATTTTGAACTTTAATAAAACAGTATTGAATTCAAATCGGTTAACTGGATCAATTTGTTCAGCGATTGTGATTATGTCAGTCTCCTTGGATCCTAAGCGTCCCTAGAGAGTTTGTCTCTTCTATCAATAAAGGAATGCTTTCAGGGTTTTAACCCATAGTATGAGCGGGAGCATCACCCACACCAGTAACAGGGATCAGCAGCTCCAGAGAGAGGTGGAAGAGAGATCAGTCTGTGAGAACATTAGACTGCAATTTTCCAACAATGGGCAGGAGTTTATCTTATGGTATTTACTGGCTTTCCCAGCCTTGGATGTCATTAGCATATCGGATTGAAGATGTACTGCTGGTTATTCAAGATGGTTACTATCCTATTCTTGCTATAGTTGGTATTCCTGGTAAGTCACTCAGTCTGTCGATTGGACTGCATTGATACTGACGATATGTAAATTTTGGAAAGGTGCAAGTCAACTTTTTCAGTTCCAATCAAAGCTTCCATTCCTTGGAAATAATAACTAGCAAATTATTAGATTAGATTAGATTACTTACAGTGTGGAAACAGGCCCTTCGGCCCATCAAGTCCACACCGACCCGCCGAAGCGTAACCCACCCATACCCCTACATTTACCCCTTTACCTAACACTACGGGCAATTTAGCATGGCCAATTCACCTGACTTGCACATCTTTGGACTGTGGGAGGAAACCGGAGCAAACCCACGCAGACACGGGGAGAACGTGCAAACTCCACACAGTCAGTCGCCTGAGTCGGGAATTGAACCCGGGTCTCTGGCGCTGCGAGGCAGCAGTGCTAACCACTGTGCCACCGTGCCGCCCACAAATACCTCCCCAATTTGCGGGGATGGAACACACTGTTCTCAACCATCGTGATTCATTTTCTCCTGCAAAGTTTACATCTCCATATCCTCCCCACATGCCAATCCTGTCCAGAACAAACGTCTCAGTCTCCTCCTCTGCCTCAGTGCAACTCCTGAATAAACCATTGCGCCTTTGTTAATTCTGGATACATGTTTCAAGTCCCTTCTTATCACGTGTCCATTGCAAAATAATTGAACTTGAGATGTGTAACTTGTTCTCTGTACAGAATCTCAAAAATGTGAAGATAGTGTATGGTGGTCACATGATTGGCTCATAATCTAGATGCACAGAATAAATATCTGTTGATATCGGCTTGCCTGATGCATATTAAAGAAGGCAGTGGGTCATTCTTCCCTGGTCAGGTCTCTGTTTAAATGCAAATTTACAGCAGTTTGTTTTACTATTTACTGTCCTGTGGAACAGCTGACACCTTTGTAATCATTAAAAACACAGAAATAGAGAACACACAGCGGATCATCAACGCCACACCCACAGGAATCCGATTCACTAGAGAGGAAGAAAAGGACAACCAACTCCCATTCCTACAGAGAACACCGAACGGAGAATTCACCACAAATGGATACAGGAAAGCCACACACACAGACCAAGTTCTGAACTACGAAAGCAACCACCACAACACACACAAAAGAAGTTGCATCAAGACACTATTCAAAAGGGCCACAACATACTGCAGCACACCAGAACTGCAAAAAGAGGAAGAAGAACACCTATACATTGTATTCGCCAAAAACGGATACCCCCGCAATTTCATCATCAGATGCCTAAGGGAAAGACAACGGAACGAGGACATGCCGCAAGCCAAAGGACTCGCCACACTACCATACCTCAAGAGCATTTCTGAACTGACAGCCAGACTACTGTGACCAATAGGACTCATAACAGCACACAATCCAACTGCCACTCTCAGACAACAACTTACCAGAACGAAGGACCCGATACCCAACATGAGCAAAACCAATGTAGTGTACAAAATCCCATGCAAGGACTGCACAAAACACTACAGAGGACAAACAGGAAGACAGCTAACGATTCGCATCCATGAACACCAACTAGCCACGAAACGATACAACCAGCTATCCTTAGTAGCCACACCTGCAGATGACAAGCAACGTGAGTTCGACTGGGACAACACTATTATTATAGGACAAGCCAAACAGAGAACAGCCAGGGAATTCCTTGAGGCATGGCACTCATCCACAGATTCAATCAATAAGCACATCGATCTGGACCCAATATACCAGCCATTGCAACGGACAGCTGGA
This sequence comes from Chiloscyllium plagiosum, assembly GCF_037043375.1. Lineage (NCBI taxonomy): Eukaryota > Metazoa > Chordata > Chondrichthyes > Orectolobiformes > Hemiscylliidae > Chiloscyllium > Chiloscyllium plagiosum. Next base: position 62,049,664 of record NW_028270180.1, on the reverse strand, counting down.
ACTGACAACCGGAATCAGCAGATTCAAACCACTATAAATGCCGGAGGAAAGATCATAGAAGCGCTTCACACGAGGCTCCCAAGCACTGAGGATGTCACCTAGACAGGGGACGAAACGTCTGCAACACAAATTCCGAGCTCGGCGAACAGAACCACAACAACGAGCACCCGAGCTACAAATCTTCTCAAAGACTCTGTTTCCCTATTCAGATGTAACCTCATCTGCTGATTGTCTCTATTATTTTCTGTTTGTATTTCAGATTTCATTATGTTTAGTGTTTTGGTTTATTTGATGAGCTAAGAGGTAGAACTTGATTATATTTGCCCAGTATGGTTTGAACTGATGTGTCGGTCACACTTGTGTTACATCGGAGGCTGAGTCTTCTTTAAGTTCCAAGGAAACAATGTTTTGTTAAAATCCATCTAATATGGGAATCTCAGGAATTCTATTTTACTTGAAAAGGCATTTTGCAGGCAACTGCACTTCATGAAACAACAAGAATAGATTATTAATGATGCCACAATATATGGTCTTCACTGAACAGGATTGCCTCCTCAGACTCTGAATGCCTTTAATACATATCAGATAATAATTACCGCAAAACGCATTGGTCCTTCAGCCAACTACCTCTGCATTGGCACAGAGTGAGTTATATATCTGCTGTAATTATCCTGTAATCTCGCTGTACCCCGACACATCTGCCTGTTTTAATTCTGAATATCCTGTGCAGACATGAACAATCTTATCAACCTGTTACCCTGCGATGAAACAGTGTGTCTGTTAAAATACATTGCCTGAATCTCATTTACAATTTTCCTGTTCTATTCAGAATATCAATTGACATTCCATCTCCCAAATGTAATCTGCCTCCTTGATCTGCATTATATTTCATTCCATCTGTCAGAAAGAGTGATGTTTGAATGCTGGTGACTGGAGGATATCATTGTACTCCTCCCCAGTCTCCAATTACAAACCCCCGTTCCTCTGTATGTCCAAGGCAATGTCAAATTCATTCTGTCTCTGATCCCTTAATAAGTCATGTTTTAATAAACAAGATGATTGTACATGTGACATTTAGCTTTGGTCTAAATTCAAAGAATGCAAATATTGCTGATTTAAAGCAAATAAACTTTAATAAGGTTTTTTTTTTCAAAAGCTGAAGCAAATTTTGTGGTGAAATTACAAAGTTGCCTTATTAAATCAGTGAAAGAAACATTCAGTCAAATCCATACTTCTTGCGCATGATCGGGTAATTAAGCCCAGTGACAATCTGTTGGCTGGCGTTTGATCCGAATGATCAGCAGAGGAACAACCTCTTGACTGCTGTTTTTGTGGAGGGCTGTCGGATGTAGCATTGTATATGAACAACATAACAGAATCATGAACAAAAATGAAACGTCAATCATTCTCCCTCCTCACTGACTTCACAAGAACAGTTGGTATTGGGAGAGAAGACCAATAGAAGCAATACCAACATCCAATCCAGTCCAATTATTGTTGTGAACTGGAAGTGTGTATTGAAAAGGGGTTAACTGGAAATGTGTATTCAGTGACTGTGATTATTGTAAATCTCCATGGAATCTAATTGTGTAACTGGAGGCTTTCCCTCGACTATTACTAAGGGCTTCTTTCGATGCATTATCCCATTGTTTCTGCAACTGCATCACATCTACCACTAACTGCAGCTGCAGAGACAGGGAAAGGAGAGATCAGAATCTGAGAACAATGGACTGGAATGTTCCAACAATGGATCAGAATCTGAGAACAATGCACTCGAACGTTCCAACATTGGACAGGAGTTTATCCTTGGGGCTTAACTTTTTTTCCTGGTCTTTATTATCTTTTCGGATAGAAGGTGTACTGCTGATTATTCAGGCGGGATACTATCCCATCCTCGCTGTTGTTGGTGTTCCTGGTAAGTCTCTTTATGTCTATCCATTTATTCATTCCCTAAACCATGTTGAACTCCATTGCTATTTCTGTTGTCTATGTTTGACAAGGACAGAATCTTTTAACTTCAGTTTCAATTGAAAACTACATTCATTATCCACAAATGTCAGACCTCTGCCTCACACGCATCTGATACCGAGACTGCTCACAATGTCGAGGCCCCTTTTTGCCCTGAACCAATTTATGTCTTGGTATTGTGTCCATCATCAAACCTGTCCATTGCCAGCTCCATCATATCACCAGACTCCACCCAGCAGTTCAGAACTGTTGCTGAATCAACAATTATCTAAGCCTTGGTAAAATTCAGATTTTACTGTTGCAACTCTCTTCTAGTCATGCTTCCAGCTGCAAATATTTTCAGAACAAACTTGTTTTTTGCCACTAAAGTAAATCCATGATATGGACACTGTGCCAGAGTATTAATGACACTGGAAGGGAAATTCAAAGACTCAAGCTCATTATCTGAAGACATTCATTCATATCAAACAACAACTTATAACAGACCTTAAATTGAAATGACGAGAACTGGAAAAAAATTGAATTTCAATAATAACAACCATAAGTCCCTAAGGATTTTGTCTAAAACCCGAGCTGTTTCGCTGATATCGTTTGGGAAAGAAATCGAACATTCTTCTCTGGCTTGGGTTAAGTGTGCCTTCAGACTCACAACATTGTGCTTAGCTCTATTCTTCCTTGTGAGAAAGTGAGGGCTGCAGATGCTGGAGATCAGAGCTGAAAATGTGTTGCTGGAAAAGCGCAGCAGGTCAGGCAGCATCCAAGGAACAGGAGAATCGACATTACGGGCATTAGCCCTGAAACGTCGATTCTCCTGTTCCTTGGATGCTGCCTGACCTGCTGCGCTTTTCCAGCAACATATTTTCAGCTCTATTCTGCCTTGTGGAATGGCCTCGCCGTCAAGGTCAATCAGTGATGGTCATGAAATGCTGTCCCTCCCAGTGATGCCGACATTCCCATGGAATTAAAAAAAAGAGTTAAATCAAACAAAGGAAGATACTGCCATTTGGAAACAAAAAAGAAGTAGTGGGGTAAAGGATGATATTTGCCTGCCTGTGTCAAGAGAAAAAAATGAGTTCGCATTTCAATTCCACTGACAATACGTGAGAACTGAAACTGAAAGATTGTGATTATTTTAGGGACGGATTTGTTTGTTGTCAAGGGGACAAGGACTGAGTCGAACAGAAGGAGAGTGGGTGGGGTGGAGAGGGAGAGAAAGAGAAGCAAAGAAAGGGATTGTTGATCGGCTGGGATGGAAATAAAATATACCATGAATCTTATTTGTTTTTCGCCTATTTCTATACTCTTGAAAATCATTCCAAGTGCCTGTTTAAACTGAGTTATGTCCCCTCAGTCTCTTCCCAGAGTGTGTTCATCTCCTTATATTCACTAATGGGACATGGGTATCGCTGACTGGACCAGCATTTATTTCCCCTGCCAATTGTCCTTGAGAAGATGCTGCTGAACTGCCTTCTTGACCAACTGCAGGTGCCTCGGCCCATTCAGTTTCATTTCTCTGAGACCTTGTAGTGATTGATACAGCTGATTGGTTGACTTGGCCATTTCGAAGGGCAGCTGAGAGTCAACCCTGTTGCTGAGAGTCTGGAGTCAAATATAGGCCAGAACAGGTGACGGTGGTAAATTTCCTTCCCTGAAGGACATTCGGGAGCCAGATGGGTTTTCCTGACAACAAACGATGATTTCATAGTTTCATTTGATTCATAATTCCACATATTTGATTGAATTCAAATTCCAACATCTGCCCTTGGCTGGATCAAATCTAGGGTCTTGGGTATTACCTGGATCCTTGGATTAATAGACCACTGGCTGGACCATCGCCTCCCCGTGTTCTCTAATCACCTCCCCATGCAATAGTGGCGCTGCTGTCATCGTGACTGAGGGACAGAAAATGGTGCAATTCTACTTCTATGGAGACTGGAATTGCAAATATTTCAGGTCAGTGGGACTGTGAAAAGATGTAACGGTTCATCAGCAACCAACAACAAATCTGACAACGAAGGCATTTTCAACACATAGTGGGTGTGCCATGTATTTGACCTGCTCCTGTCACTGGAACATCAGTGAAGGTTCTGTAAATGGTTTACTCAGGTTTGTGTACAAGCTGCTGCATTCATTCAGGGACAGCTGAGGGTCTGGTGAACCCACTATGATCAAGGTGTTGGCAGGGCATTCAGTCTATCGGGGTCTTCAACACGGCTAACAAATGGAGCAGAGACTGCAGAGAAGGGAAGCTCTGTAAACAGTGGGGAGCAGGGCACTACAATCTCCTCTTTGGGATTTCCTGGATTATTTTTCAATGTTGAACCTATTCCAGGTGCAATGTGTGAAGCCGGTTTGTTAAGACAATGAGATGGTCACAGCGCTGTGTCATTTATTTCAGCATAACCTATGGTCTCACACCAGGAGAGGGCTGTGCTGATACTTAACATGAAGTGAATTATTTTGATTCTGGAACTTTCTGTGCAAGAATTGGTGTCATATCCACCACGTGCCATCGTGCCATCCTCTGAGGTATTCATTTGAACGTTCTCTGTCCCCAGAGGTTGGTTCAATCTCCACAGCGAAAGGAACAGAAAATCTTGCAGAAGTATTAGGGAACAGGGTGACTGGTGTAGATGAGGAAGTGCATGAAATTTGAATTATGAAAGAGCAATTACTTGAAAAACTGCTTGCATTGAAGTGTGGTAATTGCTGCACCAAATAAGTGATGAATTTCAAGGACTGCGGAGATGGGGCTGCAGATGGAGCGTGTTGGTCAGCTCTTTTGGGAGCCGATACAGAGATGATGGTCAATTGCCTCTTTTGATCAGTAAATTCCTTGATTCTATGAGGCATTTTCCAGACTACTGAGGGAAGTCAAAGTTCTTCAAATCCCTTTCGATTCTGTGAAATATCATGGAGAGTAGTGAGTAGATACTATGGCTGCAAATATTTAATACTTGATGCAGAGGGAATTATTTGATGTCAGTTGGTAAAAGATATGAGCACGTTTTGTGAGGAAGGTGGTAACTGGATAATTGGAGAGCAATGATATGATTTAACAAAGCCAGCATACGTTCAGAAATAATCTTTAATACATCTGCTGGCCTTTGTGGAAGACGTTGTTTGTGACATCAACAAATGAGAACAGTGGGACTGGAATATTTCAATTTTCAGATGAATTTTGAAACACATGTGCACTGGTGAGTGAAGAAAGTTCGAGCCCAGGGGTAAGAGGAGAATATACTATATGTATTAATTTACAAAATCGAAAGACTGCATGGTCACTTTAAGAAAGACGATGCAGGAACCATGGTTTCGATGTGTGGCTGAAGGAGCAGCGGGTTTGTAGCTGGCAGTATTGCCAGTGCCGCAACTGCAACCTGGTCACCGATTGGCAGCGTATCATGGCAGTGCAGGGAGGGCTCCACAAACAGCAGCAGCGGGTGGAGGAAATGGCCCTGCTCTGGGGGACAGGCGCTAGAAACACCAGCCTCCTGACACGGGGCAAGCAACAAGCCTGTTCCCCAGCCCAGTGTTGGAGGGAGACACCTCTGTCTCGGATAGGTATGGACCCTCAAAGGGGCAGCAGGGTAAACGGGGCAGTGGCGACAGGAACAACAGTCCGTCTGCCCATGTAGTCCACACCTCTGACTCCGTTGATCATCGTCCTCGATACCTGGAGGTTTGAACTCGGTTTATTAAAGGTAACTCCCCACTCCTGACACCAACCTGTTTTAATGCAGAGGTCTAGCCCCTCTGCTAATTAAAACCAACACCCCAGGAAAGCTCGCCTCACCTCGTAATTTGGTTAAAAAAAACTGAGGGAGTGAAAGCAAACTCCTGATTTCCACTGTTTAAAGAAAAATAACAATTTCCTTTCCCTAACTCTAACAGTGAACACTAAATAGCAAATCTGAGTCCACTTTTTCTTAATTCATCACTACTTGACTCCAACTCTTGAAATTCTCCTCCAATAACACAATTATTACCCATTAAAGTAACTTAATGGTGGCTTTTTTTCGACTGGGACAACACATCTATCCTGGGACAGGCTAAGAAAAGGCATGCCAGAGAATTCATAGAGGCCTGGCACTCCATCCACAGCGCCATAAACAAACACAGAGATCTAGATGCCATCTATTAACCCCTCAGGAAACGAACAGGAAAAGACATCACCACAAACCCCAGGAACCCCATCCAGGAAAAAGATATAATTAGAAAGCAGGAGACAACAGCTTCACTTCACTTGGAGGTCGCCACTGATGATGTTACCTAACCAGGTAATGAAACGTCTGGACACCAAATCTACAACTCAGCGAGCAAACCCACACCCTACATGTTGACTATCCCTAATCAGTCTTTGCCTTTCCAAATAGATGTACATCCTGTCCCTCAGGATTCCCTCCAACAACATGCCCACCTCCAAAGTCAGGCTCGCTGGTCTGTAGTTCCCTGCCTTGTCCTTATCACCCTTCTTAAACAGTGGCACCACGTTTGCCAACCTCCAGTGTTCCGACACCTCACCCCTGACTATCGATGGTGCGGCACACTGGCACAGTGGACAGCACTGCTGCCTCACAGCGGCTTGAATTCCATTTGCTATGTCTCTGCCCATCTTTCCAATTTATCTATATTCTGCTCTATTCTCTGGCAGTCCTTTTCCCTATCTGCTACTCCACTGGGCAGCACAGTGGCACAATAATTAGCACTGTTGCCTCACAGTGCCAGAGACCCGGTTCCATTCCCACCGTAGGCAACTGGTCACAGGTGACAGTGAGGCCTGCAGATGCTTTAGAACAAAGTTGATCGTGTGTTGCTGGAAAAGCTGGAGCTCCCAGCCTTATTCCTGATGAAAGGCTCTGACTCGAAATGCCGATTTTCCTGCTGCTCAGATGTTGCCTGACCTGCTGTGCTTTTCGAGCAACACACTCCCAACACTGGTCACAGGTATCCATTTTGAGAAACTCCTTTCCCCTACTACTCTATTGCCCAGACCGTTCTCCATACGTGTAGCAAGAACACCCAGGATACCATGCGACTTTACCTTCTCCATCAGCCTACCATGGGGAACCTTATTAAATGTCTTACTTAAACTTCATGAATATAGCCCTTCCCCCAATGTTGCCACCTCCTTAAGTTTGTCAGACATGAATCTTCCCACACAAAACCATGCTAACTCTTACTGATAAACCCATTTTCTTCCAAATGGAAATTATTCTATCCCTCAATATCTTCTCCAGCAGCTTCCCTAACACGGACGTAAGGTCTATAATTTTCTGGAGAATCCCTGCCTCGCTGCTTAAACAATGGGACAGTATTAGCAATTCTCCAGTGTTCAAGGATGCTGCAAAGATATCTGTTAAAGCCCGAACTATTTCTTCTCTAGCTTCCCTGAGTCACCTAAGGTAGATACCATCTGACCTAGGTACTTGTCTACCTTTTAGAATACCGAGAACTCCCTCCCTCCTTATGCTGACTTGAATTAGAGTACTCAAAGATCTATCCCTAACCTCGGCATCCATCATATCCCTCTCCTTGGTGAATACCAATACAAAGTATTTTTTAAGAATCTCACCAATTTTCTCTGACTCCACACGTAACTCTCTTCCTTTGACCTTGAGTAGACCAACCCTTTCTCTTGTTACCCTCTAGTTCCTTATATATGAATAAAAAAGACTTTGGGATTTAATTTAACCCTATTTGCTAAAGATATCTCATGACCCGTTTTAACCCTCATAATTTCGCGTTTCAGATTGGTCCTAGATTCCCAATGTTCTTCCAAAGCTTTGGCTCTGTTCAGCAGTCTCGGCTTTTTGTATGCATCCTTTTTCCTGTTAGCTAGTCTCACAACTTCACCTGTCATGCACAGATCCCTAATCTTGCCATTTCTATCCCTCATTTTCACAGGATCATACCTCTTCTGAAATCTAATCAACCTTTCTTTAAAGGCATATCGAAGGTGGATTTACCTTCAAACAGCCGTTCCCCAGCTCCTGCTGAATTTTGGTATAGTTGGCTTCCCACAATTTTGCACTCTTCCTTTCGGACCACTTTCATCTTTGTCCATGAGTGTTCTAAAACTTCCGAAATTGTCATCACTATTCCTAATATAATACCCGACTGAATCTTCAACCACCTGGCCAGGCTCATTCCCCAACACCAGATCCAGCGGTCCCTTCCCTAGTTGGACTATTTACATACTGCTCAAAAAAAAAAATCCCCGTGGATGCTCCTTACAAATTCTGCTCCATGGTCTAACACGAAATTAATCCCAGTCATTGTTGGGAAAATTAAAATCTTCCAAAACAACGAACATGTTGCTCCTCCATCTTTCCATGTTCCTTTTAATATTTGGACGTCTATCTCCCGCTTGCTGTTGGGATGCCTGTAGTATAGCCCTAACATTGTTACTGCACCATTCCTGTCTCTGAACTTTGTCCATATTGCCTCACTGCTCGAGTGTACTCCTTCAGCCCAGCTGTAACATTCTCTCTGACCAGGAATGCAACTCCTCCACCACTTTACCTCCCTTTCTATCCTGCTTGAAGCATCGATATCTTGGGATATTTCACTGCCAATCATGCCCTTCCCACAACTAAGTTTCAGTGATACCAATAACGTCATATTCCCAGATTCTAATCCAAGCTCTTAGTTCATCTAACTTATCTATGACACTTCTTGTATTAAAACAACTGAACCTCAGACCACCAGCCCCTTTATGTTCATCATCTGCTCCCTGCCTCCTCTTCTCCTTCATCGTGCTGACTTCATTATCTAGTTTATTACAGGCTTTAGTTACTACCTCCTCACTGTCAGTTTAAACCCTCCCCAACAGCGTTACCAAAAGGACCCCCAACGACATTAGTTCCAGCCCAGCCCAGGTGGAGACCGTCCAATTTGTAATAGTGCCACCTCCCCCAGAACCGGTCCCAATGTCCCAAAAATTTAAACCCCTCCATAATGCACCATCTGTCAAGCCAATCACTCATCATGTTTATTCTATCCCTCTGACTAGCACGTGGCACCGGTAGCAATATTGAGATTACAACCTATGAGGTCCGACCTTTTAACATGGCTCCAGACTCCCTGAATTCTGCTTCTAGGCCCTCATCCGTTTTCTTTACCATTATTGTTTGTACCTTTATGCACCACGACAACTGGCTGTTCACCCTCCCCCTCGAGAATGTTCTGCAACCGATCTGAGACATCCCAGACCTGTACACCTTGGAGGCAACAAATCATTCGGGACACTCGTTTCCAACCACAGAACTGCCCACCTGCTCCTCTACAATTGAATCCCCTCTGACTAGAGCTCTTCCACTCTTTACCCTGCCCTTCTGTACAGCAGAGCCAGCCACGGTGCCATGAACATGTCTACTGCTGCCTTCCTCTGGCGAGCTCTCCCCGCTCCCACTCAGCTCCTCACTCTCGTCGCTCCTACCCAGCCACTCACTCTCAATGTTACCACTCAGCTCCTCTGTCTTCCTGCTCCAATTCAGCTCCTCACTCTCCCCTCTCCAATTCAGCTCCTCTCTCTCCATGCTCTAATTCCGCTCCTCACTGTCCCCATTCCCACTCAGCTCCTCACTTTCGCCGCTCCCACTCAGCTGCTCACTCTCCCCGCTCTCACTGAGCTCCTCACTCTCTCCGCTCCCACTCAGGTCCTCTCTCTCCCTCCTCCCACTCAGTTCCTCACTATCGCCGCTCCCACTCAGCTCCTCACTCTCCGCTCTTCCACTCAACTCCTCACTCTCTCCGCTCCCACTCAGCTCCTCGCTCTCCGGATTCCCACTCAGCTCCTCACTCTCCCCACTCCCACTCAGGTCCTCTCTCTCCCTCCTCCCACTCAGTTCCTCACTATCGCCGCTCCCACTCAGCTCCTCACTCTCCGCTCTTCCACTCAACTCCTCACTCTCTCCGCTCCCACTCAGCTCCTCGCTCTACGGGTTCCCACTCAGCTCCTCACTCTCGCCACTCCACTCAGGTCCCCTCTCTCCCCACCCCCACTCAGGTCCTCTCTCTCCCTGCTCCACTTCAGCTCCTTTCTCTCCCCGCACCCGCTGTTGTGGAACAAAGGCAGCTGATTCTCGAGGTAAGTCCCTTTTAAGTGTGAAATATACCCCGGTCCTCTCTCTCTATTTCGTCTTCCTGAAAATGCTCTCCCCATCTCTGCCTTACACAAGGACCGTTCCCTTTGACAGCCTTTGATTTGTGATACTCTCCCAACTGACAGCTCCCCTACCCCCGCCCCAGGAACATTGCCCTGCAACGGGAAAGACGCTAAACCACGCAGGGCCCCAAACAGTCCTTCCAGGTGTGACAGAGCTTCACCTGCCTCACTTCCAACCCAGTTCAACTTCGGGCAGACCGAATGTAAACTTAGGAAACGGTTCACCGAGCATCTCAGCCAAGTCCGCAGGAGCCGACCGACCTCCCAGTCACTGCCCATTTCAATAGCCATAACCATTCCTTTTCCAACATCACCATCCTCCCAGTCACTGCCCATTTCACCTATCCTAACCATTCCTTTTCCAACATCACCGTCCTCCCAGTCACTGCCCATTACAATTGCCCTAACCATTCCTTTTCCAACATTACTGTCCTCCCAGTCACTGCCCATTTCAGTTCCCCCAACCATTCCCTTTCCAACATCACCGTCCTTCTAATTACTGCCCATTTCATTTCCCACAACCACTCCCTTGCCAACATCACCATCCTCCCTGTCATTTCCCATTTCAATTCCCCCAACCATTCCCTTGCCAACATCACCATCCTCCCAGTCATAGCCCATTTCAATTCCCCCAACCATTCCCTTTCCGACATGACCACCTCTAAGTGCTCTGGTTTCCTTGAACAATCCAAAGGTGTGCAGATTGAGTGAATTGGGCGTGCTAAGTTGCCCACCGTGTTCAGGGATGTGAGGCATGGGACATTAGTCTGGGCAAATGTCAACTAATTCGGGAGGGGGATAGGTTTGTGTGGGATCCTCTTCGGAGTGTTGGTGTGGACTTGTTGGGCCAAAGGGCCTGTTCCCACACCGAAGAAATTCTATAAATGATAAAGAAATGATCTGGAAGCGGGCACTGTTGGAATGATCAGCAAGTTTGCAGATGACACGAAGATTTGTGGGATAGCTGGAAGAGTAAGGGACTGTCAAAAATACAGGAGGATATGGATAGACTGAATAGTTGGGCGGAAAAGTGGCAGATGGAGTTCAACCCAGACAAATGTGAGGTGATGCCTTTAGGCAAGTCTGATTCTAGACCGAATTATACAATGAATGGAAGAGTCTTGGGATAGGCTGATGGGCAGAGAGATCTGGGAGTGTAGGTCCATTGTTTCCTGAAAGTTGCTGCACAAGTGGATAAAGTAGTCAAGAAGGCATATAGTATGCTTGCCTTCATTGGACGGGGTATTACGTATAAGAACCTGGCAAGTCATGTTAAAATTATACAAGACATTGGTTCGGCCGCATTTAGAATATTGTGTACAGTTCTGGTTGCCACATTACCAAAAGGATGTGGACGCTTTGGAGAGGGTGCAGAGAAGGTTTACGAGGATGTTGCCTGGTATTCAAAGTGCTAGCTATGAAGAGAGGTTGAGTAGGTTAAGATTGTTTTCTTTGGAAAAAAGGAGATTGGGGGAGTCCTGATTGAGGTCTATAAAATCATGAACGGTATAGACAGGGGGGATAAAATTAAGCTTTTTCTCCGGGTGAAGGATTCAATATCGAGAGGTCACACTTTCAAGGTGTGAGGTGAAAAGCTCAAGGGGGATATACGCGGCAAGTACTTCACACAGAGGGTGGTGGGTGAATGGAATGCGTTGCCAGCAGAGATGGTAGAGGCAAGCACGGTCGATTCAATTAAGAAGTATCTGGACAGATGCACGAGTAGGTGGGGAGCAGAGGGATACAGATGCTTAGGAATTGGACGACAGATTTTGCCAGTGGATTTGGATTGGCTCAGGCTTGGAGGGCCGAAGGGCGTGTTCCTGGCCTGTAAATTTTCACTGGTCTTCTCTTTGTTCTTGACAACTATAACTAACATCTCATCTTCCCCCTGGACAGCCTAGCGCCCAGAGGACTCACAATTGAGTTGTCCAATTTCATAAAGCCTTCCTTCCCATCTCCTGACTCCCTTCCCAACCCTCCCCATCACTTCCACTGCTCCCTGCCACCAACCGGATTTAGTCCTCCCATTGACTAATAGGTTGTACCTTTGACATGTCTTCACCTATCTCCACTTCTCCATCCTGCCTCCACCACCCCCTTTCTCTGCAGCTGCCCCCTACATCCCACCCACAGTTCGGAGGAATGGATACTCCAGAGAAATCGATTTCTCCACCTCCTGATGTTGTCCGGCTTGCTGTGTTCTTCCAGCCTCCTGCTGGGTTGCCACTTTCTCCCAGCTTATGGTGTCTGGGCTAATTCTCAGGGAGACTCAGAATCCAATGGAATGAACCATTTCAGCTGATCTGGCAATGTTTTTATTCACTTTTCTCATTGTTGTGACAGTAGTCTTCAAACTCTCACTCCTCCAGGTAGTCCCACTCCATTGTCTTCTTCTCCACGTTTACACAACATGTTCTCAGTTAATTAATTATCTGTTTTTATCTTTAATATGAATCGTTGTGCCCCTCTGTACCTTTCCCTGGCCTTGGTTTTTGGCTACCGAGTCTATCGATTGCTGCCATTGTGAAGCTCAGAAACAAGAAAAAATTATGTGTTGGGCTGTTGTTCACTTCCCGGTGTGTCCCATGTAACGCTCCGTGTGGGACAGGGGTTTACAGCAGCTTTGATACACATCCTTGTAACTTGGTCTGTGCCTGTCCACTGAACGCCTGTGTTTGTCCCCCTCAGTTGATCGTGCAGTCAGTAAGACGGGGAAACCGCTGAGTATTATTGTAAAGGAGCAGACGTCTGACTTGTAGCTGAGGGGCTTCTTACTGACTCCTGTTATTGAAACGTTAGTGTAGGGGCTGGGCGTGGTTTGCTGGAGGTTGAGCTGTGAGCTGACTCAGACATTCAGGGTGACCTGAGGATTTCGGGACCAACTCAGGATGGAGTATGGGGACTGTAGTTACAGCATCTGGTTCTGTAACGTGAACAACAAATGGAGCAGGGGCTGGAGATAGGGGAAGCTCTGAATCCGCGGAGTGAGTGTGGGTGGGGAAAGGGATCTGCCGTATCCACTCCAGGTTTTCCAAGAATAGCTTCCCAAGCGACACTTAACCCAGAAGCAGAGTGTGAGGGGACCCTGATTGAACAAGGAGCTGGTCACAGAGCAGTGTCACCTCCTTCAACACGACCTGCAGCTTCACACCAGGGAGAGGACGGTGCTGTCAGGGGCTGTTAGGGTCACTGTTTCATTCAGCTTCTCAGATCCGGAACTCTCCAGCCAGGTGTGGGAAACATATCTATCATCTCCCAGCATCTCAACATCAATGTCACCATTCGGTGACGGAGGATATATATGGCGGATGAGGTGAATACAATTTTTCCTCCCTCAGCAGGTAACTGCCAGGTCTACGCTTGTTTTTCCAGTATAGTGGGATTGCCGAGGGTGAACGTGGCTCTGCGGGGTCCCCATGTCAATGGGGAGAGTTAGAGGAACTGAAGGACCTCTCACTCCATTAATGGTGCAGAGTGACCATGCACAGTCCATCATGTTGGTGAATACGCACTGTCCTGGCACCAGCCACGGCCTCTTCTTTCAGAAGCAGTCAGCCATTTCCGTCGTCTTCAGGTCCCCACGTAGAAAGAAAGAATCGCCTCTCAGATGAGGCCACTTCCTTCGGACACGGTTCACAACACCCTGCTCCTCACCACTTCCCACCGCCAGCCAACCACATAAGAATATCTCGTGTTTCCTGAGAGCAATGGGAACATTAGTGATCAGACCATCAGGGAGATGGAGCAACACTTCAAATGTTTGGACTAGGTGCTGCAATCTAGCTCCATTTGTGTAATGTATGGCTTTGTATTCTTCCTGAAAACTTCACAGGTTCACAGTTAGCCACGCTACATTTCATCTGCGAAATGGTTGTTTCCTGCTTATCCATTTACAGATCCTCCACCTCCACTTGATAACTTTGTTTCCTTCCTATCTCAGCATCATTGCCGAATTTAGTGAGAATATATTTGTTCCATCTATTTAAACCGTTGATATAATTTGCACATGGTTGAGGACCCAGCAGGGTCTGTGCTGTTGTTATTTTCTGTTAAACTGGTAAAGACTGATTTATCTCATTGGATGGTCTTCAATATGGAGCTGAGCATTTCCCTCCAGCAGAACTGTGTGCTGGCTGGTGTGGAGGCAGGAGATGTCCATCATCAGGTGCTTTCCTTGACCATCTTTAACCTGTCACCAAGACCTTTATTGACTGTACAGCACGGTGCCATCAATATTGGTGGGTCTGTCCTGCCGTGTGGGACAGGACGTACCCAGGGATGATGATGGGGATTCAGGTTTGATTCTGTGTGTAATGGCAATGTCAGACTGTTTCCTGACTGGTCAAAATAAGGAATAAAGGTGACAATGTAGCAGGGAATAACGGCTTAAAAAGCTGAATGAAAGACAGTATATCTGAATGGATATTGTAGTCTCAAAAATGATTGAGGAACTCAATGCACACCTTGAGGTAAATGGATAAAATTTAATGACATGAGAGAGTCCTTGCTACAGGGTGTCTGATTTTTGGAACTGAACATCAAGGACCTTTTATATTTGGGGATGTAATACAAAATATAAAACGAGGTGGGGAGATTTCCAAGTAAAAGTTGACATCTGTATGATTGTAAACAGAGAATCGTATATCAAATGTTCAGGTTTTTGGCTTAATCTTATTGTTTCTGTGCGTAAATTGCTAGTTGAGTTGGGTTTGGAGAAAGATTTCCACCATGGGCGCTGAGTGGATTTCACCAAACCTAATGGACAGAAGGGCCTTAGTGATGCGGCTTTTTATGATGCTATCACATTCTCAAACTGATATTCTCCGGAACATTCTATAACCAACATTCCTCCAGAACAGTCTATGACTGACATTCTCCGGATCATTCTATAAATGGCATTCTCTGGAACATTCTACAAGTCACATTCTCTGAACAGTCCATCACAAACATTCCCAAAATATTCTATTATTGACATTGTCTTAACACATTCTATAACCAACATTCTCTGGAACATTCTATAAACAGCATTCTCCAGAACAGTCTCTGACTCACCTTCCCTGGAACAATCTATAACCAACACTCTTCAGAACATTATTTTACCAACATTTCTCGGTAAATACTACAACCCACATTCCCCGAACATTCTGGAACTGACCCCTGAAAAATTTATATCCAACATTCACTTGATCATGCTATAAGCAACATTCTCCAAAACATTCTTAAATCATCAATATTTGTGAACAGCCGGATGACATTTAATTGAAAGAAAATAAAATCCCAAGGGCAAAGATCCCATCCATGGAGAAGGAAACACTGTTCCGAAGTCTCCTCAGGCAGTTAAAGGGTTTTCCCTTACATTTACATTTCATCACCTCAGAGAATCGATTGACCACAATTTAGACTAAAAGACAAGCACTTCTAACGTCCGTTTGTCTTCAAAGAAGTGCAAGAGAATTCTTCAGGACGGCAATGTTTACTCTCTGCCTTTGGAACTGTAAGGAAGTGACCTGTCTGCTTTTGAGTGATCAAGTGTATGGGATTGTTCAAGAATCCATCTGTTCTGATAGATGCATGTCTGTGCGTTTAGGGAGGTAGGGTTTCTTCTGTATTAAATCACACTTCTGTCAGTAATTCAGAATTTACCATGTGTTATTCCAGGTACAACTGCATCAATAAATCTCTGAACATTTCATCTTGAAAATCTCACTCCGATCTCAATCAATTGTAAAATATCATTCAGGTTAATGTCTAAATTGTTGGTTTTCCTTCCTCACAGTTAACGTCATGACGATCTTCATCCTGCTTTATAAAGATTGTGGATTGTCTCCATGTGTCAGACGTTATCTGGGGGTCATGGCAGTGACGGATCTACTGATCATTATCCTCGACCTGATACTGAGACACATTCCCATTGTTTATCAGGAGCAGTTTTATTTCCTGGGGGACATCCCCCTGTGTAATATCCACGCCGTCCTGCTTTATGCAGCCACTGACTGCTCTGTTTGGTTCACCGTCACTTTCACTTTTGATCGATTTGCAGCCATTTGTTGCCAGAAGCTGAAAAATAAATATTGCAGTGAGAAAACGGCGGCTGTGGTTCTGGGAACAGTGGCTGTGCTGAGCTGTTTCAAGAACATTTTCTGGTATTTCATGCTCACAGGTCTTTATCGGTCGGAAAACGCTCCCTGGTTTTGTTACACAATGAACGGTGTTCTATCTTCTCGTGTCTGGGTCACAATCGAGTTCCTCCATCACATTCTAACCCCGTGTGTCCCATTTCTCCTGATTCTGTTGCTCAATGTTTTCACCATCAGACATATATTAGTGACCAGCAGAGCCCGCAGGAGACTCCGGATTCACACTAATGGGGATATTCACCATGATACAGAAATGCAAAATCGAAAAACATCTATCATTTTATTGTTTGTGATCTCGGCCAATTTCATCCTGTTATGGTCAACATTAATGCTGTATTCGATATGGAATCGGATGTTTAATTTGGCATATGCCTCTGTGTATCTGCATCGCTTTGTGCGGGAATTGGGCTTCATGCTGCAGCTCCTCAGTTGCTGCACCAACACTGCGATTTACGCTGTGACCCAGACTAAGTTCAGGCAGCAGCTGAAGAATGTGCTGAAATATCCCTTTACCCAAATTCATCAATCGATCAAACTTACTCATTAGTCAATCTATTCAGGTTTTTCTGATATCAGATCAATGTTTCAGCAACGAAATAACCTGTCACTATGGTAACAGATGAGGGCAGTGCTGGTTTTCCAACTGTATTCAATACGGGGTTACAGGGACACATTTCAATGTTTCTCTACTCGGGGATCAGTGAAAAAAGGCACCATTCCATTGAATGTATCTATCACTTCTATCTGTAAAAATGAAATTATTCATTAAGAATTACCAAGCAGTTGTTTGTGTTGAAGCAGCTGAGCTGAAGAGATACAGACTCAGCCCCAAGTCCTGGTCGTTAGGGAAGGGGAGGGAACCAGTGCCCAGCACAGGAGTTGGGTTTAAGTCACTCTGACCTTTACTTTAACCTCAGGATCACTGACTCTGACCTGCCCTCGGCAGATTTCACCTCTGTCTCCATATCCAACTCTCATTCTCACAATGTCCCACTCTTTCTCTCGTCCTCTCATTTTTTTTTTTGTTTTTCGTTGTTCATATCTCGAATGCAACATCGTTCGGTCAAAACTGCTGTGTCACCAAAGAAATTATTTGAAGAATAACACAACTGTGCAACATGAGAGATTCACAAGCTGTGATGCCCTCACCACAGAAAAGATCATCCACTCATTTAGTGGCAGGTTGAGAACCAGCAGCACGTGGCATTGCATCACATTAAATACAATCGGCTTGAGCCGAGGGTGGGGGGCGGGGAATGTGCAAAAGAGACTCAGCCTTTGATTTATCACATTTTCATTCATTCATTCATTCAAACTTCCCTCCAGTCCCATTGCACCGAGAGACAGATCCACATGCACAAACGTATAGAGATACAAATTTGGAGATATACACCAATATGGCAATTGTATCACTTTGCACGAAGACAGACAGAAAGAAAGTGGAAAGAGAGATAAACACCATTTCAATGCATTCACCCCAGAACAACAGACATCCCACTGCACAGTGACACAGACGTCGGGACACATGAGACAGATAGATGCACACTAATACACACACTAATCTACAACAGCTGATGTGCACGCAGCAACAAAAAGTGTAAAGATAGGTCAGCAGAGACATTTCAGTACATACACACAAACAACAAACAATATTTGCAGCCCAGGAACAGGCCCTTCGGCACTCCAAGCCTGAGCCGATCCAAAAGTTCTGTCTGAACCTGTCGGTCAATTCCTAAGCATTTTTATCCCTCCGCCCACCAACTACTCATGCATGTGTCCAGACACATCTTAAATGAATCTACCGTGACTACCTCTACCACCTCTGCTGGCAACGCTTTCCAAATCCCCACCGACCTCTGTGTGAGGTATCCCCCTTAATCCTTCCACCTCTCACCTTGAAAGCATGACCTCTCATTATTGAATCCTTTACCCTGGGAAAAACCTTGTCTCTATCCACCCTGTCTATACCCTTCATGATTTTGTCAACCTCAATCAGGTTCCCCCTCAATCTCCTTTTTTCTAGTGAAAATAAACCTAACCTACTCACCCTCTCTTCATAGCTAGCACCTTCCATACCAAGCAACATCCTCGTAAACCTTCTCTGCACCCTCTCCAAAGTCCACAACCTATTGGTAATGTGGCAACCAGAAATGTACACAGTATTCTAAATGCGGCTGAACCAAAGTCTTGCACAAGTTTAACATGACTTGCCAGCTTTTATACTCAATACTCCGTCCAATGAAGGCAAGCATACCATATGCCTTCTTGACTGCTCTGCACCTGTGCAGCAACCTTCTGGGTACAATGGACCTGCACTCACAGATCTCTCTGACCATCAACTTTTCCCAAGACTCTTCCATTCATTGTATAATTCGGTCTACAATTAGATTTGCCTAAATGCATCACCTCACATTTGTTTGGATTGAAAGCCATCTGTCACTTTTCTGCCCAACTCTCCAGTCTATCTATATCCTCCTATATTCTCTGACAGTCACTTATGCTTTCTGCTACTCCACCAATCTTTGTGTCATCTATGAAACTTGCTGATCATACCAACAGTGGCCTCTTCTAGATCATTTATGTATATTACAAACAACAGTGGCCCTAACACTGACCCCTGTGGAACACCACTGGTCACCTTTCTCCATTTCGAGAAACTCCCTTCAACTACTACTCCGTGTTTCCTGTTGCTCAACCTAGCGAGAACACGTTGCACACAATGTGACTTCACTTTCTCCATTAGTCTACAATGGGGAGCCTTACCAAACGCCTTACTAAAGTCCATGTCTATGACATCAACAGCCATCACCAAATAGCGTGGTCACTTCCTCGAAGAACTCTATTAAGTTGGTAATAGACATGAGCAACCTTCCAGTCCTACGGCACTTCTCTGCCTATTCTTCCCTTTATTAATGCTATATTCATAATTCTTACAGTCTCCAGTGTCCACCTCGCCGCCTTTTTGTTTTCTCTTATGGTTCCCAGTCCACTGCCACATTAGTTTCAAACCTCCCCAAAAGCGGTAGCAAAAAAAATCCCCCAAGGACATTGCTACCAGTCTGGTTCCGATGTAGACTGTCCCTTTTGTAATAGCCCCACCTTCCCCGGAACCAGTCCCAATGTCCAACAAATCTGAACTCCACCCTCCTACACCATCTCTCAAGCCAAGTGTTATTTCTGCCTAGTTTTTCATTTCTGCACTGGTTAGCACGTGGCACCAGTAGTAATGCTGAGATCACTACGTTTGAGGTACTCTCCTTTAACTTCTCTCCTAGCTCCCTGAATTCTTCTTTCAGGACCTCATCTAGCTTTCTACTTATATCGTTGGTACCGGTATGCACCAAGACAACAGGCTGGCCACCCTTACCTTTTAGTATGTTCTGCAGCCGATCAGTGACATCCCTGACCCGAGCACCTAGGAGGCACCATACCATCCGCGAGTCCTGTTTTCAGCGACAGAACCGCCTATCCACTCCCCTCACAATAGAATTCTCTATGACTATGGTCCTACGAGTCTTCTTCCCGCCCTTCTAACAGCAGTGCCCACCACGGTCCCATGATCCTGGCAACTGCTGCCCTCCCCTCGTGAACCATCTCCCTCAACAGTATACCTGGTTTGGAGGGAGATGACTGCAGGGGACAACTGCACTGCCTTTCTGCTCTTTTTCTGTCTTTTGGTCATCCATTCACTGTCTCCCTCAGTAATCCTAAACTGCGGTGTGACCAGTTCACTAAACGTGGTATCCACGATCTCCTCATCATCGCGGATGTTCCACAGTGAGTCCATCCACAGCTCCAGAGCCGGTATGCGGTCAAACAAGAGCTGCAGCTGGACACACTACTTGCAAGTGTAAGAGCCTGGAATGTCAGACACGTTCTTAAACTCCCACATCAAGCAAGAGGCACATGCCACGGGTCTGAAGTCCCTGCCATTGTAAGCTTAGCTTTATATGAACCAACTAAAATCAAACAATGAACTTAAATAAATGGAAAAGGAAGATAAGAAATAAAAGCCTTACCTTACAGTATCTTTTTCTTCTGGTTAGAGGAGGGGGGAGGGAGGGAGATACGACACTTGTTCAGCCACTGCTCAAATATAAATTAAGCCCTTACCTTCCCAGTAGCCCTCGCTTCACTTCTCCTTCTCTCCACACTCAGAAACGCACGCTCCCACACAGATACACACACACGCACACAGATACAGACATACGCACACACAGATACACACACACAGATACAAACGAATACACACATCCATATACATTACCTCACAAACTCATCGCTATAAATATGCAGAGATAGTTCCATTGAGATAGACACGCAGACAGTTACAGGGAGAGAATCAGATACAAAGAGACACACACAGGCACATTTATACACACAAACATACAGACCGACATAGATTCATACACACACAAAAACAGAAACAGAAACAGACACAGACTGAGGTGCACACGTGCAAACCGACCTTTACACTGACACAGACAAACACACAGAATCATACACATACAAATGCACTCCCACGCCGAAACATACACACAAATATTGCTATGGACCAGGCCAGACCACCTCAAAATATATTGAGAAGGTAGCTTAGATCCTAACGTTTTCTTTTTTAAAGGCAGATGGGAAATCAATATTCCAGGTGTGATGCAGCTGGTCAGACCACTCACCTTTCAGCAAAACAGGATTTATTAAAACACAACAGTATAACAAAAGAAAATCGAATTTAGAATAACTTCGTTATTGGAAAACGTAACCATCCAGATACACCAAATTAACGAAGGGACTGTTCCAATCCAGACATCCCAGAACACACACTTTAGTAAAATAGGTAAACTGAAACAGATTCTTGAGGGCAGGAGGGAACAACATCCAAAGAAATTCAAGGGGGAAAGTAAGTTGGGATTGCTGAAGCTTGGAATCTTTTCTGAACTCCAGGATCTTGTGACTGCCACAGCTAACCCAAACTGGAAAGAAAACCCTGAACTGGGAGAACTGGCCAATCCCCTGCCATTGTTAACCTCGGCTCTTTCAAGCCCCTTCAACACCTTTGCCTTTACAACGTCTCTTATTCGTGTCGATGGAATTGAGGAATTGCATAGTATAAACAAAATCATAGTTGGAGATATGTACAGGTCCCCAAGCAGTTGTCAGGAGATGGGGCGCAAGATACAATTAGTGATGCAAAAGATTTGAAGGAAATGCAAAGTTACAGTGATCATTTGGGGATTTCAATATGCAGGTGGACTGGGAAAATCAGGTTGGGAACAATTCGCAAGAAAGTGAATTTGTGGAACGCCTATGAAATGGCTTTTTGGACCAACTTGTGGTAGAGCCCAGCAGGGAAAAGGCAATACTGGATTTAGAGATGTGTATTGAAGCAGATTTGATCAGGGAGCTTAATGTGCAGGAATCCTCAGCAGGCAGTGATCATAATATGTCTGAAATTACTCTGCAAATTGAGAGGGAGATTTTGCAATCAAAGGTAACAGTATTAGAGCTGAATAAAGCCAACTACAGAGGCATGAGAGAGGAGGTGGGTAGAATTGACCGGGAGAGGAGTGTATCAGGAAAGACAGTGGAACAGCAATGGCAGGTGTTTCTGCGAGTAACTCAGGAGGCACAGCAGAGATTCATCCCAAGGGCAAAGAGGCATGGTACAGGGAGGAAGAGGTAATCATGGCTGACGAGGGAATTCAGGAATATTGTAAAAATAAAAGAGAAAACAGATCATTTGGGGAAGGACAGTGGGAAACGAAAGCATTAGGCATTTGCAAAGACCAATGGAGGGCAACAACAAAAGAAATAAGGAGGATCACCATGAAATATGAGGGTAAGCTAGCCAGTCATATTAAGCAATACCGTAAGACATTCTTTCGACAAATGAAGGGCAAAAGAGAGGTAGAAGTGGGCATTGGGCTTCTGGCAAATGACGCGGAAAGATAGTGGTGGGTAAAAGGAAATAGCTGAAGAATTGAATAATTATTCTGTCAGTCTTTATTGTGGAAGACATGATTAGTATCCCCCAAAAAAATAAAGAGAGGGTCGGGACAGAGCTCAGTGTAGTGGCCATCACCAAAGACATCAACTTCATCAATCTTGATGTGTTCATGCCTTTTTCCCAGATCCTCAAAGTTCTCATTCACCAGAAGGTCCCTTTCCTTCGTGAAAACTGAAGGAAAAAAACTGATTTAAGACTTCCTCTATCTCCTTAGATTCCACACACAAGTTCCGCACGCTATCCCTGACTGACCCTACATTCTCTTATTCCTAACAAATGAGTAAAATGCCTTTGGGTTCCCCACAATCCTTCCTGAGAAGCCTTTTTTTATGCCCCATCCTGGCTCTCCCCAGTCCATTTATGAGCTCCTTTCTAGAAAGCCTGCAATCCTCTAAAGTTGTACTAGATCCTTGCTTCCTCCAGCTCACATAAGCTACCTTCTTCCTTTTAACGAGAAGCTCCTCTGTTCTTGTCAACCAAGGCACCTTAATGTTACCTATTCTTGCCTGTGTCAGTGGACAAATCTGTGCATCACTCGCAACAACTGCGCCTTAAATACTCTCCACGTATCTGTTATGCCCTTTCTGTGGAACAATTGCTCCCAATCTGTCCTTCCCAACTCCTGTCTGATAGCGTCATAATTTCCTCTTCCCCAATTAAATATCTTCCTTTGGTAACTGCTCCTTTCCCTTTACAGGACTATGGTAGATGTGAGGCAGTTGTGGTCACTGTTACCAAAGTGTTCTCCCACCGCAAGATCCGACACCTATCCTGGCTCATTGCCAAGCATCAAATCCAAAATGGCCTTTCCCCTCGTCGGCCTGTCCTCATACTGAGTAAGGAAACCCTCTTGAACACACCTGACAATAGCAGCTCCATCCAAACCATCTGAACTAAGGAGATTCCAATCAATATTAGGAAAGTTGAAGTCAGCCATAACCACAACCCTGCTAAATCTGCATTTTTCCAAAATCTGCCAGCCTATGAGTATTTTGATCTCTCTACTGCTATTAGGGCGTCTATAGGAAACCCCTAATGGATGGATGCTCCTTTGCTGTTCATACTGATTCAGTAGACAAACCTTCCTCAACAGGCATCCTTTCTGTAGCTGTGATGCACTCTCTGATTAGCAATGCTACACCCCTCCTATTTTCCACTCTTCCTGTTCTTCTTAAACGTTCTCAACCCTTGAACATCTAGCAACCATCCCTGCCCCTGTGAAAACCACGTCTCTGTTATGGCCACAACATCATAGTCCCAAGTACTGATCCACGCTGTCAGTTCATCACTCTTACTTCTGACGCTCCTGGATGGACTGGCCCTGGAGTCTGTTCAGAGAACGTTCACGAGAATGGCCCCAGGAATGAAAAGCTTAACATGTCTCAGGACTCTGGGTCCGCACTCGATGGGGTTCAGAAGAATGAGGAGGAATCTAATTGAAATCTGGAATACTGAATGTCCAGGACAGAATGGATGTAAGGAAGATGTTTCCATTGGTAAGAAAGATTCGGACCGAGGGCACAGCTGTAGTGTAAAGGGAAGACCTTTTTAAATGGAGTCAAGGAGAAACGGTATCAGCCAAATAGTGATGCATCTATGGAATTCACTGCCTCAGAAAGCTGTGGAGGCCAGTACTTTGAATATATTTAAGACGGAGTTAGATAATTTCTTAACTGTCAAGGGGATCAAGTTTTAGAGGGAGAATAGGGATGAGAAACGTAGCAGCCATGATTGAAAAGTGGAGCAGGCTCGATGGGCTGATTGGTCTAATTTCTGCATTTATGTCTTATAGATATTTTTTTTTAAATGAAGGACAAAATAAGCTTGTAAAAGTGTCTGCATTGTAACATCCAGATGCTCTGGCACAGATATACATACAGATATACAGAAACACACACACCGACACACATAAACACACACAGAAACATATACGCACACAGACACACTGACTCGCATATCTATACAGATACAGAGAAACATGCACACACACGGACACACTGACTCACTCATATATACAGACACACAGAAACATATACACACAGAGACTGTGTGTGCAGTAAATGACACTTGCCTCGGTTTAACCATTGAGTGGTGAGACAGTGCTGTGATGTGCCTCAAGTATTGTCAGGGAGGCGGTGAATGTGTCCAACAAACTCAGGGATCATTTGAATAATGAACAAACGTCCACTGGCACAATAGATTCATTAGTCCCTTCGTGTTCATCTGTCAAATAGTTTGATGTTGACTCTTATAAACTCACTAACGTTACTGGTTAAGTTTATTTCACTCACATATGTGTTTGTCTGTGTGGAAATACGATGTTCCCCTGTGTTCCTTGGCTGCAGAAGACTGTTCCCTTGTCTGAATAAAAGCGTTTTGTTTCTGGTTTGAAACTGCAGCCTTTTCTCTGTGTGGATTTCAGGGTGTGTGTGTGTGTGTGTGTGTGTGTGTGTGTGTGTGTGTGTGTGTGTGTGTGTGTGTGTGTGTGTGTGTGTGTGTGTGTGTGTGTGTGTGTGTGTGTGTGTGTGTGTGTGTGTGTGTGTGTGTGTGTGTGTGTGTGTGTGTGTGTGTGTGTGTGTGTGTGTGTGTGTGTGTGTACTGCTTGAAGCTCAGTTCAAGTTTTGAACTTTTACAAACCTATCCCTGAGACAGGCCCTGCCTGAAGTGAACCCTAGGAGCAGTGTCTATCCCTCATGGGAGCGAGGGAGTGTGAGAAGTCAGCGAGAGAGAGAGCTGGGACACACAGTAATGGTGAGTATCACCTTTTCAGACTGTGTCTTTCCTGAACTCCTGCCTGTCTCTGAATGACTTCCTGTCTCTTTCTCATACTGTCACTTTATGTCTCATTGTTTCTCACTTTGTGTCCCTGTATCTTTCTCTCAAAGTCTCTCCTCCTTTCTCTCTTTTGGTCTTTCTGTCTTTCCCTCCTGCGTCTCTGTCTGTCACACTCTCAACTCTTTGTTTCATTCTCCCTCTGTCTGTCCATTTCCTCTAGCTGTATGTCACCCCCCACTCTCTGTCTGCATTTTTTCTGTCCCCTATCTCTACCTTTCAGTCCCTCCCTCTCACTGCATTTGTTCTGCGCCCCCCCCAATTATTTTCTCTTTCCAAAATTGCTGAACGTGACTCCCTGTCAAATGTGACCTCTCGAACGTTGTGTCATCCAATTTTGAAACCCCATACACCCCCCATTTCACACCCTCCCCTTCTTCTCTTTTTTCCCCAGCAGATATTCCCTCAACACGTTTCACTACCTCCCACTTTTGCCCTTGTCTTTACTCCACAACTTTGCCCCGCCATCACAGTAATTTCCCCATCCCAAAATCTTGAGTCACCCCAAAAGAATATTACCCTCCCTCATATGTTGCACTCCCCCCGCACAAATGTTTCGCCCACCATCTGCCAAATATTGCCTCGTCAAATGTTGTGTTACCCTCAATTCAGTTCGCCCCAAATATCATCCTAAAGTTTGTCCTCCATCCCAATTTTGGATCTTATGTGAAGACCCATGCCCTTAGTGACCAGGCCCCCCAAACCTCTCAACAGATACAACACTACACCGACACAGGAAGCTCTGCTGGATTAGGGCCAAGCCCTCAGTAGGGTCATTAACCTTCACCATGATTTGATAAAGGCAGCGAATGCCCACACCCACCAGGAGCCATATCATCCGTTCCTACCTGGGGACGACGTAATGCTCAAATCACTGGGAACAGATTCTCTCTCTCCTCGGTGGAAAGGTCCATACTTGGTGCCTCTGACAACCCCGACAGATGTCAAACTGAAGGGAAACCCTGATTGGACACACGGGACGAGCTGCAAGTGAGCTCCGCCCCCAAATGCCAACAACCAGTAAACGACAACTCCACACTTCGAGGAAAGCTCCAGCTAACCGCCACAGCCATCACCATCTTTATACTCCCCCGATCATCCTGTCATGGGATGACTCGAACCAGGATCATGCAGTGAGACACCTTACCATTCGCGAGTCACTGGTCAATATATTCCTCTGTGTGACCTGTGTGTATGCTCAGATAGTCAGCCAGAGTAGTTGTTTGGTTGGCGCTCATGTCCCTATGCACTCCCAATGGGACATTCGCTTGAGAGCCTTCCCCTTTAATGAATCAGACATGTCTGAATGGTGGATTGGAAGGGCTGAAGTGACCACTATCAGCCTACCACCATGAATGGGATCTTACAGAGGTAATTCTCCAGCCTGTTGGAAATCCGCAGAGTACCCGTTAAACAATTTTAAGGGTATGTTCTATCCCTCATACAATCTTCTCTATGAATCCCCGGCCCTACTCCTCACAGACACTCGCGGACAGGGCACACCTATCGGATCGATCTTTCTCAAAAACAGCTATCCATCCAGATGGAATGCTGGCTGGAGCCGGCGCGCCAACTCCTTGCTCCTCACCCCACAGCAAGTCAGTCCACATCAGAGGGCAGGACACTGAACCTCGACAGGAACAGGAGAAGCCCCACTTTCACCACCACCTGGACAGGGACCTTAACCGACCGCCTGAGAAACTATAATGGCACTTACTTTATTTACAGCCACAAAGCCTCCCCTTGGTTCCTGTTATCCTTTACCAGGAGCTGCTATGTTGGGTACGTGGACCCATTTGTATAACATTCCCAGTCTTCTCCCTTCACGAAGCCCCCGTCTCACTGGAAGTGAACCCTCAACCCCCTTGACCAGCCTCTCTCTGTCTTTTCATCCACCGATGCAGCCATTCGATTGGAAATAGAATTCTGGATTAGCAGTGCTGGAAGAGCACAGCAGTTCAGGCAGCATCCGAGGTGCAGTAAAGTCGACGTTTCGGGCAAAAGCCCTTCATCAAACGTCAATTTTACTGCTTCTCGGATGCTGCCTGAACTGCTGTGCTCTTCTAGCACTACTAATCCAGAATCTGGTTTCCAGCATCTGCAGTCATTGTTTTTACCTGATTGGAAATAGAAGCCCAGCTGCTGGCCTTCCCCTTGGAGGAGGTAGACAATGCCACATCCAAAGAACTCACCCAGCTGAATGCGGAAGTTCTTGCCGTTCACACTGTGGCCCAATAAAATAGGTCTGCCCCTGGATTATCCGCTGGCGGAGAAAGGGGGCACATGTGCCCTGATCAGCTCTGATTGCTGCAGTTACATATCCGGCCCCAGTGGGAACATTACTAACTCAGCCCGTCATATCCAACAGGCTGCCGCTGTACTGCACAACCAAAAACCAAAATGTGACCCACGGAACTGGGCAAGCTCCTGGCTGGATTTCTGGGGCACAGCCTTGCTACAGGGACTCATAATCCTCATTATTATCATTGTCGTTATTGCAGTTCTTGTCATGGCTA